>NW_028186343.1:1367517-1381581 GCF_003343005.1 Rhea americana
AGGTGGTGTGTAGAGAAAGGCCCTGGGGGTTCCTGAAAAGAGCAATGTGAGGAGGGGGGCCCAGGCCCTGGGGCCAGCAGGTGTCCTGTGGTGGGTGACAGCCACCCTGCCTGTCTCTTGCAGCAGCTGGAGTTCATCACCCCCTTCCAGCTGTACTTCAACCCTGACCTCATCTTCAGGAAGTTCCAGGTGAGGTCTTGCCCAGGTTGGGGCTATCAGCTCCTGCCCCTCCTCAGTGAGGAGAGGGGTGAGCCAGGCGTCTTGTCATACTCCTGGTGGTGCTGCCTGACTTGCAGGGGTGCTCTCTTTGTGCCCGTACCAACCTCCTCTCTCCAGTGGAGTGTCAACATGATGTGCCCCTGTTACAGAAGTCTAGATGGGAGTGGCTTATTCCAGCCTTTTCCCTGTCATAAGCCACCTAGACCTTTCTTCTGTTTTACTCRTAACCTGTCTCTTTGTCCTTTGCTTTACTGGGTGAGGTGTTTGGCCAGCTGGTCTGAGGCTGGAAGGGGAAGGCTTTGCTGTGGAGAGTGGTGAATGGTTGTTTATGCTGAATCATGGCGGTCTGCCCCTTCTAGAAAGGCAGGGGGAACTTTTCCCCCACCTGGAAGGGCAAGATACTGGAGTGGGAAGTCCCACATCAGGGAGGTACCACGTGAAGGTGATATGGTTGTCTGGTATCTTGGGGTAACTGTGAGTGATGGGGTCCATGACTGGGTCTCCCTAGTGAATAGGTGATGGGCTGCTGTAAACATGATGGGAAGACACCTGGCTGTCCGCCTCCTCCTCTCTCCCCTCTCTCTTCTCTTTCAGATATGGAGGCTGATCACCAACTTCCTCTTTTTTGGGCCCCTGGGATTCAGTTTCTTTTTCAACATGATATTTCTGTATCCTTTGTCTCAGTAAAGCTCTTTGCTCTCTTTTTTTTTTTGACTTGGACATGGCTCCCCCTCACCCATCTTCCTCCCTGGGCTTCTTCCCCTGGGTCTTTTGGTCTGAACGGAAGCCAGTCTTCAGGTGATTCCGGCCGTGCCTGTAACCACCCCCTGCACCTCTGCCTCTGCTGGCTGCAGGGCAGCCCCTGCTAAAAGGGTGAAGAAGCTGGCAGTGCTACTGTGGCATATGCTGGAGAGCAATGCCTTTTCCTGGCATTGAACTCTGGCCAGCTACAGTGGGCCAGCCAGAGCACAACAGATGGCTTTTTCTTTCTCTGGGGTCTGTGGTAGGAGTTGAAATTTGCATTGGTCTTGCTCTGGGGCTTGGACACCTGGCTGGCAGCTTTCTGTGATGAAATTGCTTGCAGCTGGCTTATTCCCCAAAAAGCTGTGCTGGGGACGCAGGGTAGCCAGCTGTTAGTTTCCTATACTGCAACCCCTTTTCTCCTGCTCTCAGGTACAGGTACTGCCGCATGCTGGAAGAAGGCTCCTTCCGTGGAAGGACAGCTGACTTTGTCTTCATGTTCCTCTTTGGAGGATTTCTCATGACAGTATCCTTTTGAGATGGTTGAGGCCCTTTGGGCTCTTCTCTGAGATGTTGTGAATAGTGTGGGGTTTTTCTTGTCTTTTTGTACTTGGGTTGTCTTGTCTGTAGCAAGCACCTGTCAAACTGAGCAGAGCAGTTGGCTGCCAAACCTTGGTGGCACAGGCTGTAGAGAGCCTTGATGTTCCCCTGCRCCTGCCAGTCTTGTGCCCTGTGTGTCTGCAAGGCCTGTGCTGAGCTACACATAGCTCTGAAGTGGTGGATGGGTGACTTCCGGCTGTACAGCTCAGCTTATGCTCCTTGTCTTGCCCACGCTTATCTCTGAAGGTCTGGCCTGCTCCTCAACCAGGATGCCTGGGAGAGTGGGAGAAAAATGCAGGAAAAGCTGCCTATGTTTCTGTAAGTGACTGTGGAAGCACTGATGCCCCTGGCAAGGGGAAGGGCTACCTTAACCTAAAAGAGGGGGTGGCACAACATTGCAAAAGCTGAGCCTGAAGCTTTAAGCTTTGTGAGAARTCATCCAGCTGACAGTGCAGATGCCCTGCTGTGTTTGAGCTTGGGTAGGTGGAGCCTCTTGAAGCACTGCTGAGATTGGCATGAGGCTAGCTTAGGAAACAGAGCTGCAGCTGCAGTGAAAAACTCAGACTTAAGTGCCAAGGGAGGAGTGCTCACATACCCTCTGCCTTCAGTAAGCTGGGCAAGCAGTCTGTCTTTGCAAACTTTCGGTGGCTGGACATACTGTCACAGTTCTTCTTAACAAGTTATTTTACTGTAGAACAAACTGATCTGGACAGGAAGGGGGGAGAGGGGAATCTCCTTTCAAAATATAGAACTCCTTGCTGTTGTATGCAGAGGACTGTCAGAGTAAGCTGCCTTTGTGCAGAGGCCTTGGAGCACTGCTTACCCCAGGGTGCTCTGCAGGAAGCAATGGATGATCTCTCATGAGTGTTAGGTTTTTTAGCTAGTGAATGTCTGGGTGCCTGTAGCAGCCAGGGCTTTGAACAGCAAAAGCATCTCTGTGGTAGAGTTCCCCTGCAGGAAGGTGATGCTGGATGGGTCAGGTGTGCTCATATGTGGCCCACTTCTAAACCTGCTCAAACGTGCTGTAACAATGTGAAGGTCTGCAGCTCTTGATGAGGCAAAGTTCATGTTTGCTGAGCAGGTAATGGCTTAGGGACCAGCACGAGAGGATTGCAAGAAGGTCTGTTATCTGTGGAGATGGTAAAGGAATAACTCTGGGGACAGATGTGGAYTCTGCACTTGACTTGCTGCAGCACTAGTTGGACTGGCCCAGTTGAGAAAATGGTAGCTCAAGGTAGCCACCTCCATGGAGTGATTTGAGAGCTCTGGCTTCACCACTCAGCTACTTGAAGAATGGTTGTGCAGCACATTGCTGTGCCTTGGGGTGTTGGTCACTCTCCCCAGTGCTTGGGTCAGGCACTCCCTCTTGGTGGAGGAATGATTATCTGTCCCCTAGGCTGACTAGGCACCAGCTGACTAGCACTGAGTGCTGGTCAGCAGTGTGTGTGGTCGGGAGGGACAGCTTCTGCAGGAACCTGCTAGTGGCTGAGTGAAGCAGGACAAAGTACTGCCACAGGAAGGCTGTGCAGGTGGGCTGGGTGCCCAGAGGCTACTGGACAAGCTCCCTGCATGAGGATGGTCGTACAGCTCCAAGAAGTGCCTGCAGCAAGCAGTACTGCATCTCTCCCTRTGTGAAAGGGTGCCACTAACTTGGGAGATGTTATGTGTCAGTGACAGTCTAGGGCAGCCCCTGCTCAGTGATACAGGACCCCTTGTGTGCAGCAACTTTGCAGAGAAGATGAGAGCTCTCTGGTCTCTGGTGGCTACACAAGGCAGCTCACGAGTGAGCAACCTGTATGTGATGCTCTGGGGTAGCAGGGAGGGAAWTGGGGTGTTTGTGGGAGGGTCAGTGTGTATCTGCCAGCACAGGAAAGGTTTGATCATGTAAGTGTTAYCAGCTGCCCGTCATTCTGGGTTTCCTAGTCATGATGCATCCTGCACTGCCTGGAGCCTGTGAGGTGGTACATGGAGTGTTTTTCCTTGACTCAGTAGCTCCTAGCTGTTTGGCCTCTTTGCCAGCCTGTTTTTCTTGGGCCAAGCTTTCACCATCATGCTRGTGTATGTGTGGAGTCGCAGGAACCCTTACATCCGTATGAACTTTTTTGGGCTCCTTAACTTCCAGGCTCCCTTCTTGCCCTGGGTCCTGATGGGATTCTCCCTGCTTCTGGGTAATTCAATCATCATCGACTTATTGGGTAAGTTAAAGCCAGTGGGTGTCTGAAATGGGTGCTTGCAGCCAGAGCTCTGACAGTTTTGATGGACTCTACTGGGGCACTAGCGCGGTGTCTGGGTTTCCTTTTGTTTAAGATAGTARGTTTTTAAAGTGAGCTGGCTGAGTCTCTGCTGTGTGGCCAACCTCCTGGTTGAGCTTCTGCTAGTAACCAGCATCTCGTTGCATTTTTGCTGGGGTAAAAGTTGGTAAGCCCTGCTTAACGCATGTCCTGTGTCTGGTCCTGCCTTAAGCCTAAAGGCGCACTGCCCGCTTCTCTAACACCACGCGGCACAGATGGATCTGGTGGGAGCTGTGACATGGGTGCAGCTAAGGGATTYTTGGAGCTTCCTTGAGCTTTAAGCTCCCAGCTACTCTCTTTCAGCAGACAAGAGAGGCTTGGCTAAGTCTGACCTCGGTGATATCTCTTCCCCAGGGATTGCAGTGGGTCACATCTATTATTTCCTGGAGGATGTCTTCCCCAACCAGCCAGGAGGAAAGAAGTTGCTGTTAACCCCAGGCTTCCTGTAAGTAAAGCCAATGCTGTGTTGCCTTACAGCCTTGATCACTCTCTCAGCAAACTGTGCTGTGTGACCTTGCTTGGGCTGCTGCTTGTGCTGCTGCTGCTTTCTCAGTTAAGCCGTAGGGCTCAGCTGCATGCAGGTAGCAGTTCAGTTTGTCTCAGTTGTAGAGAATACTGGCAGTTGATATACTCTATACATATGTACATAGGTCCCATAAAGCAGCTGCTGGTACCTTAAACTTTGCTATGTGAACTGGAGAGTTTTTGAGAAAATGCTAGATGCAGATAGGATTCCCCCCCACCCCACCAAACACTTCTGTGGCTTAAGAAAGCAGAGCAAGGCTCCGCTTCGTACTGGGGATCAAAGCTGTCCTACACACTGAAGAAGCAGGTACAGTCATCACTAAAGGTAGAGATGAGCAAAGGAACAGTTTATGCTTGCATAGTAGACCAGCTGTGTTGTGTACAACCAAGCTCTACCCTTCCTGTGAAAGGGTAGGATGCTCCTGGGAGGGCTGGGGAGGCTTTCGTTGTCCTTGGCTCACCTTAACCTGCCTGCCCGGTGGAATGGGCATGTCCCTTGCCAGGAARATGGTATTTGACACACCGGAAGAGGATCCCAATTATAACACTCTCCCTGAGGATCAGCCAGAAAACCAGCCTGGAGACCAAGACCAGAACCAGCAGCAGCGTCCACAATAACGCAGAGGACTCTTCCATGTGACCAGATTCTTCTCTTTCTGCYGGACTTTTGCCGTGCCCCAGAGATCCTACTGGAGTAACACCAGTTGCCATTCTAGTGTGTAATGTTCCACTGTTTGTATGGGTAACCCATCTTCCTTTTGTACCAGGTGGCTCTACAGAGCTTTGCACRTGCAAACTGATGAATGTTTGCAGAGGTGTTGTAGGGACAGGGGGTAGAAGTTATATGATGCCCCTCACTTACCCAGCAGGGAGTAAGTATCAAGTGGGGCCTTAAACCAGTTACTCCTTTTCTTGCCGTTACTGACTTGCAGTGTACCATGTCACTTCTGCTGTTTGTACAAAGACTAATACTCCCTTTGCAGTGTTGTGAGACATCACTGTGGGCTTTCAATCAAGTAGCACTTCCTGGCATGGTACAAGCACAATTGGATCTCTCAAACAAAACTTACCATAGCAGAAGGCAATTCAGCCTCTCCTTTTCCCCATAAGCCCCCCCCTTTTTTTTTTTGTTTCCAAAGAATCTTTATATTAAAAGTCTTTATTTTTCATTTGTGTGTCCATTTCTGCCAAGGGGAGAGGCAGTTACTGTTTTCTTTGTAGGCTAAGTCCCCAGTACCGATCAGGGCTTTGCTCAGAAGTGCCAGGCTTTGAAGTGGACAAGGGAGAAATACAGGGTAGCTAAATGATGTCCTTGCTGCTTTCTGTCAGCAGGAGGTGTGATTGGAGAAGGGGAGATACCTCAGAAAGGTCATCTTTCAGGCTAGAACAAACCTTTTAGTCCATGGTGATAAGCAGCACTTAGAACTAGTAATAAAGGCCCTCTAAACAAGCGGTATAGTTCCACTCTTGTTGAATTTCCTAGTTTTTAAACCTCTGAATTTCAGGGAAAGCTTAACCAAGCTTGTCCCTTCCATGAGCTGCTCTATTAAATGGAGTTTTTGCTAGACTGGTGCATGTCTGCTCACACCAGGCCTCAAAGCTATYGGAGTAAATACTGCATCAAGCATCATACTCTGGGATAGCTCCTATAACGCTGTCTGTTTGGATACACACTTGCAAAACACCACTAACAGAACCACCGTAAGAAACGTGAGCCAACAGTGCTATTGGAGCCTTGTGGCAAAGGAAGATTGAACCACAACTATCTAATCCCCTTTGGGGGCTTCCCATGAAAGCACTGTTTATTAATAATCAGACTTCATCTGAACAAACTACTTTACTGCTCTTCTGTTTCCCCCTAGGGAGAGGATGAAAAAACAATACAGGTGCTAATCTTGTTCTGGAAGATGCTGCTTCTGCAGGCTAAGCAGCCTCAGACTCAACAAGTGCTTGCTCTGTGCTTTGCTCTTGACAGAGCTGGTGTTTGAATCCCTGAAAGGAGTTTCTTCAAGGTCTGTAAAGAATCCATTCTACATTGTTTGAGAGGTGTGTGACTTTAGAAAGCGAAAGCTGTGCTGATTCTCCCTTGAATGCCTTGTGGGAGAGCACAAGTTCAGGAGCTGGGATGTAGGGCAGCACAGCTACCCTCTAGCTGTTTCCTAGTATGTAAGTTCTGAACTTTCTRGAGCTTGGACCCTTTGGCTTCCCTGCTTTGCTTCTGGCTGCTTAGAAGGGCAACTCCTACAGCTTCTCTGAGGCCTAAGATTAGAGGGAGATGCCTGTAAACCTGCTACAGAAGCTGCAGTCCTCAAGGGTCTTTATCATGCCTGTTGTGAACTGCAGTCTCCACAACAATTCAAGAAAAGCACCATGGATGCTAGGTTTAAGGCTGTAGCAGTTTCATGCATGTTTTCGTAATGTTTCCTGTAGAGGCTAATTGCAGGAGAAACAGTTGATGATAACAAAAACAGGCTGAAGTCTTCTTGAAGAGCTGGAGTTCTTACACCCACAAGACAAAACATGTTCTGCAACAGAGACTAAGATGCAATAGGAGACCCAGGCTTTGTCACTCTTATGAAATGAAATAACCTTTCAATCTTTGTTATACAAAATAATGTATAGGCTCCTGTGACAGAGTGATACTCTAGAATAAGACTGCAATAATGTTGTTGCTAAATTGCAAGTTTTAGATTTCTGCAGAGTAACATCTGGAAGAAATTCCCTCCCACTCAGCAATCAAAATGGGCTCTGCTATTACTTAAGCCTAAACATGATAAATTAAGGCCAGAATGTATTTTTTTTGACTGTGCTAGCAGTGTGGGTGGATGAGCAAGGATTGTAAAACCTATTGGCTTTATCATACAGGGCCTGAACAGAACTGTTGGGCTGCCAGCAAAATCTGCCATGCTTGCAACGCTCTTCGTTTCCTGGCAGAGAAAGGTAGGAACTCTATCAAAGAGCCAGTTTACCTCTGCAGCAAGGTAGATTCTAATTAGATTTTTAAACAAGCTGAAACTTTTTAATCTTACTTCAATGACTTTTATGTTTTTAAACTCCCCAGGGAAAGACAGATTGTTTCTAGAGTCACAAAAGCTTGACACCTCAGTACTTGGGAGTATTTAAGACCACACGCTGTGTTTAGGTGGGGTTAAGTTGTGTGTGCTTTAACTGACTGCCCTCTAACAGCAGTCAGTTTTTGATCTGACAAGGACCCTAAAAAAGCTACTTGCTGAAGAGGAGTCTCAGTAAGCTAGTGCAGGATGTAACTTTTGTATGAGTTCAGAGAACTTGTTGTTTCCAATTGCAGTTTTCACAGACAAAAGGCTTGCAAACATGACACTTCAGAGTGTTCACATTTGACAGAAATGAATGTTAAGTTTAACCAGTCATGAGCTGTTTACCCTCATCAAGTAAGCCAGCTGAATGCCTCACTGAGTTAAATTACAGACTGTACCAACTACTGTAACAGTCCAGACCAGTCCTTTGCAGAGGACTGTYTGTTTCTTCCTGCTTTTAGGTCTCACTATTCCCACTTTTCCCCTGCAGCAAAACCCTTGCACTGCAGGCTGCTCTATCCTCTAAGRATAGGGCTCAGTCTCCACAGTGCCTTAGGACAACTGRRTGYAKGSMYGWRYWCRKSCMTRCAYYCAAGAGCATTAGCAGTCCCAAAGCCTACGTTGGCAGAATAGCAAGATTTGATATTCATTTAGCTTACTGAACTCAACCTAAGTMGTATACATTCCTTTTATTTAAAAAGTTGTCCTAACAGTGCATGTTGCACCTATACAAAAGAATCTTTACACTGTCCACACACAGGTATGTAAGGGCTCCAACAGCTGCCACAGGTCTCAGACAGATCACATGCTAATGCAGCATTCTCAGGACGTGGCATTTAGATGGAGGGGATGGGGGCAGAAGTCAGCAGTACTGGGAACTGCTTGGCAAGTGGAATGTGTGTCCCTTTTTGGGGACAGAGGGACCCCTGCCAATCCTAGATCCATTTTGGGAGAGGAGTAGGGATAAAGTCTGTAGGAAGAGCACCAGTGTCACAACAGGAGGACTACCAGGCTGGAGCAGTATTGGCCAAACGTCTCATGCGCCTAGGAGAGAGAAAGAGGTGGTGTTAGTGCTATGTTACAGTCATGTAAAGTCTTACTGAAACTGACACTCTGTGGGAGATTACTGCAGTTCTCTGAACTTCTAACACAGGTATATCGCCTAGACAGACTCCCTTGGGCACCTGAGAGTGCCCCTGTTGATGATGCTCCAACACACTGGTATTGTGCAACTACTATTCAGGGAAATCCGGTCATTAACTTGGATTGAACCAATACTGTGAACTACTCAAATTGCAGTAACTGAAAACTAAAATTACTCTGAATCTGTTAATCTATGGTAACAAAATTCCCAGGAAAGAGCTGAGCCAGTGTATTTGCTGTTCCTGCAATGTAGCTTGTGAAGAGATTCTAGCAGTTCATTTCTACCTTGCAGGAGCAATTTCACTAAGCAGGCACAAGTGCTCTTGACTGCTTGTGGGACACTGCTCAGTGGCTCTCTAGAGCAGRCAGAGTTCCTCTTGGAATCACAACAGTGCTCCTATGCTGGCAAACAGGCAGACATCASTCAGGCTGGAGCTGGGAACCTGCCTGCTCCTACATCAAACAGCACTCTACCCAACATAAAAGGAAGCCTTGTGGCAGGATTTTAGTTAGCATGACAGTGCATGAAGCACTGGTATTTTTGATGAATGCCTTCCTATAGAAACAGATCCCCCTGCACAAGCAGGGAGCTTAAGAGAAAAGAAAAACAAAACAAAACATTTGCTTCAAGCAGGAGATGGTTAAAGTGAAGATTTAAATGTTTGTGGAGCAAGGTGATAACAGTTTAATATTCTGAAGCAAAAGGGATATGAGTTTCTGTTATGGTGTATGAGTTTGAAATCTTGCCAGTTGGCTCTCAGCAGAAAAAGACAAACATCAAAGCTTTTAACTTCTGTCTTAAAAACAAGCCAGAAAAAGAACCRTCTCAATGAGAGGCAGTACCTTGTATTTCTGTCCTGGTCTCTGATCTTCTTCTCCATCTCAGCATCAGTGAGGGTTTCCAGAAGAGGGCACCACTGGTCAGCATCCCCTGTGTTGCGAATGGCAATTTCCACAGTGGGCAAAGGGTTCTCGCTGCAGTGGCAGGGCAGAAGGCAACAATGCAACGTTCATCAGTGGTCTGACCRTGCACTCCTCTGGGTTACTGGCCCAGATGCAAGACACAAGGACAACGGAGCGTCATTTAATGTATTTCAATCCTGCTAAGCGTTCCTTCTTAGCCTCACTCAGTACAGGCTGACTCCTGAAGCATRCCCTGGCCAGCCATTACAATCTTGTGGAGCCTGGTATTTCTGGGAGACCAACTACTATCATCTCCTTTCAGCACTGCAGATGGAATTTGTCAAAGCAAYTGCAGCAGTTCCCTCCTCACAACAACCCATTACATAATTGGCTGACAGTGTTCAAACTGAGTAAGTACCAGCAAAGTTCATACCAGTTTATTAACGCTGGGAGCTTCTTGCAATGCAGTTTTTGTGCAGGCAGTGTTAACAGGGCTCTTAATCTAGCTTTATTGTTCTGCAGCTTGGACTTCCCAGCTGTAATTTGCCTAGTGCACCTCTAACAGTTCTTCCCTGTCAACTTCTGGCAGAACTGGAGCTTCCTGAAGTGGGAATTCTGATAGCAGAATAAGTTTTGTTCTCCCAGTTCTCACAGAAGGGGTAGTCTTTTAGGACCTGTCGTTTCAAGTAAAGGCTGTGGCTGTGAGATAGCTCACACGCATGCTAGTCCCTGCACAAGCAAGGGAATGTCAGACTCTGTCCCAGATCACAAGATCTGCTTCTTGGAGATCTCTCTGCCCTGAACAGCTGTATTATCACATGCATAGAAGTGTTTACTGCTTCACTAGCCACTTTTCAGCAAAAGTCAACAGGAACTGACCACRAGTAGCTTCCCAAATACTGACAGTGGAGCTGGAAGCCCAGCATAAATACATACAACTCTGAGAATGTAAATGTTTGCTTTGAGTTCTAGAAGGTGGTTCAGCCTGAACTGTGCAAAGTGTATGTGCGAGAAGAGTGCTCCTGCAGGTGCGTGCACACACATCCGGTCCCTTCCCCAGCRACATTCCTCTGTGCGGAGGACTTCAGCACTTATGCACAGCCATCTCCTTCACAGGAAGGAACTAAACTGCTGATTACCATGGGAACAGACCATGTCTGTTTCAAAGCTATTAATATAGAATAACAAATCTTCAAAATAATACTAGAATGAAAAATTCATCTGAAGTATCTGATCCTGGGAGGAAGCATTACTCAAATCTATTTCCAGTATCTCCAATGTCCACTARGCAACACTTGAAACCAGGTATTTCACCTTAACTCCAAATTACTACAGATTCCAGAGAAACTGTTAGTTCTCAACTTTTTTCTGTTTTTATTTTTCTGATTTTTTTTCAGTATGATTTACAATGCTCAGCCCTTATCCCCCCCTTTTTTTTAAAGCAAAAGGGGACAGTGCTGCTGRCAGAATGACCGCAAAATGTGCTGTCAGCTGCAGGATTCTCTGTGGAGCAAGACACTCCCTCTGCTGGGGTCCAAGCCTCTGGCAGCAGAGTCATGGGCACGCTAATGCGGCCAACAGGACAGCGAAGCATCTTCCCCTGGAAAGGGTAACTCCTCAGACATATAAGCTCAGTGGGTGAGAGAGAACCTGTGCCACCATCCAGGGTTTGGGTGCAGAATTCAGGCCATGGAGCACTGCATGTGCCCCCACTAGAAACATGTAGTACCAGGACACGAAACATCATAGCACACTGTCCTCCCTAAAAATCCCATTATGTGTCGGCTTCCAGTCCTACCACTTCTCTTGGGCTTTCAGACTGTTTTGCAAAGAGTGGACCAGCTGAAAAACATTGCCCTGGATTTCTTCAACTTAAAAGACAGTTTCACCTCTCCCTCAGATGATTAAGAGCCACATGACTTCTCAAACTCCCAGTCCCTGGAGATATTAAGGTTCTTTTGATACAGCTAAAGCAGACTGTTTCCCCTACATCAATGGAATGTCTCTGGAGCAACAACCACTCCTGTGGTTGGGAATTCAGGAACTAACCAACCACAGAACCCAAATATCATTAATCACTGCAAGGTTTCAAAGTACTCCTTTGCTGGGAGAAAAATGGAAAGAGGAGGATATGTTTGCACTCAGATACAAAACAAGGTTTTAATTAGCTTGTTCCCCCCACCCCGCAGCCCCAAACAGCTCATGTCCATGTGCTTTGTTCTACTGGGGTTCTCTTCTTCTCTGACTCTCCCCCTTGCAATATTGTAGCAGTCTGAAGAAAGTCTCAAATCTGCTTACTTTAACTATCCCTAAGTGGAAGAACTCATAGTCAGGGCCACATATACATCAACAGCAGACTGGCATTAATCTGAAATACCTGGCAGCCTGGGCAGTTTTGAATAAAATCTTGGGTTGAGCTAGAAAGACCCATGGGAAACAAATAGTTGAAGGGAGAGACACCCACCCCCCCCCCACACACACGCTCCCCCCAAACTGTTAATACAGACTGCTTTCCTAATGAGGATATCTATCTCCAACAGGGGGAGAACAAGGAGGAGGGAGAATATTCAGTCCATGTTCAAAACCTGCCTCTGAAACATCAAGTGACAAGAATTAGGAACAAATACTCTGTATGTTGGGAGGCATAGAATAACATATGATAAGTTGTTGTTGAAGTGAACTAACWGGGATGGTAAATAAACAAACTGTGTGTAGGAAAGAGGGCTTCCTGTCCAGCATGGTATGAGCAGGGCTACCTCCCTACTTCAAGAAAGGAGACACGAAAGGTCAAACTCCTGAGTGTTCTCAGGCAACACAGCTAAAACCAGCAGGAAGGCCTGCTCAACTTTCTGAAAGAGAACTTTGGTCTGCAGAGGAAATGGCTGTAGTTTAAGCTAGCTATGCTGGCAAGTCTACTGCACATTGGCTCCTAAGACTGTGTCTAGCAACAGGGAAACTCGCTGTCTGCTACTGCAGGCCATAATGCAGACAGTGCAGAGGGTTATTACACCGCCCAACAGCAGGGGAGAAGAGGCAGTGGTAAAGGTATCACATTCCTATCTATTACGCTTCAGTTCCCATCATTTCTCAGTAATGCACATTTCCAGTTGTTCTATTATTACAGTTTGATTTGGTCCTACACTGGATCTGCAAGTATTAGTCAGTTGTTGTGGATGGAAAGGTAGAAGTTACCTTCCCCACCTCCACAGGACATCACTGGGATAGACACAGCATCTAATACCTTCACTAGAAGGGTTTAATCTCCAAGTGATAGACTATCTTTCTGTTCTCTAATATGAGCCACTTTGGGAATAATTTTAGAATCAAGGAGTTGTTAAAAATTTTTTGAATGAAAATAACCTCTGGAGGAAGCAAAGCAAGACTAGTAAAAGAGCAGCTGGTCCTGGGCAGACGAGTGCCCATTTGCCAAGCAGGCAGCAGAAGGCCAACTAGGCAAGAGAGCCTTGGAGGGAGGAAGAGTGAGGAACAGATCTCACAAAGCAGCCAGCAGCCCTCTCACAGCCAGCTGGYTGCCTCAGCCTCCAGCTCCTCCTCACTCACCTCCACACCAACTGTTCGTTGCCCTTTCCCTGGAATAAGGCAAGGCTGGACACAATTCCCCTTGCTGCCAGCGCAAGTCATCCCGTTTTCTTGAACTGACCTGGGACTTGTGCAAAACTGGCATCAACAGTACCTTCCCCCCACCTCTGCAAATACATTATTTGCTGAACTGTTGAACTTCCTGAGGTCAGACAACCTGCCAGCACAGAGACTAGTACATTAGYGGATACTTAAAGCGTGCGCACTCAGCAACAAACTGAGGATAACATCAGTACAGTAACTCACCACAGAGCTCTGTTCAGCACAACTGGAAATGATTATCACTCAGAGACAAGTTACAAAGCTGACTAATCAAACCTGACATCACTGCATTCCAGCTGCAAGAAGGGCCTACAATCAAGCCAACTTTAATTCTGCCAGAATAGTGAGTTAACAGTTCAAATCAGTCTTAGCTTAAAGTGCCAAAGCTTAAGTAAAGGCATGGTCCAAGTCAAGCAAAGCTGGGGAAACAGAAGCGTGTCTGGGACTGATCATTATTATAGATTAGAAGAGGGAGGCACAAGGCAAAGTCACCATTGATTATGACAGCCTTTCATTCTGTGGCAAATACTGACATTTCATCATCAATATTCAGCCCTGGAATGTATTTCACCCAATACAAAAAGATCCTTGAGTGCAAGCTGACTGATTCACACCAGGCTCCACTTTAGAACAAAACATGTAAGGCACTAGATCAGACTGCTTCATTTGTTTATGAATCAGGCAGCCAGCGACACAGAGAGCTGTGTCTGAGTGAGATGTGACCTAAGCTGCGCAGGCATGACTAGCATTCGGGATGCTTTGGTTAGTTCCAGCCTGTAACCCATAAGAGTCACCCCATTTCATACAAGCAATATGCTCTGTTTCCCTACCATGTCTTGTGCACCTCACCCACAAAATCTAACCTAACTGTCCTGGTATGTGTGACAGAGTAGCCACTTCGAGGCAGATAGCCACCTGGAACCATGGGAAAAAAAAAAAAAAAA
>NW_028186343.1:1381616-1388676 GCF_003343005.1 Rhea americana
AAAAAAACTGCCTAAGCTGCAAACCTTGCACAACCAATGGTATTTACATAATACTGGCTCTACGGGAATTGTTTTCTTTTTTTTTTTCTTTTTTTAATCACCAGGAAAGATGCAAAAGGATGTCCAAGTAAGAAATGATCTTTAGCTGCCCCTACTTATTTCTCATTTGATAAGCTTTCTTACAGAGAGGTGGTTTTGGGTGCTAGTGAGCATATAAACTTGGGAAGCCAAATATTGTTACTATGCAAAAATTCTTTGAAGAGGACAGAGCAGGCGCAAGCCATCATCGGGACAAATTTCAAATGACGCACTTTCTACATCAAGCTGTTCAAAGATTTGTTGATGCTAAAAAGTATGAAGCAAGAACATGCATTCACACTAGTAAAATGACAGTTCTGTACCTGAAGGCGTACGTCTTCTGATGCCAACTCAGCTGTCCCCGGATGCTGTAGGCAATAGTGGTGACAAACTCCCCACCCAGGCCAAGCTCTGAGCACAGCTTCAAGGCAAACTTCTCTGGTGAATTCTCTTTCTCTGACATGTCCCATTCAAATTGGTCTACAAGGGAGATGTTCCCTACATGGATGTTTAGCTAGACAGAAGGGAAGAAACACAAGTCAACTGTTTCCATCTCTTGCAATAGCTAGTCAAAGGTAATTTAACATGGAGGTGGAGACTGGACAAGAGAAGCAGAGACAAATTCTAGTTCACTGCATCTGCAGAGCCCCTGAACCAAATTCTTTAATTCCAGTAAGGTAAAGACAACTCAACTTTGTTCATCAAGGTTCAGCTCTTTCAGAGGACACCATAATGCTTTAATTGAACTTTCACCATCTCATGGATATTTAGTAATCTGCCACCTTGGTGCTGTCCTCAACACAAAGGACAGAAGTACCTTGGACGCAGAACTGGAATTAAGAGCTCCTTAGCTCTGAAGGAAGCCTTTGTACTTCATCTATAGCATAACCAGACAAACGATTCAGCTCCAGTCCTACTGCCGCCTTCCTGTATTACCTTAATAATAACTCGTTGATCTGACTGGTCCTCTAGAATACTGTCAGTTGGATACGACTCTATCTGTTGTCGGATGGCAGAAGCAATAGCAGGGACAAAAGTCAGAGGATTCAAATCCAGGTCATCACAAAGAATCTCAGAGAACATTTCTGGGGTCATTAGCTTTTCTGATACAGAAAAAGAATGAACAGACATCATTAAATTTCTCAGCAATGTCTTCCACTTACAGAATACACAAAATTAAGCTTACAGTGTAAAGACAGGCATCTCAAATGCATCACATTTTGCTACTAAAAGGATGTTTAGTTTCAGGTTTACAAGAACATGTGCACACTGACACATGGACTTGAACTAACAGCCTTCTTCATTTGCTTCATGGAGACAACATAGCAACAGCCTAATAATCCACATGCATAAAGGAGCCATACACATTAAGTGTTTAAGGTATCTCAGCTAACAGAACAGTTTCATTAGGCTGCTGAACTGATGGACTGCCTCATGAAAATAGGCCAGTTAATCACCTCCAGTTACAGATCTCCAGGAATGACTGCAAACCGCAGAAGTGGCACCGCATCCAGTAAGAGACCTGGTAGCTGAATAAAGTCCAGATAACTGGGAGGGCTCTAAAACTCTGTGTATACAGTGTAAGGAGATGTACACCCATGCTTGCTCTCTTTTCATATCCTGTGATGGATGCAACACTCTCCACCCTATGGAAACTCTCCTTGCTACCTACCATTCATGTTCCATGTAAACGCATCTCTGAGTTTCTGCCCATCAATTTCCATATCGAGCCTGATTGGAACCAGTACCTCTGGCTGGGATGCATTCTCATGGATCACTGCTGGGTCATGGTCATCAAAGCTAATACAAAAAGCAGTAACACAGGTTGAGAAACTCAAGAATGATACATCTGGCATCTGGAGAAGGAAGGCACACTTTGCTGAAAGCAGTCACAATACTCCCCCTCCCCATCAGTCTTTATGTGGACTCCTCAATACAAGTTTTCGGGACTATGACGAGCAACACCAAGTTTCTTTATCACCTTTCCTTGCATGCATCATAACGCATTCCTGCAAATAAAACAAGGAAGCCTTTCCAGTGTTAGCTTTTATCTTGGTCTCCTCAACTGTCTATAGAAAACAGAAGTTAGTTACGAGACACAGCAGCATTTTCAAATGAGGAAATTAAAGTTACTAGAATATGTCAGTGAGAGGCGGTCTCAGTCCTTCGCATATAGGATTTGCATATCCCTTAAATGACAACTGTTCAGCARATCAGTGAAAAATCTACAGAACCTATCAGGAAAAGAATAAACCATTTTCCTGACAAAAGGAAAGTGTCCTCTCTGAGATGCCTGAACCATGGCTGACTGCTGTACGGAAGAGCCTCAAGACATATAGTTTAACTAAGAACCTCTAAATTAGGAACATACAGGTCTTTTGTCAGAAATAAATCAGAACATTGTATTAACACATCAGCACGACACTGGCAGGGCATCACATCTGTAACTCTTTCCAGTTTTCAGAAGCAGGCAGCTGTCTTACCAGAGAGGAAAGGTCCTCTTCTTATCCCTGCCCATGCGATTCCTGTTAATTGTTGTTGAGCATGGCACTGCATCCAGGTGATGAGAACTGTTCGGCAGGGTCGGCACCCACTGGTTGTTCCTCTTTGCCTTCTGTTCCCTGAAGGGGACTATATGTTAATCTGAACGCTGTGAATGTCATGCCTGTTATTTAAGCAATAGTATAGCTTTAATCTTTAAGACCTATTATGAAATCCTGCCATTTTATTCTGGAACCTAGACCAATATTGTTCCCCTCAGAACTCACGTTCCACACTAGCCTCTAGAAAGCCCATCCTCCAGCTCACAGTTATTCATCACACACAAATCCAGCTGCACCTTTATAATTATCAGGTTCGTATTTGGATTTTCTGTCTATGCTTTATAAGGGAACTGCTGAGAAATGTGACTGCTCCAAAACATAGTCAGTGCAGAAAGTGTTCTGCAAAACATCCTTTAGACTTGAATGGTATAATTAATTGCAAAAAGAGCAGTATCATCAGATGTTGATGTTCTCCTTCCTCTGTTATGTGGGCAATAACTTAATCCTTCTACTCTGGAGATCTTCATTTGCCCAACACTGCAAAGCATCCCTCTGCATGATTGGTTTATGCAATTTCTAATGATACAGGACAGTGCTTCTTGCCTGCCCCGACACCTTCCAAGCAACTCTGTTTCAGTCTCAGCCCCCACTGATGCTCGTTACCTGAGGTAGGTGGGAGGTTCTGTGCTGATAGATACTGCCTTATACTTCTCATCATTTCCATCCAAAATCTCTTCCACTTCAGAGGCTTTTAACAGCGTCACACTAGTGGCTAATGTTGTATAGCCATGATCTATCATCAGGAAAGATGCCAGTAGTTAAACATGGAAAATAGCATTATATAGCAATATAGCATTATCACAGTAATAGACTCCCTACCATGTAGGTGGGACTAAAACAGGTTACAAGTTAGAGTGAATGTGTCCCCCAGAACACCAGGATGCTCTGCTACTTGGATAGATTACTTGCACTGCAGCAACTAAAAGCCCAACCATGGTGTGTGGCACTAAACAAATATAATCCAGATTTGGTTCCTCTGTTTATATGGATGTCAAATGCGACTTCCTGTTGGAGATGAGGGTATCTTAGTTAAACAGCAATCCCTACTATAAAGTTTAGAGAAGAAATACAATGCAGAAGGAAAAAAAAAGTATGATACCTTTGGATGGCTGCATAGTAACAGAGCAAAGATTCGCAAAAAGGCTTTAATATCTCTTTACCTTGAATAACTATCCTGTTTACTCTGTTAAAAATATCTTTCATTTGGACTAAGGGTACAGACATAAGGAGGATTAGAATTATGTGAGCTTTCCTCAGGTATTCTCATCACTGTAGCTCGTAGCAGCACATCCTAACCTTACTCTGTAGATTAGACTTACCAGAAGTCTTTGATAACTGTACTGTACGGTGCTTCTAGAATGGGGAGACAGTAGTCCAGAGAACTAAAACATGACTTTCCCCAACTATAGATGAGCCTACTTCTCTCAAGGTGGAATGTGTTTATAGAGTGCAGTCATTTTTTAATGAAATTTACTAAAGTTAGAAAGCAATGCTAGCAAAACCCAGAACTTCAGAAAAAGAAGTCACTGAATCCTAATAAAGTATTAGATAAGCATTAAATCTAATATGCTTTTACTTAAGGGAAAGAAGAGGAAAAAAAATATATTCCTACCCTAAGTTGCCCCATGCAGTCACATGATTTAGCTCTGCACACCTACAATCTGCTGAACTGATGTTAAATCTCTTCAACAGCTTTTCAGGATGAAAAGGCCCCAGAAATAATAAATCATCGAAGGACTCAAAGGTTCAAATAGAGAGGCAATGATCAACATAAAACTGAGTGGCTGAACAGACACATCAAATATTACTGAAAGCAGAGTCTCCTTCAGCAAAGGAGCACAGGCTGAGAAGACTTCAAGAAGGGACAAAAACCATGGGATAGATCTGACTGAACTGCAGAAACTATGTGTACTTTAAGAGTCCATAATGTTCTGGGAAGGAAGAGTTAAGCATATGATCAGGATGGACAATTAAGGCAACCACAAAGAGAGTTCAGAGGAAGAAGATGAGACATTAGTATATATTTTAATAGCACCAAAGGTCAGAGTGGAGATTCCTTCTCTAGCAAAGCTAAGAATAACACACAGATAAGACTTACATCTTC
The DNA here is from genome assembly GCF_003343005.1 of Rhea americana. NCBI lineage: Eukaryota > Metazoa > Chordata > Aves > Rheiformes > Rheidae > Rhea > Rhea americana. The sequence continues at coordinate 1,386,402 of NW_028186343.1, forward strand.
TTGRACTGTGAGATCGCTGATTTTCTGTTGGGGAAAGAAAAAAATGACAACAAGTCAGCAGGATACATGGAAGGAGGAGACATTAAGTGCATAATGAATAATTTTTATTATGCTCTAGCCTGAAGAGTGTACAACAGGTTATTCTGCTAGGAAATTTAACTTCTTGTTATTAGCCTCCCACCAAGAACAACCTGAAACAGCAGTATTCTCACTGCGACAGTTATATCAGTAGCAACACACCACCATATTCTCGCAGTCAGAAATATTCACTCTCTAACAGAGGTAAAATTAAATAAAGAATCACACTTTCAACAGGACATCCTGGTAACATTCCTGCCATTATGGCAAAAGGGACAAAAATATCCCCGCCTTTGTCAACAGCACACCATAAAACCCTCTTCTGGGACGGATTTGGCTTTGTGATGAATGCAGTTGACCCCAGGGAAGCCATGCTTTATATTTAATTTTAGAATATTTTTGATCACTTCAGGTTCTTTGCTATGTAGAACCAGAAGGTACTAGTGCCATTGCTGCAGAGTCCTCCACCACTGAGGCAATCTGAAGTGATTTGTACAGTCCTGAAGATGCACAAGCTTCTGAATTCCCAACAGAGCTTTTTCAAGGCAATCCTCCAGACTTCAGTACTGGGAGTATTTATTCGTCATCTTACCGTGTGAAGATGCCACTATCTTCTTTCTCTCTTCCACTGTGGCTAGTCGCCTCCACAACGAGGGGTATCTCTTGTACAGGGAGCCCCGGAACATACGCAGATAATTCCCCACCTACAAGGAGAAATGGGGAGACGTGGCCTGGAAAAAATATTCCATCTAGAAAGACCTTCAGCAGAACCTGAAGCAAATTCAGGACTTTGTATTGACAACTGAGACTTCTAAGGAGATTTTTTTTCTTTTTGCCAAAAAAGTTGTTATGCAGCATCACATTTTTTTGCAGCAATGCAGAGAACAAAGCTTTTATTAGCACTTATTTCACTAGTCCAGTAAGAAAAAGTTCCCATCCATTGACATTAATACATTTAATAAGAAAACTCATTCATTTTCATGTATTTTTGAACAATCTAATGTTTCCTCTACTCCAATTGCTGTCTCAATGGACAATGTGCCGTAGGATTGCATCAAACCAAATACCCTGCTCTCCAGCTATACTGTTCTTTCTTTGAACCTCTGTGCCATCCAGACATTGCTTGGATAGAACAAGAGCCCAGAGACCTACCTTTCATTTTATTTTAAATTCTTTGAACGTGTAGAATATGAACACCGCCAACAACCCTCTCTCAAATTTACTTAAAATCTGCAAAGCAGTTCCATTCTCCCTTGGTGCAAAATTCATACCCATACTGAAAACTACATCAAGACGTGCTAAACAGCTATTTCTAGACTACAAAACTAGAATTTTAAACTGGTAATACATTTACAGACTGCCATACAACAGKTTTTTTGTTCTTTGTTTGACAAGACTCATTTTGGTCCTAAAATCTAATTTCAGGTAATTGTTWATCTTATCTGTCGCTCTACAGTGCTCATCAACAGACAGAAATTAGCTGGTAGATAGAAAGGCAACCCTATTTCCCCTTCCACACATCTGGAATTGCAAACTYGCAGAATAGCTGACTGCTGTTACAGCTCTTCTCATAAACGTTTCACATGCTATCAAGACAGTGAGTGATCTTCAGCCCCTGCTCAACATGTACAGTTGGCAGTTTAAGCTGTCCAAGGTTTCTTGTCCTACATCAAGTTCTTTCCCTGTTTCCAACTGTAATCATTTCTATATTTCTTCCTTCATTCAGTCCAGCCTTCAGGGAGAAGCTTCTCACTGCAAGAGAACACCATTTCTGCAACCACACTGGCGTGCTGAAATTCCACACAAGGCTGAAAAAGCTGCACTGCCTGAACTGTGGTGATGTTACTAAGCTCAAAGGCTGAGATACTGACTTAAATCACCTCACAGCATCTGAAATAATCCAAAGCGTTCAAATAAGCATGCTACCCAAAAAAAAAAAAAAGAAAAAGAAAAAAGAGAATCACAACTAGAGCCTCAGGCCAGGCCAGCCAACACTGCCCCTGAAGCAGGGCGGAGCGGGCCCCCCCGGGCGCGCGGCTGGGACCCGAAGAGGAACCGGCCTGTGCACGCCCCGAGCGTGACTCGTGACAGCCGCCCTCGCGGGGAGCGCGGACCCCGGCCGAGGGCAGACCTCCCAGCGGGGCCACGCGCGGCGCGCAGGGCCCCCGCGGGGCCGGCAGGGCCCCCGGCGGGACCC
>NW_028186343.1:1389364-1392514 GCF_003343005.1 Rhea americana
CCCTGCCCCTCCCCCCGGGGGCGGTCGCTGAGGAGGGCGGGGCCGTCGGTGACAGCCGTTAGCGGTCGCTAACGGTCGCGCGCTGAGGTAACGCTCCGCCGCGGGAGAGGCAAGGGCAGGCGGCGCTTGGGCCCGAGGCCGGTTTATTGGCACAGCGCGGTGCATAACTGTATACACAGCAGACACCGCGGGGTTACACGCGCGGCGCGGCCGCCCGGGAGCGGCGCGGCGCGGAGCGGGGGCGGGCTGGCACCCGGGCGCCGCCGGGGCTTCACCCGCCGTCCTCCGCCCCCGGGCGGCGCGGGAGCCCGAAGCCCGACTTCATTCCCTTCCCCGGGGAGAAGGGGGAATGGTGAGCACTGTGGCTGGGTCGGAACTTTGAAAGGAAGAGACTAGTTGCAACCCATTTTTTGTTGTTATTTGGGGTTTTTTTTTGCATAATGTTGTGTAGCAAGTGCAAACAGCAGAGATGACACTTGTGCATTATCGGAATGGTGTCCAGATGGACCTGTCCGCTGGAAATAGCAACTGATATGCGACCAATCAATGCAGTAATGAGCAACCTAATATCGGGGACCTAAGTTAATAAGAACATACAGAGCAATAGGGCAGTGTCCAGCACTGAAACCTAGCATCTTGGAAGGAAAGAGGCACGTTGTCTATTTACAAAACAGTATAAAATTCTAGCACATCCTAGTGTTAAACATAAAACCAAGAGTAGAGCTGTGACAGGGTACGAATGTTCACCATTGCAACCGCGGTGAAGTGACCCTGGCAACATAGCCACACGTCGGAATTTCTCCATAGGCAGTCAGTGTCCTTAAAACTCCCTGGCTAAGGGTGAGGAAGGCATCTCTGTGGAATCCTTCTTCTGAGGCCAACGTCTGGAACAGCAAATGGGATGCTGCTGTGAGCAATGTAAACATAGGAAATACCACCAGATCAGTTTAACATGGTAGGGTCCGGGTTAATTAGGAAAGCCTGATCCCATTCAAGGCTTGCTCAAGGTCTTTTGGGATGCTATTGTTGGAAGAGCCTAGCTCCATTAGGGGTTTAGCGGCAGCTCTGTCTGTAGAGAACATACCGGACACTTTGTTTTGATTGCAGCTGAAGCTGGGGCTGCTGAAACTGGAGAGGAGCAGCCTTTGTCACTTGTTGTGACAGACACCAGTTGTGTCAGATGCTGAGCCTTAAATGAAGCCAGGAGTGGCAGTGGGAACCCTGTGTCTGTGTGGCTGCTGGAGATAAGGGAGATGAGAGAGAAATGTGGAGGAAATTAGAATCTCCCTCTTCATCTGAAGGAGTTGGAGGAAGGTGTGCAACTGAAGAAGTCCTGGCTGATCTGGCGTGGGTAGCCGTCGAGCACTTTAACCTGGACTGGGTCAAATTTCCAGTAATCTTGACCTCTCAAGAAGTAGGCAAAACCTGTGGATGGGAGATAAAGGGTCAGGAAAGACAAGGCCCACACATCTTAGAGCTCTTTCCTAGCATTTTTGTTTTGCTGATGCACCACAGCATGGGATGTGGAGTGCCAAGAGAGCCTAGATTCAGGCAAAATGAATCTAGCAGCATCTTCAGCCTTTTCCAGATCTGTGACTTGTACTGTTCTTTCTTATTGTTTTAGTATTGACAGAAGAACAAACAGGAAGGATTTTATTTTATGTATCAGGTGATTTTAAATATGCTGCACCAGAGTAGTGGGCCCTGGAAAGGCAGAGGGAGTTTAGGACCTGAATAGGTCCAATGGCAGGRAGCTTGTGAAGACCTGCTAAAGAGTATCTGTTACTGCAGGGAAATTTCTCTGGGATTCAGGTCATTGCTTGAAGCACCAGTGAGCTATTCCACCACATCCTTTAGGAGGAGAGAGGGAGTCACTCAGCAGTCATCCCAAGCACCTTGGCTGTCTCCAGTGTTTCTGTGGTGCTGCAATGCTGTGTTCAGCGTGGGACACTCCTGAGAGGACCAGCTAATACTGACAGCAGCCTGCTCATTCAGGACAGCTGCCTAGGCTGAAATGTAGTGGTTCTGGTGGCATTTCATCCCTTCCTTTGTTGGAAGGGGTAGCAGCCAGGTAGGACTCCATGACTGTTTCTTTGTGAAAAGTTTGAATTCTCTCTATCAGATGCCTAACTTAACTAATTTTTGCAAATAATAAGGCTTGCTACTTCAATGAAAAACCCCAGTTCCCTACCCACTGGATGGAGCAGTCTTCCTCTCTATATGTTGTATAATGTGTGCAATGGCTGGAAAGTGTCCATTGTTACTGAGCATCTAAATCTAGTCGTCTTTTCCAGCTGGGAAGTGAGGTCAGCCTGAAAGCCCACCCCAGAGCAGGCCTTGTCCCTGTTGGCACTGACCAAACTCATCCTGGAAAGCAGCATCAATCTCCTGAGGGATGCCGCGCCAGTCGGCCATGGTCCGAGGGTAGATGTTGTCCACCTGACGGGTATGAGGGTTGAAGCGCCAGTAGCTGCCTCCACTGAAGATGTAGATCTTGTTCTTCTCTGCCCCCCAAACTAAAGCTGCCTGGACAGGGGAAGCAGGGAGGCCCAGCTCCACGATTGGGGTGGGGCCAGAAACCCGTCTTTCACCCTCATAAATCCAGTACTGAGAGTCTGTTGAGGAGACAGAAAAGGGAGAAAAAGCTCAGAAATTCTTTAGTATTTGATAACTCAGCAGCAAGCTGTGGAGCTGTAGGTGATGCCTTGGCAGAGCTACCAGGGAAGGGTGCTCATGAGAGGGGGAAAAACCCCACCACTGTCACAGACACTGTCACAGACACTGTCACCAACATGCACTTGAAGCCCTAGGAGCACAAGGAGCTGAACTTCCACCTCTGTCCAACCCAGAGGGTGTCAGTGGGTGGGATGAGGAAGACTGCTTTAGCAGCTGTCTTTCTCTATTTGTAGAAGTTATAATAAAAGATTTGGCTTTGCATTTGAGCTGTACAGCTGCCCAGCCTGTTTGCTCTTAGCCCTTTCACTGTGGAGAGCCTTGCGTGCATGTGGAAGGACGTGTTTCTCTCGAGTTGCTCCAGTCAGCTGGATCTGGTTTTGGTTTTCACATAGGCATTTGGATAATGGATCAAAGCCCTGAGCTTTGAGTTTGCTCTGGCTATGTTGAGGGAGGATCAAAACCCATTGCTGATAA
>NW_028186343.1:1392544-1399966 GCF_003343005.1 Rhea americana
AAAAAAAAAAAAAAAAAAAAAAAAAAAAAAAGAAAAGAAAAAAAATTATGGAGATTGACAGGGTGAAGGTTGATTCCTATGACACCTATGCTGTGAAGCCTGGGGCTGCCGAGTAGGAGGAAAGAAGAAAAATGCATCATGCTCTGACTGGAGAGGGGGCACATTCCTTGTATGCAAAATCTGTGCATATGATAGAGTGGGAGGGTCCTGCACTTACCATCCAAGCCCGGCTCTTAGAGGAGAAGATATGTGGGCATGCATAGGCATAAGGGGGGCATGTGACTGTAATGGAACAAGCTACATAAACTAGGAAGAGGTTGCCAAACTCAAAGAGAGTCTGGAAACAGATTAAAATGGGAATCTCTGTAATTACCCTACRGTATGTAGTACTTTTCCCTTATCTCATTTTAACTCATGGTAGGAGCCTGCCAATTTTAGCACTGTAAAATCCTTGTCTGCAGGTCAGGTGCTAGGTAATCTACTTATGCATTAATGCTGCATGCAGAGCTACTTGGTGCATTTTCCGATACTTGGCCCCACAATGTACAGATGGGGCATGCATGCACAGGGCAGCTAGGTACCTATGTAATCCTCTCTATTAAATTTACACTGGGAAAGAGCATTCAAGAAAACAGTGAAACTGAAACAGGGACTGCTGCTGGTTTGGGGCTCCAGAAATGGCCAGGAGGAGGTTTGGCTCCTCCATGAGTTTTTAACCTCTRCAGCAGCTGGAGATTGCCTGGCTCTGCACACAGGCTCCCTGTAGGCTAATTCAGCCTTGGGGTAATGTGTTCAGGCCCCTGAGGAGTGGGAAAGATGGTGTCCCTCTCCTGAGCAGGACCTCTGGTGTACAGGCTTAGGAGCTGTGACAACCTGTGAAACTATGTCTGGGGCCTCTTTTTTKCACAGTACTTCCCAGGGCAGCTGGGTGTACAGCTTTCCTCCACCTGGGGCTGCTGGAGGTACAATGGCCAGTGCTCATCTGCTCTTTGCAGAGGACTCTGTTGCAGTAAAAATTTTCCGTTCCCACAGCTGAACCAACAGGGTCATGAAAATCCATCCTGTAAAGCATCAATGGGTGTTATGAACTGTATGTCCTCGTAAGTCCTTGGACTGATGGAGGTGCTGTTGAAGGATAGCCAGAGACCAGGTGGGTTGCCCGCATGGCAATCCAGACTATTGTAGCAATCGTACAGGTCAGGGCCTGCCTCTGCTCTGTACRAGCTCTAAACTGGAACAGGACCCTGTCATATGAGGGAGGATCGGGGCTATAAGAGGAGCTGACCAGGCTCAGGTCTGACCGATTTCACCAAGATAGGCTGGAATCAGGTGTAACTTGGTGGATGTACCATGCACAGGAGAGATCAAGACCCATGCTGATGGGAAAATAGGAATAATATACCAATTCTGGGAAGAAGGTGGATTTCCAGCACTCTTGGTTGTGATACCTAAGCTGATCACTAATTCTTGGTGACTGAGGATTGCAGTGAACCTGCCTTTTTCTTCCTCTTGTTTCCATATCCAAGGGAGAGCAAGCATTTTCTTTCTCCTCTACTGCCAGCAGTATTGCTAGGSTAGAGGCTCAAAGAAAACAACTGTTCTTTTCTCAGAGGAAGAAAATACCCTGGCTGTGTCTAAAATAAAAGTGACCCCTCCTTCTCTCTTTCCCCACAATATCTGCTAAAATGTTTAAATAGAGAAGGAAAAAAAATACTAAGGATCACTGGTGTTCAGAAGGCAGCTTCTCCTGCCTTGGTCYTGAATACTCCTCAATAAAGAAGACGCATTTCTGAGCCCTCTGGTCTGCATCCAGGTCTTACCTCGGAAAAACCAAATATTGCCCAGAGGGTCCTCGAAGGTGGCATCCACAGAGCTTGGGATCCCTTGCCAGTGACGAGAGGCCARAGCTGGGTAGCCGGCCTGCAGTTTCCCAGCTCTCAATCGCCACACAAAGCGGGACTTGAAGAAGAACAGCTCCCCCCGGATGGTGGACACGGCATCGAAATCTGTGTTGCAGGCGTCAGGCTGCACAGACTGCCAAAGCACAACCTAGTCAGGCATCTGGACTCCCAGAAGCCCCCCTTGCCCGTCTGGGTTCAACTGACAGGACATCCCTGTGTCCAGACCTCTCCTCCCCAACTCTCTGATCACCCTAGCGCTGAGTCCATAGAAAGGCAGTGCATCCTGCCAGTGTCTCATCAGCAAAAGCCGCTGACACCCTCTGTTTCTGGCAGCAGTGGCTTTTCCTAAACTCTGTTTAAATCCAGCCTATTCCATGGTGACACTTTTGAAGGAAGAGATTGCAGGCATGACTAGGTGGAAGGAGGTTTAAACAGCAGGATCCCCATCCTCTGTGGTTTACAGCGCTCACTACAGGAGTAGTCTAGGAAAATGTCTCCATGGGTCTCTAAACCAAGTGTCCTGGTTTTAGCCAGGTTTTCATTGGACAGGTGCTGCCYGAAGATCCCCTCCCAGCACATCCCAGCTCTACTTAGCAGTATGATCTGGCCTGGGCATGGTCTGGCTGACTGGCAGAATGTATGGGATACCCAAGCTCAGTTCTGCCTGAGCTCAGCAGGCGTAAAACCACATGTAAGCTTGCTCCTAGTCTCATGATGAGGACAGTGCCATTAGCTTGGGAACAAGCCGAAGTGATCATGGTGTTAGAAGATGACAAAGGCAAGCTGCCCACTCACCTCCATGTTGGTGATCTCATTTGTTTCAAGATCTGACTGGGGTGGCTCTGCTGGCTGAGTTGGGGTTAGGTCAGGATCAAGTTTGGGTTTGCCGTAGAGATACTGGATACCTTGTTTATCATCCTCACTCAGGCTGAGTGGGTAGCGGAAAATGTAAAAAGGAGACATCAGCGACTTGGAGACAGTTGTGTGCTGCAGACCCAGGACATGGCCAAACTCGTGAGCAGCCACTTGGAGGAGGTCAGTGCCTAAAAAGGGAAGAGATGGGAGATGCTTTTACCTGCTTGCATGAGGTGGGCATCAGTGAAGGAACACTAAGATTAGTATTTGCTAATGACTTGCCACACAGACAGCAGAGGGAGCTCATTTATTGCTTGTGTGAGGACTTGTAGCAAGAAGGTGGCATTTAAAAATAAATCCATAAAATTTCCTCCAAAGTCAAGGCCTGGTGTTTCTTCACCAAACTCAAGCAGATGTATGGGAGATTGTATTTTAGGAATATATGACCTGAAAACATCTATAAATGAAGAGGGGGGAGAAGGGGATTTCAGTATGTAAAAATATGTCATTTGGCAAATGTTATTTAGCTTCCAGTGGATCCTTTTTGAAGCTGTTAAATTTTAGAGAAAGCTAGAAAAGAGGCATAATAAGCAGCAAAGCTTGTGAGCAGAGGCCAGAGGCTGTTTGTTGACAAGTTCCAGCGTATTCCTTCACTTGGCTTCAAYCAGAAATCCTTCAAGCTGCAGCCCAAGTGATGAGGAAGGCAGGAATGTGAGTCAGCTAATCTTGTCGCTCCAAGCAGGATATCCCTGCTGGCTCCAGGGAAGCAGGTCACTTCTCAGTATAGAGACTGGGGAGATGATGTTGGGAGGAACGCCTGGGAAGGGCCCAGAGGAAGGTGAGCCCCTGTTTTCCTCTGCTGGTTAACCTTACATCGAAGCAATGAATTTCCACGGCACTGAAACAATTAAATTGACCACATCTAGGTCATCTGAGAACGTGGGATTTCTACATCAGTGATTTATTACAAACTTTCAAGACACTTCTGTTTAACTTGGCAGGCTCCTCACTTGATGCTTTCCAGTGTTGGCAGATTCTCCGKGCGAGCTGAACAACAGCACGCCTGAAAGAGCTGTGCCCGGGAGGTAGTCAGTCCCCTTGGAGTCCTGTTTCATGCCTGCCTCTGGGGTGACCCGAAGGCACACCTTATACCTCCCTGTAGTTCTGCTCTTTCCTCTGTAAAATGGGGCTAAGGATTTCCCTGTCTCACTGAGTGCTGAGACAAGGATTAACATGTGTTTATGTTATAAAGCTCTTTTCAGCATACTAAATGGCAGTTAGCTGCAAAGAGCTTTTATTACATTTATTTGTGGAAGACATGGAAGCAGAGAAGAAGGCTGCAGAATAGAGCTGGATTCTGATGGGAACTGGCATGCATTTTAGCYGTTCCCAGTTTGCCTCCAACACTATCTTTGTGGGAGAACCTAAGAAATTCTTCAACAGCAAAGATAGCCCCAACAGCATGAAAGCTGGCAGAGCCTCCCCCTCCCTAAGTGGCAGAAATGCTTCTGCCAGCCTGTCAGAAAGGTCAGGTGCTTCATGATTCTTATTTTGAGTCAGCATGAGGGGGGCTGGAGATGTGACATTCCTGTGCCCCATGCAGAGGGTCTGTCTTGGCATAGAATTGGCACTGAAATGTAATTGGGGGGCCTATCTGAGCCTTGAATATTGGTATGGATGAAAAGTTTGAGAAACCCCAGAGGGGCAGGGGTTTCTCTCAGGCTTTGTGGTTGTTTCTTGTTCCCTGTAGATTAATGTGGAAGGAGGAGGAAGGATTAACCTGAGTGAATTTGGGTGGGTCTTGCAGAAGTGGATGCTTTGGGCACTGATCCAGGTGTTTCCAGGCAGTACTGCTGTATCTCATGGGATACTGTGACGCCAGGCCCTGAGTGCCCAAGCAGAAAGCTACCAGCCTGGATCTATTATTAGCAGGGGAAGGAGAGGGGAAAAAAAAGTAATTTTTGATTCAATGTGCTGTTGTTTACAGTCAGAGCATTCCCAGGCCACAGTGACAGAACTGAAGCCTGGGTGGTTTCCCTTTATGGACTTGTTCAAGGAGAAAAGACTTTACAGGCAGGCAGTGAACAGTGTGTGCAGRGACTGGGACTGAAGCCTGACTGCTATGCTGTTCTTGGAAGATGGTTGCATCATCTGGTGCCTGAGCCTCAGTTTTCCTTCATCTCTTCCCACTCTTATTTCTAATGGTTCCTGCCAGTGCTGGGTGCAATTTCTGTATGGCAGGTGTGTGGCTGAACAGAGGAGTGGTCTCTCCTGTTCCCCTTTTGCTCCCCTCCACATAGGCCCACCGGGAAATCACGGTTGTTGTACTGGACATGGGCTTTGCTGCAGCTGGAAGGTGATGAGGAAAGACTGAATACAAGTGGGTTTGCAAGCAGCGGGAGGGGCACGTACCACACAAAAATGACTGCTGCTTTTGAGTTTTACAGGGGCCCTGTTCACACCACAGTTAAATCATTTCTAAGTGCACTGATATCCATCCTAGAGTGTCCACAGCTCTCTCTGAAACAGTACCATACCCAGGTTGTTCCCAATAGTCCAGGTCTCATCATAGTCAAAATGGACGTCTCCCTCCCGATGGGTCTTGGGGAAGAATGCATGTGCCAGGATCCCTCCGGGACCATCAAAAGGCAGGTTATCTCCATGCCAGTACCTGGAGGGAAAACACATTGCATCTCAGACAATGTTGTACCTCAGATGAACAGCATCATACGGCCCGAGATGCRAGGCCACTGTGAGGGGACAGCAGCTCTCACTCCTGTTGCAAGATCATCCCAACAGTCAGGCCTGATTGCTTTGTGTTTTTCAGATTGCTACTCCTCTGGTTCTGCACTGGGGGACTGAGGAGGCAGAACTCAGTCACAGAAAGCCCTGGGGAGCTCTTATGTTTTTCTCATGGAGGTTTCTCTCCTCCCCAATTCAGCTTTCGGCACAAGGCTGACTGCAAGGCCTAAATAATTAAAGAAGTGACTGCCTGAGCCAAGATTAAGTCAGCATAGCGGAATGGCAGGGGGCTGTGGAGGGGCAGCCAGCAGAGAACACGGCCAAATTCTCAGGTCCTCACTCAAGCCAAGCCTGCTGCTGACTGATATCTCTCATGTGTTTCCTTACATGAGAGATGTGACCACTTCAGAGAGCTGAGGGAGGCACAAGCAACTACGCAGAATGCAAATCTCATTACTGCCTGGACAGTCTCCACTGCCTTTATTAGCTTTGTGCAAACAGCAGCAGAGGGAAGTTTTGCCTATTTTGCCGAAAGTGAATTTTAGGCTAGGAGCCAAGATTCATTTAACCAAGAAACTGTATTTGTCTTGGGGCAGACATTTAGCTCRTTCAGTCAAGGSACAGGATTGACAACCTGAAGATGGTAAGTCAGGACAAGACTTAAGAAAACAACTTTAGGGCAGAGAAATGTAAAYGTACCAGGAAAGTTAATGAAAAATTAGTAATGGTACTATGCACAGCTTGCAGGGAACTGGTGCAGTTTCACCAGGCAGCCCTGAACTGATGAAAACCCTAAGTCTGAAAGCGGAAACATGAGCCTCCATTTAAGTGCCTAAATCATATGCTGACAGTTGATTCTCCTCTTGTAAAAGCCTAGGGATCTTGTTTGCAGGGCTGCTGCTCTGCTGGGAAAGATGTCGCTGCCCACTGTGCTCACCTCGTGAAGTCGATGATGATGTCAGCCCGGCCCTCCTGCACCTCGGTGAAGGTCAGTGGGGTCACATCGCTCCACACTTTCAAAGCTTCCTCGATAGTCTGTCTCACTTTAGCTTTTATGAGTTGCCATGGGAACCTGATAATTCTGAAAGGCAACAGGCACTGGATGAAGATAGGCACTGCTGTCATGAAGACACTAGATGTAGGATCGKTAGCGTTAGGGTAGGCATTCTCTGTTAGCACTGAAACATCTCCAGCCCATAGAGGCGCTGCTCCRATACCCTCTTCCAAGCAACACGTGCAGCAGATAAATCGCGTCAGTTTTGAAACCCTCTTGCTGGTGGGCCCAGAGGTGAGTTCTTCAGATCAGTCCTCTGAACAGCCACTATTGGCCTGGCCTGATGCGAAGGTAACTGTGCCCACCTGCACTGCAGTTTTTGTCACTGCTGAGGAGACCCACAAAGCTGCCAAGGAAAGGTGGCTCCTCATATTAGCAGGTATTGTGATGCCGAGAACTGAATCCTCTCTGCTRTCTCCAAAAACAGTGGAGTCGCTCCCCAGCAGGAAGGAATCTGCAGCAAAATGTGCCGATCACCCTGCCTTTTGGTGGCTCTSATATTAACTTATAATTTCATCTAGTGGTCTCTTGAGGATGGAGCTGCGATCTCTGTTATGACCCAGCTAGATAGTGACTGTGAGAAATCAGTGCCCCTACTGTGACAGGGCTGTTACCTTCTTGTCATTGTGCAATTTTAAGCATTTTTCACTGGAAACCTTGTAATGGACATTTCTGGATAATTTTGCGGAAGATCTGTGCTTCTCTGAAGTGCTGCAGCGTTTCCCATGTCTGTCCCTTGTGAGTCCATGCCCACAGAGGTACATGGGAATGGTGTGATGTGATTTTTTTTCCTTCTAAAATTCTGCTGTAAGGGCTTTTTTTTTTTTTTTTTTTTTTTTTTTTTTTTTTTTTTTTTTTTTTTTTTTTTTT
>NW_028186343.1:1400018-1411192 GCF_003343005.1 Rhea americana
CTCTTGTAACATAACCAGATGGTAAGGGCTGCTGCAGAGAGAGTTTTCATTCCCTTCAGTTAACAATRTTGGTGTGTGTTCATCTCAGCTGTGTTTCTTTCTTTAACACTGTTGACCAAAGGAAAAAGCCTTTCTGTTATCTATAGCCTCCCAAGGCTATGAGGAAGGAGTCTCCTGCACTTAATTAAATACAAGATGATTGAAATGTCATCAAAGAACATACAAGTGTGCTCACTTTTCCACTCTTGCCCATGTGGGCAATTAGGGAAACATAGGACAACCCTTCCTTAAGCTTGTACAGCAGATTTACAAGGTGTGAAAATATGTAGGGTGATTTGGGCAAAACTTTACACTGAAGCTGTGTTTATGGGAATGTCAATAACAGCAGAATAAAAAGGGTTTTTTAAAATAAACTGTGAGGTGAGTTCCCAGAGTGGTGACTGGGGGGGGCCAAGACGCAACAAGAGTGGGTGAGAGTGGAGGTGAGGTCCTGCATATATCAGGGGTTGATGCTGGGAGTGAACATATGTGTGTGGGTTGCTGATGGGTGGCATTGATGTGGGGCTGGCTGGGGGTGATGCAAGAGCTGTTCAGACTGTGTTTGGACAGGGGGTGAGTGGGCAGCTGTGCTTATGGCAATAAGTGTGTGAGRGGATTTGGAGACACTGGTACGACCCTGCCGATGTATCGGTGTGTGGCTCCCCTGTCCCCAGGCTAGTGCAGTGGCATTTGAAGGTGCCCTCTAGGTTTTCTGGGYACGTCACAGGGAAGCACAGCATGCTGTGTTCCAGGTAACCTCGTACTGAGAGCTTTGAAGAGGGATAACCAAACCAGTCTAATTCCCTTTTTGGGCCTCTCTTACTTGTAGGTGAGATCAGTCTTGTCCCAGCGTCCCCCTGAGAGGACAAACCGCTTCTGCCGGTTCCGCCCGTTCTGGCTGTCCAACAGTGTAGGGAGATCCGGCACGCCACACCGGGGCGGGTTCCAGCCTGTCACCTGCTCTTCTGCACCCGTGGAGAAGCCCTTGGTGGGCACACCAGTCCCCCTAGAGTTCACCAAGGAAGAAGGCCAGAGACTCTGCTCCTTCCAGGTGTGGTGTTTTCGAGACACATCCTGAAAGAGGAAAGAAGAGGCAATACTTCAGGGTCTGAGATGAGAACTCTCATGTAGAGTGGCAAATGTCTCTCCACATCMGTCCTGCAGTGGTAAGTTCCATGTCTCTCTGGGGCCATCTCACTCTGCTGTGGGGCACATCTGCTCCCCACAAAGACCTTCCATTCCCTCTCTCTGGTGGTGGCCCTTCCCTGGGCTCTGCTTCTCCCAGGCTGATGAACACCTGGGAGGCAGTATGTAAGGCTAGGGCATTCCCTGAGCACTGGTTTATTTTGGTCCACTCTTCCTTGGCAGCTGGCCGGCAGGAAATGCTTTTGCAAATTGTGGATGAGAACCAGACCCTCCAAAAAAGAAACAACTCACTAGGGAGTAAAGTCCCCCCTTTGTCTTGCATCCTTTTAACCTCTATTCCACCCTGGCCCTGGATAGGGAAGATGTTAATAGGAGAAAGCCATTAGCCCCCCAGTGCACAGTTGAACCCCCTGTTCTACCCCCCATGTCATCCCCTTGCTGTCCTGGCATGGTGAACAGTCCCTCAGTATGGCTAGGACACAATGTAAGCTGGAAAGCAGGACACATGGATCTAGGGATTGGCTTAGAGCTGCGTCACAGGGCAGTGGTGACTTTCCACTGGAGCACCTATCACTGTCTTAGGTCACTGAATCTCAAGAAGGGAGTGTGCAGGACTCTGTCCCCTCACCTCACTCTGCCTGTACTTGGGGATAGGACCACCTGGGCTGTCCCACACTTAATTCAAAAGGCAGGGTTCCTCTTGGAAGCATTAGTTAGTGCTAAATAGCCTCAATGTACTGGCTTGTACTGGCTTCCCACTTGATGCCACTGTGGGACCAATATGATGCATGAGCCAAACTAAATTCACAATTTGTCATGAGGCATGCGGCGTGAGAGGGTGTGTAGACCCTTGAGTAACCAAGCTGCACAAGACAGATATCCAAATGCCGAATTTGTCACCTAATTCTGTGCAGCAAAATTTAAAGGTGCTTGAATGCGAGGAGGAGTCAGGATGCAGAATGACACCTCTCGATCCAGACAGGTAGGCTCCCATCCAGCAGGGCTCCAGAGAGATGACCTGGGACTCCTTCCTATCCCTGCAAAGGGCTCCATCATCCAGGCCAGTTTTCCTTCCAGCCTTGCCAAGGATGTGAAGGTCAGGCTGGCATGATGCCAGCACTGCCATGCTGCCGTGTAATCTGCATGTTGCCGTCACTCTATTCCCCTACAATGAGCCCATTCATGCAGGCAGGAATGAAGTGTGAAGCCCTTGGCATTAATTCCGCTATCAGGCTCCCATCTCTGTAATGGTCCTATGCCTTTGAGCAATGCGTGGATGGACACAAGAACCAGGCAGGTCACGTAAGGTGCATTTTAGGTATCTGGCTCTTATTTCTGTCACCACTCCAGCCTGCTGGCTTGTCCTTCCCAGCCAGTCAGACACCCTGTGACTTGGCACCTATCACCTCCTGCTAGCCTTTGCCTCAGAAACCAGGCCTTGCATCAAGCCAATTTGGGTGTCTCAATGCACTTTCATGCACCACAGGAATTGCACCATCTACTCTCCAAAGACAGAAAGCCATTTTACATGTTGTGTAAAAAGCTTACCCACCCCACCAGCTGTGGCACTGAGAATTTGTCTAATGCTTTAATACAAGGAGGGTGTGTGGAGTGGCCTGTCCAATGGGAGTCTACTACACTGCTCCTGGTGAATACTGGAGCCCTGCCAAGTTGGAGATACCTGTGTTTCTAAGAGGAGCTCTTTGAGAGCTGCCTGGCACCCTGCCTGGTCTGGCAGCTAATGGCTGCAAGTGACAAATGGCAGGAGGAGTTGATAAGGTTCATGTCCTGGCCAGCATCTTGCTCTCAGCCCCGATGAGACTCTCTGCTGAGCACATAATGGCAGCTGGGCTTGCTGATGCTTTACATTGAACTCCAGTTTGAAGGGGCTTTGTGGTCCTTACTACACACTCACTGGCATGAATCCCAAGACCATTTGTCACCACCTGAAGCAGGACCTAGGGACAACAGGTAATGAATGTGTCTGGATTACCGGGAGCAGGAGATGCTGGCCAGCCACAGCAAGGCACATGAGGAGCAGGAGTGGAGATGGACCCTGGGCAGCCCTTGCCATGGAGCTGGGCGGATTGTAAAGCCCTCAAGGAATTGCTGAGGTAGGCAAATGGGCTGGAGCTGACCCAGATGAGCTCACTCCTGGATTTTGTCTCAGCTATGCCAGGAACATCCCTTTAGGCTGCTGTAGGGCCTGACAGATCTCCTAGAAAGGCCTGTTACAGGATTCATAGCTGGGGACACTGGCACAAGTTTGGGACCATCATCTTCCTCTGAGCCTGGGGCAGAGAGGGGAGAAATTGCYGTTTCCTTCTTACCTGGACGGAGCCCATTTTCAGGGACAAAAGAAAGGTAAGTTTTGTCTCTCCTCTTTAGTGAACTGGAGGCCACTGGCATGAATCCCAACTTTTAGATGTCCAAACCCCATTTTGCATTGGGTAGGACCCTCCCTGCTCCTGCCTACCTCTGTTCTGCCATGACCCTGGCCCTGTGAATGGCTCTGGGTGGAGGCAGGAGGTTAGAAGTGCCTGCTTACCCCTTGTACTTGCTGTGCCCCTGGACAAAGAGTTGGTAGGGCAGCACGTCTCTCTCTGTCGTCACTGTACCGGCATTAGCATGATGGCAGGAAAGGGCTGGAAAATGCCACTGCAGGCACAGCTGGCAAAGGGAAATATAACAGGCAGAAACCACTTGCCAAACAATGCTCTGGAGACGTGTGAGACTGGAGATTTCAGCTTCCTTGGCAGGACACGCCTCGCTRCAGTCACTTCCAAAGGCTTAGATAACATGTCCTCTTGCTTAGGGTTGCATCCTACCCACCCAGTGCTGAGGCCACCTCTCTGCAGGATGTGTGGGGGGATGTGGGAGAGATCTGGCTTTGTTCTCTGGAGCCAAACTGTGGTCTAAAGCCCTGACTGCCCTCATAGCAGGTGGCAGCTCCTCAGCAGCCCCTCMCCTGCCCTCCCCCCAGGAGCAGCACTAGGACTGTGCTGCTGCTCAAACAAGTAAATGCAAACCTGTGAAGGGAGGCAGAGGAAGGCACTGGCTGCTGGGCAATCATCGGGGTGTCCCCACTTCTCCCATCCTGACACTGAGGGGGGGGAAGGATTACCAAAGATCAAAGATTGCAGGTCCCTGCAATCCAGGGAAGATATTCAGAMCAGCTGAGTGCAGACCTGGGTTAGTGCATAGCAAAAGCACTTACAGGGGAGAAGCGGAACCAGACAGACAAGGCAAGAGAGCCTGTTTCACCTGCCAGCAATCCCTTGTGGCCAGCCTGGGGGAAATCTGCCAGCCTCACACCTGAAGTATTGCTGTAACCCAGCCCATGAGAACCCTTCCCAGGATGCATGAGCCTGGCACTGAGCCTCTGGCTAAGGCTGTGTGCAGCCACTTACACTGCCCTTCATGGTGTAGCCTACAGTCAGAGATGGCTGCTGTACATGGGAACAGGCAGCTTTTAGCTGCAGGAAAAGGTCTGGGCTTTGCAATATCTCTTTTCACAAAGAGAGCACCACTCCCTAGCAGCCTTGTGACCAAAAGGCTGATGGGGAACAGAAGAAAAAGGAAAAATCCGGTGGGAAAACAGAAACCACAGCAGAGATGCAGACTGCTCACTTGGTTTCCTCAAGCTTTATCAGCTCTCAAGTGCTGTGACACAACGGACATCACTTCTGGGTCTGCTGGGGCCAGATGAACACTGGCCAGGCTCCTCAGGAAGTGTTTCAGCCATCCCTAGGAGTCAGGAGCATCTTCAACCTCATTGTGCTGGGCAGCACTTGCCCTCCAGAGCTTCCCAGGAGAAGAAGCAGCTGAGCAGCACAGCTACAATGGAGCATCAGCAATACAGTGTATAAAAAGACTCAAAAGCAAAGCTGCTCTCTGGTGCTGGCAATCCCAGTGCTCCTGTCTGCCTGGGTCCATCCTTTGTTGCCTACCCTGCACTTAAACCTATCTCCAGTGTCACACCTAGTTACCTCCATGACCAGGCTTTGGCCTGCTCCTGTAGCATGGACATGAAGGGAAACCCCACTCCATGGCAGATGGGAATGACCAGACAAGTTACTACTGCAACATGAATCCCATCAGTCTCTGATACCTCCCCTTTCACTAGGGGCTACTTCCCCTTCTGCTAGGGGATGAGCTAATGGGTTTTTCTCCCACCTCCCCACCCCTTTTGCTGCTGATTTTCCATTTCTCCTTGCTTTCTCCTTCTGTTACTCAATGTGTTTGGTGAGGCCCTGGTACTTGCTGCCTGTTTGGCTAGTCAGAAGGACCAGCAGAATACTGAAGCATTATTTTCCTCTCACTATTTGCTGGCACCTCAGAGCACTGTTTCCCGTAGCTTGATGTGTGGGGAAGGAGAGTAATAGGATGCTCTCCTCTGCAATTTGCAAGACAGTTTCATCACCTCATCCATGACCCTTTGTGGCTTTGGTCCATGGGGGCTCTGCACCCCTTTCTTCCTTAACAAATTGCAGTATTCTTGCCTAAGATCAGCACTGCTTTCCTGATGCCCGGAGTGTTGTGCCTGGTTGTTTGGCCATTCTGGCTCTCATCCCAGCATAGATTTGCAGGTTTGGATTTCAAAGTGTGGCTACACCCTCTAGTTACTAGCAGTAAGACTGGAATTAGCTCCACTCCAGTCTGGGAGTTACCTGGGGACAAGTTACATCCCAGAAGTGCAGCACTGCTTGACCTTGGAAGGTACTAATTCTGCAGCTGATATTTCAGAGCAGAGATGATACAATTTTGGTGTGGTTGGACCCCTAAGCTGAGCGTGCACCTAACCAATAGGCAATATTAGTGGAAATGGGAAGCTCAGTGGAAACAATGCATAGACAAAGTCATCAGATTACTGATCTTACTCACCGCCTCTACCCTGAACAGGGCAGAGTCTTCCATTCTCTCTGACTGTGAACTCTTTCTTACACAAAATGCTGTTGCAACAGCACTGACTCCCTCCTGCTGGGCTACAATCTGGTTCTACTGCACTCAGAGAGGATGCAAAGGCCAAGGTCAGCCTTTGGCCAAATGAGGCCGAATGGGAGGTACTGCAGGGCTTGGTGGTGCATGCACAGTTGGATGTTCCTTTTCACTCACTTCCCCTACTCTACGAACCTTGACGGTTTGTTTCCGGATTATTTGGTGGTAGTTGTTATTGGCAACAAAAAAAGGAAAATGTTCGTTTTTCCTAAGCAACATGGAACATGAAGCATTGTGGACTGCAAATGTTTATGGCCACAGACAGAATGAAAAGGCCTAGGCTCTGATGTAACAAGGGAAAGCAAATGAATAAACACTGCTGGAATTATTTTATTATCAGACAGTTTAATTATGTGACAGTTTGTGAGTTTATTCCATCAACAGCACCACAACCAAGCTGCTGGTGTCACCCAAGCAACAGTTTGCCAGCAACAGGAGTACTTAAAAAGCAAACAAACCCCCGGATATGCCCCCGGGGAAAGTAAAGGTTTTGAGAACCCTTAATCTGATGACTTAGAAATCCCCTTGAAACCAAGAAACCACTCTGGGATGCAGCATACTCCAGCCAGGGGAGGAAGGGGATTGAGGCTTTTTGTTCACTGTGTATTTACATCCAGGTTAAGGTAAGCAATGAGCTGTCAGCATCCAGCTCAAGGATAACAGCCAGGACATCCGCTGAGTACAGCTACCTRGCATAGTGCAGTCCTCTCCAAAGCTGTGGGGGGATGTTCTCCCTTCAGGGAATATATCCTTCTTGGATGTTCAGGCTGCAGTCTCTAAACCTACAGGACAAGCACTTCCCCCTGCCCAACCTCCTGGAGAGGTCTGCTGTGGTCCAGGGTTCTGGTCTGTGGGGTTTGTCTAATTTTCAGCAGTGGTTCTGTAGCAGATGCCTGGGGAGAGTCAGTGAAGACCCTCAGACTGCTGGAAAGTTAGGAAGAAAAAAAGGCACTGTACTGAGGTGGCTCGACTTTGCTATCAATATGCAATAGCTTTAGCAGCTTTATCCTGAAAGACAGATTGGTCACACCCCTATGTGGCCTTTTCAGTGCAGGACACCATGAAGAGCAAGAATATGTCCTATTGCTGAGCTAACTAACAGTGAATCTGCTTGCACATGCTGCCCCAGCAGGATCAGGATGAGCAGAAAACCCAAGCTGACAAGCCCAGCAGCCTCTACATACAGCAACAGTGTGAAAACTACTGCTCAGTCTAAACTTGATCTCTCTGTCTTGGACAGAGTACAGCTCTCCCATGGGTTCTCCAGGGAATCTCCTCTGAATGCCTCGTCCCATCTGTTCCTCACTTCAGGGTGGCTGTGGGGCTCACAGCCCACTAGGAATGCTTCCACTTCAAACATCTTGAAACTTGAACCAAACCCAACCTGAAACTCGTCCAAAGCTTGAAAACACTCTGACAGCTCRTGCTTACTCTTCGCATTTCCACACACCTCCAGAATCAGGCAGGACCTACATCTAAGAGGAACGTTTCTACTTGTTACACTTTCCATCCCCTTCTTGGACTGTTGGAGCACAAATAACCTTTCTCAGCTGTTCTTGTCCAGGCAGAAACCCTACTGTGAGATGATTTCTCTCTTCTGCCCAAATCTCTTCTGCACAAAGAGGAGGACGTTTGGCCATCCTGTGTTATTTCTATCTGCCCTGGGGGTCTTATCTGCATCAGGATCTCAGTGAACCTCTAAAATGTGTCTGCACCCCTCAGCAAACCCCTGCAGAATTTTGCCTGACAGCCACGTGCTGACTGAGCTTCCATTCATGCCACTGGCTAAGCCTGCCCCCAGTGTAAGAACATCCAAGAGCCCTTCATTTACTTGTCTGCTGTACTTGGGGATTAGTATGGAAGAGCTGACAGCACCTCATCTCTGCCAGACAATTTATACAAGTTTCTTTTTAAGCAACAGACTTAGTGCACCCTGCCTCTGTTGAGCCCCACGAGTGATGGTGGTAAGGCAGGATGCATGTGGGGGAGGAGCGAACAAAGTGCAGTGGGAGCTCTTCCCCCAAGGGCTTCTCTCCCTTCTCTTTTCTCCCTTTCCAGTCTTCCGTGTTGGCTGCGTGCTCAAGTCTGCCACACTGCAGGGTGTGCACGGGTGCGTTGTACGTGAAAGCACAAACACAACAAACATGCTGCAGAATAACTGCTTACGTGCATCTTAAGTTTCTCCTGGAGCAGAGGATAAACATGCCTAAAATTACCTTAACACTCATTTCAGTATTTAAATAGCCAAACCAAACAGTGCAAATGAAACTCTTCCTGCAAGAGCTGCCTGTGTCCTGAGCGAGGCAGGTGAGTCCCCACTGGCTTCCCCCCAGCTCCTCTCTCAGCCAGCAGGGAAGGGCAGCACAGTGCCTTCCAGGTGGGAACCTGCTGGGTTCAGAGAGCTGCAGTATAGGGCTCCTGATGGATAATGCTGGCAGCTGGGAAGGTGCATGCCACTTCTCTGTGGATAGATAGTTTCCAAGCAAAATGGACTGACTTTGATTTCCCAGGGGAGCCAAAAGTAATGCAGGAATTCAGTGTGTGCATGTGCACTGCCCTGAGGACTGCAGGTCTTTTGTTCTCAGGTTTTACAGTGGACCCTAGAGACAGCCTGTATTCTGCTCTCCGTTTTCTCTTTTTTTTATTTAGGTGTTAATGTAGAAGAGAAGGAGATCTAAGAGCTTTGCTCCAAAGAACTCCAGCTCTTCCTGTAACTTCCTCTGTGTAGCCTGGCTTTAAAATTAATCTTAGCCCTTGATTCCCTCCCGCCATCCCCCAGGCTAATGCTGTTGTGATTTGTTGCTGGAGCACCTAATAGCACCAGGCATGGTCCAGCATCCCTCTGTGCTCTGTGCTGTATACTGCAGTCCTTGCCCACCCCATCTACTAGCACAGAACTTGAGGAAGTCACCATCCTCTAGCCTGTAAGCATGTAGGTCTCTCTTCCCTGCTCAGCCTCTTGGCTCCTATCTCATTTATCACCTGGCAACAAAAGGTACACGGCAAGGAAAATAACTGGAGTTAGACGTATGGAAACATCTCTTTGTGCAGGGAGACTAAAAATAGCCAGGAGAAACAAACATGTGATGGCATGGCAGAGGTCTCTTAAAAAAGAGGGTAGAAAGCTCGTGTACAAGTGAGCAATCAGTTATGTGGGCAGCAGCAATCCAAGGGCCACTGTCAACTCAACAATCCCACTTCAGCCACTTGGCACTGACATGCTTACCCTGGTGGGGAGAGGAATGGTGCTCATTATTGTCAGCTTATATGCTTGTATGTGAGAGCAAGTTCTGTGATGCTGGGTTCCCTGTTCACCTCAGAGGCACCAGAATGACCTTCAGAAGCCTTGACACCAGATCAGAAACATATACCCCAAGAAGTATTTATTTGGAATGGAGAGAACTGCCCTTTGCAAGGATGGGAAAGCATGGGTCCCTTTCAAACCCAAACACAGTGCAGCCAGCATCTCTGGAGAGACGGAGTAAAATGCTTTGATTTTTAACCATGAGCTCCACATGGCTGGTCAAATGCACTGGCACAAGATATCTCTGAATAGAACATATCAGTGAGGACATCACATAGAGTTGCTCTAACTAGGAGAAAAGTATTAGCAGTCAGGGTTCAGAGCATTAGCCTGGAGTGAAGAAAAACTATATCTGGGCAGCAGACTGCCAACTAGGGGGCCTTCTTCGGGAGTGCAGTCTTGGATCGGCTGGACCAGGAGTCTGAGCAGACTGCGGTCCCTGCATTAACTATGCTCTTCCAGCATTTTGGTATATTCCCCTCTGTTGAAGGAGCAGTGCCAAGCCAGATAAGCCTCAGCAACCTCTGCATTCAATTGGCAGCTGCAGACACAGGCAGGCGGACATGAACAGTGCAAGTTTCAGTTGGACCAGACCAAAGTTCATACAGGGTAAGAAAACCTAGGGCTGGCTCTCCCTTTCCTGCAGGATCACATGCAGGTCCATGTTGGCAGCATGACTAGAACCAGAGGCTTTGCAAATCCCTCTAGGAACAGTGATTCCTCAGCTTGCATTTGGCAGTGCGTGAGGCACCCTGCCAGCCCAGCAATCCCCAGCACTGTGCAGCTGGAGCTCTGTCCTCTTTACATGCCACCCAGCCCACCACTTGCTAAATTTAGATATAGGTGAAATCTACAGTGGTATTGTAACTAGGGTGCAGAGCACCTTATGTGAGCGCGTGGCCTCACCTTCCAGAGGCACAGTAGAGCTAAGTGCAGTGACATTTTGTTGTGAAAAATACAAGCGCTTTGGGGGCCAAGGCTGGCCACGCCAAGTCCCAGCCCACGGCAGATTTAGCAGCCAAGTTAGAAAGTACTCAGATGACAGAGCCGATAATAAAACCATCGACAGAACCTGAACTAATCCCCTTGGGCTGCTACTGAGCATTTACTCTGTCATTATTTTATGGCACACTAGCAAAGTGCCTGTATATAATAACCCAATTACGCATGCACACATTCCCGGCACAAGGAGCTCTCTGTCTTTCCAGTCCCCCAAATCTCTCACACACCACTGCTCTTCTCCGGCAGCAGCAGTGCCTGCTGCTTGCAGCCCCATCCCAGGTGCTAGGATCTGGCAGGCATGTCCAGGAAGAAAGCCTTGCTGCTCCCCTCCTGCCTGCACGTTTTATTCGTCCATTTAGCCTCCTCTCTCCRTAACACTTCTCGCTTTCATGTGAATTGCCAGCACAGCATGTGGGATGCATTATTAGCCGGCAGTGAGTGCTCTGCTACCTTTAAAGGAAGGGGGGATCCCTTGTCCTCTGTAAACCCTCATTGTCCCGGTCCCTGCCCTGCTAGTTTGTTCTTCCCGTTCCCCCTCTCTCTCCCCAAAGGGAACACAYCCATAAACCTACGCTGACACACCGAACCGCCCGTGCTGCGCGCTCTGCCCCGGTGCCGCGGCGCTGTGCGCGCCCGCCCGAGGCGGGCAACGCCGCCCGCGGCGAAGGTGCCGGGGCGCGGGCAC
>NW_028186343.1:1412012-1427354 GCF_003343005.1 Rhea americana
GCTGCCGCCTTCCCGGTCGGGGCGGCCCGTGCCCCCAGGCCTCTGTGCCTGCCCCGGCCTCAGCACGAGGCCTCGGCGGCCCGTCCAGCTTTGGCACGAGGCCGGAGCGGCCGGCCCCGCTTTGGCACAAAGGCTCGCCGGCCGAGCCGGCGGCAGGACGAGGTCTCGGTAGCCGACCCGGCGCTGGTGGGCCAGTGGCCYCCGCGCAGCCTGGCCCCACGCTGCCCCTGCGTTGTCTAGTGCTTGCTGCCACGGAGCAGTCCTCAGAGGGGGTTCCAATACCTTTTCCTTGTCTCCATCACCCAGTGGGTCGATTTGCTCTTTGGGATTACGCGGGCCTTTTATCTCCTGCTGCAAGTCTGTGTGTCACTTAGTTATGTCACTTGTTTATGTGCCCCTATTTGTCTTCTCTGCTGTTCACCGCCCTTCCTTGTGTGTGCACAGCTGGCTGGGCACTTTGTGAGCGTGCTGCAGCCCTGGAGGATGTGCTTGAGGGTGGTATAGAGTTATGCACGGCTCCCATGGGCTCATAAGCTACCTTGCCCGCTGGCTTTTACATTTGCAAGGAAGGGAACACCTTGCTGGAGTCATCYGCACACAGTGTAAATGCTCCCAGTCCTGTAGCTGGTTTTTCTCTGTACTGGGATAGTTTTAAAAGAGGCAATTAGTACTGCTTTGGGGCAGGTTTGGGAGAGACTCTTTGAAAGGTGTTACTGAAATCCCCAAACATTCACTGCTATCTTTCTCCCTTGTTTTGTGGGACCTTGAAAGTTCTTGGAGCTGCCTCAAAGCAGGTTAGAGGTAATGATTCAGACATCTCTATCACTCCCACTGCCATCACTCAAGTTCACCCTTTGCTACTGTCTGACAGAGTTCAAAAAAGGACTGGCCCTGGAGGCATGGGGAGTGGACAGGAGGACAAAAAAGGTGTTGTCCAGCTCTCCTGCCTAGGACTACCAGGGACAAAAAACAGTCCTCTTAGATCCTTGCTGACTGTCTAGCCCTCTGGGTCCCCATAGGGAATATCTGATCTCTGGGTTTAGAGCAGGAAATGTGTTTGCTTGGCCACTCTGCCTGTGAAAGGCTCTTCTGAAGCCACCCGTGTGCTCCTAGCCCTCGCTGTGCAGGGTGCTGATTTAGGGGAAGGAGAGGTGCACCTCTGATTCTGGAGATGCCAAAGTCTCCATTCACTCAGCCTGGAGATGGATGCAGGCAATGCACAGCTCTGTTTTCTTGGTGCCTATTTCTATGGCAGAGGCCCTGGACTGTGTCAGCATCCCCTCAGTGGCCTGAGTTTAACCACAAATTGTTTCAAGAAATGTATGCAAACACAAAAACTTTGATCTCCAGCTGCCCGGGTTGGTATGCAGGGAGTGGGTAAGGCTTCCTGACATCCCGGATTGTATTACTAATTTATTTGTCTGTGATCGATTGTTTGTGTTTCGTTTTATAGGAACCATATTTAGGATGTAAATTCTTAGTATGTTAAACAGATGCAAGAAGAATGAGCCTGCTCGTGGTCATGCTTGGATGGTGCTTCGGTGCTTAGTTAGTGGGAATGTGCATTCAACAGGGGAAGCTGAGGCAGAAAAGAGAAAAACTGCCCGTCAGTCACACAGCATTAGCTACTGCGGGAATCAGGAACGCTGTCCTGACCTGGCCCAGTCAACAGCACGGCAAACGTGTTGGATGTGGGCACTGCTATAGCTGCTGCTCTAAGCACCCTGGCCCRGCACCGCTCCACCATCTGCCACTCCAAGTCCTGGCCAGCCATGAGCACTAGCACTGACAGGCATCATGCCCACAGTAGAGCGGTGTGTTTGGAGTATCCCTGAGGCTTTTCTTGTAAGAGAAGCCAAATGGGAAGAAGCAAGGAGACAGTTTTCACAGGGCTCAGACTTTACGCTGTGAATTTACAGTTCTCTCGCTATTCTGGCTGTGCTCTGTGAATGCAGAGCAGTTCCTCCTTTCTTGCCTTGCTCTGAGCCAGGCAGCTGGGTCCCAGCAAGGAAAGTTTTCCTGCSTTTCTGTCTCTCTTTAGTGTCTTTCCTTTGAATAGCTGGTGTCTCTGCAAGCTCAGTGCCTTCCAGCCCATGCCAGTGGCATCTGCTGGTGCCCTGGGGAAAAGGGGAGAGGCGTGGGAGCAGGCTGTGAAGCAGCAACAGGCAGTTTGGCTCTTAAGAAAGGGAGAGTTTTGAGGGGGATGTTCTGGAAACACAGTACTCACAGAGATGGGACGGTGCATGAGAACTGCTGACTTCTGCCAAGACATGTAACACAAAAGAAAGTGGATGGTATATTTGAAATTACAAATATTTCCCAGCAGAGTGAGTACAATTTAACAGCAGCAATAGTCCTTTGGTCGGCTAGGGGCTTGGATGCTCACCTTCTGCAGAGGACCTGAAGCAGAAGTCCTTTTTGCTTATGGTCATCTACTGGGAGCCCTCTCAGCCATTGTCTGGGCATCCTCCCTCCCTCCCTTTGCAGCTTGCTGAATTTAAAGAGGCTGCTTGCAGTTGAGCTCAGGGGCTGACACCCCAGCCCTGGGGTGTGGACAGCCTGGCACCTCTCTGCACAGGAGCTCTCTGCTTGCTTTCCAGCAGCCTCTGCTGAACTGGAGCCCAACGTGGAAACTTCATGATCGGGAGAAATCCTGGCTGTCGCTGATGTCACTGATACAGCATCCTCATGCATGGGTCTCCTTGATCAGCAACTGCTTCACTGCCTTCCAGTCCTAGCAATTTGTGGAGTGGTCATGGGTTTTTCCAAGTCCCTCTGGCCACAAGTATTAGCTCTTTTTCCATTCCCTTGAGTCTTTACAGTAAGGAGGGTGCTCATGAATGCCTAGGCAGAGGAACTGGAGTGATGTGGTGGTTTGGRCACAGGAATGTACATGCTAGTCAAAGCCGAGGAGGACACATCTTTGCCACACTGAGTTGCATCCTCTCCAGGCTCTGTACAGATGTGAATGCAAAAGCACAGCAAGTCATCACTTTGGGTCCCCGGGATCTTTTAACAGCCATTTTCTACAACATGATTCAGTAAAGTTTCAATAGGGTACAAAACATTAGGAGTAAGGCTGTTGTTTATGAGAGTTTGAGAATGTTTTTTGAAACAGCAAAGACTGAAGTATAATATCCAGATGATTAAATGCACCCATTTGCAGGGCAGCATGTTCAGCTGGACTCTCAAGTTTCATTCCTTTGTATCATTAGTTGTGGATGGTCATTTGGGGCTAAGATCAGGTGCTGTCCCCCAGCAAGAACAACTCAGCAAGGAGGAGGATGGTGGGGACCCTTGCAAGGTCAGGGAAAGGCAGCTGGCAACACTGGGAGCAGGCTGGAGGGGGGCATACCTGCTCTTGTGTCCTGCAGATGTTCTGATCTCCCTTGTCTTCAGCTGAAGTGGAGGAAGGACTAAAAAGGGGTGAATTTCAACCTTCTATTTCACACCAAAATGATTGATGTCTSAATATGGTTTAGCACTTAGTTTCTCTAATTCCTAGGTTTTGAGAAGATTGCTGGGGCCAAGGGGAGTGGGGCACACAGAGAAGCTTGCCTTCAAACCTGATGTGTCGCATGCACTGTGAGCGCTGCGGTCTCAGGGAAACTGTGCATGGCTGGGGGATTCCCTTCCAGGCATGACCCACCTCCCTTGCTCACCTTCCCCAACATACTCCCCATTTAGCTAAGTTTGAGGCATGATTTGTTGAGTTCTAGCTTTTGGACATTATCCCAGAGCCTTTCATTCCTTCAGTGTCAGCTCAACTGTGTCTCCTTTTCAGCATCGTGCTGTGAGTCATGGTAGGCACCAGCGACCAGGGCAGACTCCTCTCAGCAGCCCCCCTTCCAAATAGGTGTTAGGTGGAAGGTAACTGTGCAAGAGGMAGGTAGGAAACAGCAGGTGAGATTCTTCACTGCTA
Organism: Rhea americana; assembly: GCF_003343005.1. Classification (NCBI taxonomy): domain Eukaryota; kingdom Metazoa; phylum Chordata; class Aves; order Rheiformes; family Rheidae; genus Rhea; species Rhea americana. The sequence continues at coordinate 1,415,935 of NW_028186343.1, forward strand.
CGGGGAGCAAAGAGGTGGAATAACTGTTTYGGTCAGTGGAGCAATTTCAGCTTGAAGCTGCTGTAAGGCACCACTGTGGCAGGTGGGACTAAGAGGGGGTGGGAGACGAGGTCGCTGGTGGGAGTGAAGGGGAAGAGGGGGAGGTGAGAGATAACAAACTGAATGTAAATGGATAAAGGCTGTCTGTCGAAAATCCTTTGTTTCCTGCCACCTCCCTGGTGTGATTTTCACAGCTTTATTCGCTGTGGCTCCAGGCTCACTCTTTTTCCCTGCAAAGTTAGCGTGGAGCCTTGCACCTCCTGGGCAGTTCTCTGAGCAGCTGGAGGAGGGCCCGGGAGCCAAAGCCCCAGGACAGAAAACCCCTTTTGATTTCTGCTCTCTGATGTCTTTGCTGTTCTCTATGCAGGTGACAGCCTCATGAATTGGTCTCTCCAGCATCAGTGCTCAGTGGGTAACATGGGAATGCATCCGCACCAGGTAAATCTCTCTTCTCATCCTCTCACTTTCTGAGATTCCACTTTTCTTTGGTCCTAGCATCTTGTTTTCCCCTGGGCAGCCAAAGTGGGTGTTTGTACCGGAGACAAGAGGAATACATAGTGCTGAGGGTCACATGTGGTGAACTGTCTGGATAGACACTAGGGCTCTGGGGTACTTCCCACTTGAACAGACCTTGAGTTACCTGGTTCTCCTCAGCTGGCAGCCCAAAGCACAGGCATGTGCTTGGAGAGAACTTGGAGTTAGTGGAAATTTGGATTAGGGCCTTTGGCACCTCACACTGTGCTGGCTGATCAGCCATTCCCAAAGTATTGGAGTGGCAGAAAGGCTGCATGTCCGTCTTTCTGGGTTAATATCACATGTCATAGCAGGGTGCTGTGGTCTGGGCTCCTAGGTTCCCAGAGCCATTTGTCCCATTAATGACATAATTAAAGATTCTGCCTTCTACCAACATGGTGAGAAATAGGAGTGTTTCCAGTACATGTTTTTTTTATCTTTACTTTCAACTGAGTTTAATTTAGTTTTGTACAACCCTGCTAAGGTTTAACTCACTGTGATTCTGCAAAAGGCACTTTCCTGTGTCTCAGCTCAGTAATGGGAAGTGCATGTCTTTCCCCAACACACGTAAAGTCACTGTGCCGGGTGTTTGGCCCAGACTGGGACAGCACAAGGAAGAAAGTAGCCACTGTGGTGTCTCAGAGACCTGTTGTGAGCAGAAGTGTGCAAGTAATATCCTGATCTACTCACACTAGAACCTTGTTGGGAGCTGGTCCACAAGGATTTTTTCCTATATATCCTGGCAATCTGAAAAGTAAACTAGCATGTAAAGTAATAAATAGAAAAATATGTTGGTCAGCAAAATACTTTGCTTGAAAGCTTTTTTTTTTTTTTAGCTTTTAAAGAACTTTTAAATGAAAATGGCTTAAATTATGCAGGCTGTTCTGAATCCAGACATTATACCTTGAAAATGCCAAAATTAAATGCTTTGATTTCTTTTTCCAGGCTTTTAAACTAGGTTGATATAACAGCCTGGGTATGAATTTATGGAAAGTTTTGCTTGATTCACATTTATTTATTTTGCATTTATTTGGTTTCATCTTGAAAAAAAACTGCCTTAACTCTTAATTCTGGGAAGAATCTGGTGATGCAGAGATGGAAGAGGCTGGAATCTTCCCTGTATGCTGCCACGGCTTAATGAAGGGGCAGATTCGGAGCCCTGGGCYGAATGTGGAGCTGGCAGGCGACTAATGGAAGGGCAGGCAGGGATGAGCTGCCCTCGTGGCATCACCATCTCCTCCAGCCTTGGTACCAGTGAGGTGTAGCAGCACTGTTACAAGATGCACAGCTGCCCTGGGAGTGGAGGAGGGCCAGGGTGCCATGCCTCGCGGGTCCTTATGCAGCCCTGGGCATGCAGCTTTTGTGTGGCTGTGGCTCCAGGCACTGCCAAAGCCACTTCTTCACGGCAGGGGTTCAGCCCAGGAGTGCTCTGTGCAGGAGCAGGTCAACTTGTCCCCATTAACCCCCCTGTGTGGCAGGCACTGCTGCTCATCTGATGCTGGAGCGGCTGCAAGGTAATGCAACCCTTCCCCTGCAGCCCTGCTGCAGCTGCATCCAGTGCTGGGATTTGCCCCTGAGCAAGCAGCTCCCTCTTCAGCCGTGGTCTCCGCAGGGCAGGGCAGGCTCCAGGCTTGGGGAGAGGAGGGCTGCAGTGTTTGTTGTCTAATCAGTTCCTACCTCCGTGCCAGGAGCGGAGCGCACACAAACAGTGCAGGGCTCCAGTGAGGAGCACTCACCAGATAAGCTAGGCAAGGAAAACACATCCATCTTCATGTCTCTTGGCCTGAGATGGAGTTTCATCTGCTGGCATTTTCCTGGCGTAAGCTCAGTGCACAACACAGCTCACCTCAGGAGCCAGACGCCTGGGAGCCAGCTCCCATTTCTGGCAGGACAAGTCGGCCCCGACTTGTGCAGAGAACGAYTGCGGTGCAAGGCGGGTGGTGGAGGCCTTGTTTGTACACCAAGAAGAGCCCTGACCCCGGGCTGAGTCCCCCATGGCAGTGTGGACCTGGTTGCRTATTGCAAGCAACCATGTTCCTCACCTCGGCAAAAGGGCAAATCTCCCCTCCGGACTTTTGTTCCCTGCAATACGCCTAGTGGCAGAGCCTTTCTGAGCAGCCGTAAAGCTTAAGTAAGATCTTTCAGACAGCAGTTTGGACAGCAGAAATAACTGGGCTTTGGGAGATAAAGAATGAAAGTGTGAGAGAAGAGCAGAGACTTGACTCCAGCCTGTGGCCCAGTGTCTGATAAGGAGGTTGCTAGTGCCGTCTTGCAGTGCTCTCAACCTGCCAGATTTCCGCAAACAGAGCGTCCCAGTGAAACGCCCCCCACCCTTGCCTCTCTCTGATCCCCTCCAAAGCGGAGCTGAGATTGGAATGTCTCCTGGGATATTATTCCCTCTAGCCTGAGGGGGATTGTGTTAATAAAATCCATTGCGAGATATGAAGGCAATGGGGGAGGGAGGCAGGCAGTGCTAGTGAGACAAGGCTTTTATGAACAAGTCGTGGGTCTGCTGGAAATGTCCCATCCTGTCCTCTCTCCCTCCCCCTGTCCCCGGAGCTCAGCTGTGGAATTCAGGGTGTGGGCTGAGGCTTTCCTCATGCATGTTTCAGCTCAGAACAACCAAACTCCTCATCCCCCTTCCTCTTCCCCCTCCTCTGCAAACACTGCTGAGCTTTCCTCCTTGAAACAGGTATGACTCCCCCCTATGCCTTGCTGCACAGCCTTGCTGCTGCTGAGACCCTCCTCTCCCTCTGCATTGCACAGACATCATCCCAGAGTGTGCTTGGGCCCTTGGTAAGTGGACGGTGTCAGTCCCTGGGATGTACAGGCCAGCTCAGCGAGCCAGGGCCATCACTGGCCAGGGGCCTGCTGCTCTCCAGTGTACTCTCCACATCTGTAGGACCAGAGAGCAGTTGGGTTGGCTGATGCTAGATGAATGGAAATAGGCATCCATCCTGCATCGGAGCTGTGCTGTGGGCTCTGACTGAATGAACACATGTGAAAGCAGTAAGAATGTGAGCTGAGAAGGAAGAATGACAGGAGAGCAGGCAAAATCCAAACCCTGTTGGGGGAGATAACTGGGGAGGGAGGGCATGGAGGTGTGGGCTTTGGTTGGTGWGAGTGATGTCTTGGCTCCCATGGGGATGTAAAGCGACTCTCAGAATCATTAGTTTATGTAGCAGAAATAAAATACCCTGCAATTTGGACCTCATGCTACTCTTAGACACTGTAGGGAAGGAAGTGTCTGTGACCACATTGCATAACCAAAATATGTGACAAAATATAGTGGCAAATGTCTCTGCAATAAATTGGCTGCCAGATTCTAGCAGAGCTCTAGTCCCAAGGCATTTTTTAACTTTCTCTTGGCCAGCAATTGTTGTACTCTGGGACTGCACTATCACAAACTCTACACATAAAAGCCTCAGATCCAGAGAAGCACCCAGAGACAAAACTGAAGACTCCAAAGAACAGTCTACGAGAAACACCACAAGAGCTTGCACAAGGTTGAGAATGAATCCAGCAGTATGTACACAGTCTCTGGTCTTTACAGAGAGCTGTGGTGTTCGCTCARCACCAGTTTTGCAAAGCCCAGACAAGTGTACAGTGTTCCTATGGAGGAGCGCATGGATGGCCTGTGCGCTGAGTTCAGTACTCTCTATGGTGGAGGCTGCAGCTAAAAGAAGAGTGTTTCAGCAAAAATCATGACAAGCCAGGGTGCACTCAGCCAGACTTTCCTATGCATCTGTAGGGGCTATTAACCCTCTGTGGGAAGAGGAGACACCACTAACTTCTTCTACAGAAGAAAGAAAAGATGGACTMCATTATTTAATTGCCAACTGAGAACAGGCTGTTGGAAGCTGATGGGTTGGACAGCGTCAGGAGGGCAGAGGACAGCAATGCAGTCACTAAAACTCATTACACATTTTGGAGAGCTCTGAGACAAAGGACCTGAATCAGAGGTGGCTGTAAACTGTTTGTGTAGAGGCTGGACTATCTCACAACATCTTTCAGGCTGCCATACAGGCTATATCTTGCTTGAGAAGGGGAGATTGCAGGGAGGTAGCCTGTTAYGGGCTGCAATATTGTAGTTCAAAGCAGTAGCTGTTCATGTGAGTTGGTGCTAACAGCTTCATGAAAGGTCACAGATGCCTCTGCCCTACACAAAATTCCATCCTCGCTTCATTATTTGCTTTTTTTACTACAGACTCCTCTGAGCTGTAAGCCCCCACGCAGAGCTCTGCTCGGGAAAACCGCCGAGAGCAGCTCTCCGGAGATGTGTGCTGTGYGTCTGCAACAGAGAGGAGGGAAATGAGACCAGCCAGGGAGCAGCTGCRGAAGAATGGAGGGAAATGGCCTCCGGGTAGATATTTGGATGAGAAGGAAATGCCAAGCCCTAAGCCCATCAACGGGACAGTGCAGGTAAAACAGGGAGCCCTCTCAAGGTGCGAGAGCCCTCCAGGGCCTGCTCAGCACTATACTCTCTTGCAAGGGGATAGGAGCTCGCTGCTTGAGACCCCATGAAACAGCCCGACAGATCCCATCCAGGGGAGAAGAGGCAGCGAGATGCAGCACCTTGTTGCTCAGATCACTCAGGTACAGACCAGGCAAACCTGCACTGGCTTTTTAATCATCACTGCTTACAAAAGGAATCTGCTGCTATGAGGAAAATAAAAACAAAAACTCTATGCTCCAGTTGGCCATCTTGTTTTGCATTTAGTAGGTGAATTCACAGAGCTCACAGTATTTGCACTGTAGTCCTGAYGAGTTTATAATGGAGACATTTTTGAAGAAATAATTGCTTGAATAGGACTACGTGAGGAACTTCAGGACATGCAAGCCCTTCTTTAAGTTACAGCTAATGACAGTAGTCCTTAGCTGGCATCAAAACATGCAAGTATGCAAGCTCCATGGCTGGATTTGTGAATAAAAAGAGTGGCTGCTCTTCTGAGATGTGGTTGTTGCTGTGGAAGAAGAAATTTGGGGAACTGCTCACCCTACTGCCCTGTCTTTCCCCAGAAGGTGATGAGGGCAAATCCCTCCTCCAAGGTTTGGTGTTCATGAATAAACAGTTAATCATTGAGTAGCTCCTCCTTTTCTTGACTCAAGAGCTATCCATGCAGCCTGCGTTAGCAGGTGGCTGGATAGCAGCTGGCAGGCAAAAGGCCAAACCAGGTTCCAGGAGAAATGAATCTAGCTCTCACATTTGGTACCTTCCTCCAGAAGATAGCTACCAGTGCAGGTTTAGGTAGAACAGGAATGTGGAGGAACCATGCAGCCAAGTGTACTTATACCTCTCAGGATCCATGAATGTGGCTGAAAGAACCCTCATCTGATAGGAAAGGACTCTTCAGAAACCCAGAGCAGACCTAGTTGATAGCTCAGATGTGCTCCAAAAATCAAGCCCCGGGGTTCAAATGGGAAACACTCATGACATGAATGGAGTCAAGTCAGGAAGAGCCTTCAGACCAAAAGCGGGCTATCATGAATGAGTTAAAATTCTTTCGTTTGCTTCATGAAATTTATTGAAAACTACACTGTTCATCTGCTGAAACTTCACAGCTGTTAAGATTGCCCTSAGGGCAAACCACATCCAAGAAATGGCATGCAGATCTTGGGAGCACAAGACTTGAAAGCTGAAACTTCACTCTGTAGTGCTGCCTTTGGTTACCTTGCAGTCACGTCTAACCATCTGTTTTTCAGTTAGACGATGCTTTTTTTTTTCTTTTTTTTTTTTCCTCCTTTTTCTCATCTCTGACTCCTGCAGTGGAATCAACCTTGCAATACAATTATTTCATTTTGTAGCATTGCATTTCGGCTTAAAAGGGTAACAAAAAGTCTGTATGGGGAGAGTATGCTCAAAGCCTATGGCATTTAATGTGAGATACGTCAATGTGTCATGTGGCAATGGCTATGCCATCTAATACCGTCTATCTCTGACATTACCACTTTGTTTTGCCTTGGAGAAACTGGAGCTAAGGGAATAGTGCAGAAAAAGTGCCCATTTGTTCATCAGAAATCTGTGAATTCCTTTTAGTGGTAGCAGCTTACCTGATTTTTTTTTCTGTGTCAATCTGCAAACTTTTGCTTGCAAAAACCTTTAAAGGATTGRAAAAAAAATAGTGCCTGCATAGTTACATCATAGTTGAAATCTCCCCATGGACCTGGGAGACTGAAACCAACCCCTAGCACAAACAAAATTAAGACTAGCCAGAGCTCAAAGATTAAAATAAAAGCAGGACATGAGAAACCCACTGGCTGCAGTGTATTTAGTCATAAATAATTCATGGTGTAATTCTGAGTAACAAACACACTGGTAAGAACGGGAGGTTTTGTTTCTTTTTTTGGAGGATCATCACAAACAAAAATATTGGCTAATTCATCAGACGCTTTCTTTTGCTTTGAATAGTTTGCCCAGATCCCCAGGCAACCATCCCATGCAATTTGCAGTTAACCTAAATAACTTAAATGCAGGTACACCCATAGCACTACCCAGATCTGCCCATGCATGTAATAATTAGGGTACTCCAAGCGCAGACCTGTAGCGTGGGAAGCAGTAAGGTCTGTAAGCATCCGGAAACGGCTACCTGTTCCCGGTGGCATGTCACAAGGACAGGGAAGTGATGCACTGCAGCATTGCCGCCTAGATACGGTTTTGTGGAAACACACCACTTCCATGTGGCACCTTTCCCTCTGCAATTGCCTGGTGGAACTACAGCCTGCTGAGAAAGACCCCTTCTCTGTTGTCCAGATGGAGAAGAGATGTGTAAGAGACCCACCAAGGGAGAATAGTGCATTCCTTATCTATGAAATAACCTCCTGAAATCCAAATATTTGGGGAATTCCTAGATCTCTTTGTAGTAACCTTTTAGCTGTGACAGCATGAGGATGTAAGTGAGGCAAACTGAAGGGAAAGATTATTACCTGCTTTTAGACTAACTGAGAGAGAGTAGTTGGAAAATACAGACGCACTTTGTACAAATCATGTTTTACCTGATCCTATTGCTAACAGAAGGGAAGATATCAGCCTGCCTGTGCACTTTGCAAGGACTGAATAACTGTGCAAGTTATTCAGAAATGGACACTTCTAAATAAATGTTATCCAGAACTATTCAGGAACTGATTACTGTGTTAGAGATTTATTCCCTATCTTAATCCAGAACTAACTTTCAAGTGTAGGCAAGCCTTAACACTTGAATTATAGAAGGAGGGGTCTTCTGGAGTGGGAGAAGAGAGAGGCAGAGATGAAGCTACTTGATTGATTCAAAGATTATATTTAGGCTGAAAAGTAGAAGGAATTAGGAAGTCTGCCCAGGGGAGTTGTGGAAACTATTGTGGGGATATTTAGACATAAACTGAGTCCTGCTATACAAATACCCCGAAGGGAGAAATTGCTCCTTGGCAGGGGTCTGCACTGGGTGCCCTAATACAGTATTTCCACCTCCACTGCTGACAGTTCCCCAGCTGGGAACAGAACTTGGGTGCAGTGGGCTTGAGGTGGGTGGCGTGGGTGCAGGTGAGCGTGTGGAGTTGTGTACACAGAGCTTTCTCAGACAGCCACAATAAATCATCTCCTTAGCAAACCGACGGTAGCTGTGCTCTTCAGCACATACCCTTCCTCCTGCAGCACAGAAGAACTTTGCCTCTAATTAACCAATTCAAAGGGTCCCAGAGACACAGCTTAAAGGGACGCTCTCAGCTTGAAACCTCTTTTAGCAAGTCGTTCTGTGTGCAGTGGAACTAATGAACTTTGATTTCTTATGACTGGATGTCTTGCATTCCCTGTGCCCCTGCAATGCCTTCATCTCCTCCCCCAGAGCATTCCCAGCTCCCCCCCACGGCCACAAGCACTGAGCACTGATGGGCAAGGCACAGCTCCCAGGCAGGTGGAGGAACCAAATGAGGAAGAATTTGGGGGTGTCTGCTCTGAAGAGGAGACCTGAGCCTTGCCTGTTTGAGATAAAGTCCCTGTTCTCAGAAGCGTTGGAGCTACAGCTCTTGCCCTGCGAGCCCTGTCCGCCCAGCTCCTGCAGCTGGGGGGATAGCTTGCTTTACAAACGCTTTCCTCTTCCTCTCACGCTGGAAACTTGATTCTACAAAAACACTTGCACAGCGGCTAATTACCATCCCTGCAGTGACTTAGCTCTCTAATTCCTGCCAGTCAATGAACCAGCCCAAAGAGCTAGTTTTCATAATTTATTGAACATATGAACACAGCCCCAGAGCCATCACATAGCTGATTTCCTCCCCCCTCCTTTCCCCCTGAGGAACTTCTGGATCCTTGTCAATTTGGGAATTTTTTTTCACTTCACAGAGCAGAAGGAGCCTCCAAAGATGGTGTGAGCAGCAAGGCTTGTCCCTAGGAGATACTAAGCAGGCATATGGGCCTTCAGAGGCCCAGGAGTCCAGCTGGAATGCCARGGGAGAGATGATTTTGGGGACATTGGTTTGAAGGTAAAACAGGCATCTTCTATTTTGCACTAGTGATTTGAGGACTCAGTTTGGATCTCTCCATATGTTCCTACCACCCAACAATATCCACGCCTTGCGAAGGTTTTCTTCATCTGCTGGTTTATATACAGAAGGCTGCTGCAAAAACTGTTGTGTTGGCCAATGGCTCAGACCACATCATTCCTCCCCACACTCCTCCCTGGCTCCCTCTTCTCTCTGCCCCAGTTGTAGACTGCTCCTCTCCYCTTTCCAAGCCCTTTATTATCCTCCTCCCCTCCACCCATCATCTCTCATGCAACAAAGGCAGACTCCATTGCCCATTCCAACAAGCCCCTTCATGCTCTCTCCTGCTCTGTTCCTCATGCCTGGGAGAAACAGCCTCTGAGCATTTGCAAAGCCACCTCATYACCTCCTTTAAGCTCTTCTTTGCCAGGACATCTGCAGAAACCTTCACTGTAGCTGCTCTGTTGTTTGCCTGCTAGCAGGGCCTCATGGCTCCCTCCTGCTCCATCGTCTGCTTGTGCCCAGGTGTTGCTTCTTGACTCATGCCTGGACTGCAGAGAGCCTTGTCCTTTGCGTATGGACTCCCTGAGGYCCTGGCTCCCCAGCACTCAACAGAATGTGGTCCTCCTCCAGTGGTGGGAGCTCCCCCAAAACAAACTAAGCCAAGTTTGGGCCAATGACTCCAGAGGTCAAATGATGCCAGGTGCTGAAATTGAGGCATAGCACAGTATTGTTTTGCCCTTCAAAGTATGTTTTGTTATTTGTCTGCAATGTAGTGGGACAAATTGAAATGCAAAGTGAAAACCAATTTTGGAGCAGGTGGAACTGTGGTCAGTGTTTCCTATGGGGGTGAAAGCCATTGCATAAGSAGAAATTCTTCCTCACCTCCTGCAACCCCCCCTCTTGTTACCAGAGAGTTTGAATGGCCCCTCCAAAGGTCCCTCATAACGGGGCACCTTAATCCTTAGAGAATGGGTCAGGCTTGGAAATACTGGGCCAGGCGTGAGAGGCTCGCACTTCCCTGCCTGAAAACACCTGAGCTGCAGCTGCCTCCTTGGCTGAAGCCTGATCCTTGTCAGAGAGACGCCACTGCCGCCAGTTCAGCATCAGCGTTCACTTCCCCACTGCCTGCTTGAGGGGAATTTCTTGCCCGCGCCGGCAGGTATCCTTTTGGCAGTATTTCAGCTACGGGTTCCTCTGTTTCACTTGAGTGGGAGATAGGCCGGGACCCTCCCTGCAAATAACTCCCAGTTCTCTTACAAAAAATATTGAGAGTGGAAAAACAGATGCTGAAGATGTGGCTGTGTTTGCTGGGCAGGCATGGAGAGCCCAGCTGTGTCCTGATCACACCCCGTGGGGATGTTGCTCCAGACGAGCAAGGAGTTTCCACACTGGAAAAGGACCACAGAAAACACCCACAGATTTTGCCAGTCACCATGTCTCGTCTTGAAATCACGGCTCTGAACGCTAGAGTCCAGTGAACTACCTGAAGCTAACGTGGAGCTTTCCTGAAAAATCCCCCTGTATTACCGCAGCCTGACTAATCCTCTGGGTGTTTGGTTCCCAGTAGCCGCCTGCTCCTTCAGCCGCCCCTCTCCAGACGGTGATAGCTTGCGGGCAAGAAACAACAAAGGCCCGGTGCAAGATTCTGTGGTGATAATGKGATAATGCGTGTGCTGATGGAAGGCGGTGGCGGTTTCCAGACAATGCTAGGGAGAAGGGGTAAGAAACCCGCCTCCAGCAGAGGGGCCGTCTCTCACCTCTCTGCTAGGGGGTGAAGCTCTCCGTCCTGAGCACAGTCAGGCTGTCTGCACTGGGTCTGTTTGCCCCCGCTGCCATGAACCTGCAGCTGCGCTCACAGCGTCGCCATCGCTCTGCTTGTGAACGAGCTCTGTGGAGTTTCGCGGTAAAGGTGGGGAGGTTTCCCACACCTTCTCCACGCCCTCCTGCCCCGAAAGGGAATCCGCTGCCTCGGGGAACTCCTTTTCTGGACAAGTGTTTTCCCATTTCGGAGRGGTGAGAATGGCTCACGCTGAAATGAAACAGCAGGTCACCAACGTATTTCACTTGTTAATGGCCTTGGGGAACATTCAGGATCTCTGCCTGGGGGTGGGTTCTGCAGCAGAGGTGACCGCAGGCGCGCGATACGGTCACTGCACGAAAACGACCTTTTCCTTCCAGAACAGAAAGGGAGAAACACTCGTATTTTTGGAAGTCATTTGTTATAGAAAAGAATAGGATGAAACTGCAAGTAGGAAGGACAAAATACAGCCAAAAGGGAGTAAGAGCAGCTCGGCGGCTCTCCGAGCGTGGCTGTTCCATCTGTAGGCGCAGGCACCGCGGCCGTTCCGACCCGCGGGACTCCGCCCGGCCCTGCAGCCGCTTCGGAGACCTGCCGCGTCCCCTGCTCGGCG
>NW_028186343.1:1428324-1454296 GCF_003343005.1 Rhea americana
GTGCCCCTCCGCAGGAGCCCCGGCAGCCCGCGTACCCCCAGGCGCCCTACGGACCCTGCCACTACGAGATGAAGCAGTTCCTGGAATGCGCCACCAGCCAGAGCGACCTGACCTTGTGCGAGGGCTTCAACGAGGCCCTGAAGCAGTGCAAATACAGCAATGGTGAGAGACTGCGCTCGCCCCGCAGCTGGGGCTGGGCAGTGGGTGAGCTGCTGCTAGGGGGTATCTGAGAGGGGCTGTAAAACCAGTCTCTTGGGAGGAGGGGGTCTGCTGCCCTTCAGGGCATTAAATGAGAAGCCATTGCTGCCTCAAGTGCCTTTCCTGTCCTCTGGAATGCCACTGGGAACCGGAAATGGCAGAGAAACGGTCCTGATCCTATCTCAGTGAAGATGAGGATGCTTCAGACACCCTGTGATTCTTCCMTTGCTGCTCTGGGAAACCTGCTGCTTTCTCCTAGTTTCCTAGTTCCCGCTTCATCTGTTAAAAGCAGATTCAGTGTATTATGATTGGATTTAAAAACTTAGGCAAGAGCTTTTATTGAACTCCAGCTGCTGGTACTTGCACCTAGTGTTGAATTTGTGTTTTTTTCCTCCCCTGTAGGTGTTTCTTCTCTCCTGTGAAGACTCCCCCCTCCTGTAGGGGAAACGAGCCTGGTATAGAGCCCGGCTGGCTGCGGGGAGTAGAGGAAGGACAGACGGCTGGGTTATGATGTGCAGGGAACAGAGTGACCAAATAGTCTTCTAGTGGCAACTCACTTCTAGACTAGTAAGGAAGGAAGAACAGTTGGACCTATGAGATGTTGGTGTTTGTATCTCTTGCAGAGAAAGAGGAAATAAAGGAGACTATTTGAAGCTGTAACTTGTGCATTTCCTTTATTTATCCTCAAGCTACAGTTAAGCCACGGAAATGGTAAATGTATCAACTCCGCTTACGGGACAGGGGACAACTTCATTTCTCCTGCAAGCAGGAGGTGCAGCCTAACAAGGACTCTGCCTTTGACTTGAGGAAAGCAAATCCACCACCAAGCTGAGGCTTGACAGGCCACACTGTGCTTGTGGTGGGGCCTGAACAGAGGTCATCTGAGATGAGTCCTGCTGTATTTTGAGTGACTTGGATTCTTTTTCTATCAGTATCTCCTTCCTGAAGAGCTGCATTCTGAGCCAGGAGCTAAGAAAATGACCTGTCTGGTTGCATGGCTTAGGGATTGACCTTATTTAAAGTCTGAACAGGTTATGCAATATTCTCAAGGTCACTATGATCAGGCAAAGTTCTTAGCTGGTTACTCACTGCAGTTGTAGCACAGTCTCATCCAGTACTGCCCGCAGACTCCTCTAGCAGGAGACTTGGGTCTACACAGTGGTGTGTAAGATACTAGTTGAAATAGAACTACTGAGACTTGAGCTTGAGTTTCAGTAGCACAGCAGTGAATTTCAGATCCTTAACTGGATTTCCATGGCAGATTTAAATCTTTTAAACAGACAACATGTAGCTGCTGAGGATATGGGACTAGTTCCCTGCCTCTTGCCTTGGTTTGTGAGGAAGTCCAGATTTAGATGCTTAGAGTTGGCAGCAGATACTGGAGGCTGCTGATGAAATTCCTGCTCCCTCTAAATGTCAGGATTCAAATTCTTTGTGGTAATTATGTCTTGAATGGTGCCTAGCCTTGTCTGGGTGCCCTGTGCTCTCCTGAGAGACAACTGGGGGGAAGCAGGTGCCAGATACAGCTAGGCTGCCTCTGTGAACAGGGTAGCTACCATAATGCAGTATTTCCAACTTACTCCCTTTAAGAAATAATGGTTGGACTGATGTTTGYGTGGGCTGATCTGAGTGGGGAAAAAAACTGTCAAGAGTGTGCGTAGTAACTGCTTTGTGTCCTCTGACCAGTGTGGGTTAAGTTCTGAGCAATGCCCCTTCTGAATTTGCGGGGCTGCTGGATGTAGCTTGAACAGCTTTACCTGATGAATGCAGAGGGCGGTGAGCCTCTGGAAGGGCTCTGTCCTTGTGTGACAGTGTTTGAGGCAGGAATGTCTGATCTGATGATGCTTGATCCATGTTTTTCTTTCAGCTGCCATGGTTTGAAAGGAGGTGCAGGTCCTTGTAACACAGGAGCACAAATCACACTGCTGAAACAAATGATTCCTTGGAACAGGCGGCAGACCGCAGCTGCTGCCTGTGCCTGGCTGCGGTGCAGCTTCGGGTGAGGAAGTGTGAATGTGCAAGAGGAGTGGGAGATGCTAGAAAGAACAAAGTTAAATAGCAGAGGGTTCTTGCTCTGCTGGGGGACTGCTGAGGCTAGTTCTGTGCAACAGCGATGAAACCTGCTGTAGTCACTGCAGCTGTGAGCAGCAACAGGCCTTGCTCCCACCAGGCCTGTACTTCATCTTGGGGTGGCCTTTAGCTCTGAGCTCTTCTTGCGCTGTGGGGTTGGCCTGGGCCTGGCTGGGGTGCTGGTGAGGGACTGAGCCCTCCTCTGCGTGGGGCCCCTCCTCCACTGCTCTCTCAGCTGGGGGCTTGCTGACAGCTTCTGCAGCAGATCTGTGGAGCAATCCCAGAAAACCTCTGTTAGATAACTGCCTTCAGTGAGTCATTTGCTGCTTGGCATGTTGAGTGAGGCTATGCCACTTCTATGGCTTCAGCCTAGCAGGTGGAGTTCAGAATTTCCTGATCTCCTTGGTTCTTCCCTCCCTGTTTGTGCCAGGAAAATGTCTGCTCTTTACTTCTGATCCCTCTGTGCTGTGGGGCTAGTGCTGTACTCTACTAGAGCCTGGGGTGTGGGGAGGTTGGCAGTACGAGCTGACTGTTGTGCTGCCTGGGAGATGCTCTTCTGGAAAGAGGCAGAAAGAAGCCAGAGATGCTTCTCTTGCTTCCTGGGTTCACCTGTTACACACAGCAGTAACCATTCCTCTTGGGCAAAGTCCCATAAAAGTTTCTCCAAGCAGTCTGATACTGTGTTGTGAGGGGGCACTGGGAAATCCAGAGARTGACCTTCCCTTGGACTGCGCACAGGGGTTGTGGCAGGGAGGAGACCTGAGCCTGCACCTGCCAGCCCCTCTGCGGAGGTGAGTTGGTGCCTGGCTCTTACCTGCGAGGTCAGGGTAGTGCTTCCCCAGGTTCTCCAGTAAGGGTTCATAGCAGGTGGCTTCAGTGCTTTCTTCTCCTACCAGCGGGATGGGAGAATTGGGTTAATCTCTCTCCTGGCAGAAAACTGAAGTAAAGATGTGTAATTGGGCAGGTGGCTCTGCTCATGAAAGGCTCCCCCTTCCCCACAGGTGCTACCTCAGACTGCAGGACACAACACTGTAATGTGCAGCTCTAGCTTTTCGTGTGAGCTGATTCCTGCCTTCTCCAAGCTACTGTGCCATGTCTAAATGATTGCTGAATAGAGCCCCTCTCCAAGCTGCATCTGCTTCTAGCTGGTGACAGGGTTTCCCTGGTGTGTGGGACAGTTGCTTGAAATGCTGTGTGAAGCTTCACACTCAGAGCAGACCCTTCCCGGCACAGAGGGTGAGCTGTGCCATCTGGCTGAGGAACTTACGGATGATTCTGATGAGGATGTAGCGCTGCCTTTCTTGCAGGTATTTACTGGCAAATTCAGATGCAGGATTTTCTACTTTGCTCAGGTTCATCAGGGCCCCTGATTCATCCAGGAGATCAATGTTGTCTAAAAGGAGAGAGGAGAGGTGATGTTTCCATGTGCCTCTGCATGGCCAATGTCAACCTGTGGGGTTTAGAGGACTTTTCCGTGGAGTTATGCAGGGAAGAGGTTGCTGAGGTCTGGAGGTGAGGAGGTTTGCCTCCCCTTCCTCTGCAGTTTGCCACGAGCCCTTTGTCACCCTCTGCTGTGCCCCTCTTAGAGGGAGARTGTCTGGCTCTCAGTTGAAGGCTGCTCATGAACACACAGTACCTTCTGGTCTGCAATGACACTTCCTCTCCAGGTGGGCCATGAGGATGAGGACCCGGCACTGCAGGTTCACCAGCTCTTGGCAGTTGGCTGTAGACATGAAAAAGAGACCTCAGATGGGAGAAGACTGCAGTCACCCCGGATGCTGGGGACCCACAACCATCACAGCTCAGCCTGGCTCAGGCACAAAAGGGGACTGGGAATGGTCACCACTGGCCTGGGCAGTGAGGGCAGGACCCCTGCCTGCCTGTCAGCTGATTTTGAGCTACAGTATCGCAGGCCACATGCTCTGGTGCTTGGTGCTGGGAATGTTCTGTGTCAGGAGCTGGGCTGGGCCTCTGAGTGGGGTGTGAATTGCTCTGCTTCATAAAGTGCCACTGTCCTTTCACTTAGCTTCATCAAATGGAGGAAGCAGGAAAATCCGTGAGCTGCAGCCCCTGACGTTGCCTTGCCATCAACTTGTCCAGGTCACGTGCGGAAGGAGTGGAGATCTGGGCTGAGTCACTGTGGGATGTGGGCCATGAACTCTCACCAAGTTTGGCATGACTGAGAAATTCCCTGGGCTGATGAACATCAGATCCAGCTCAAATAGCAGAGGGAGCAAAGGCTCCCATGTGTGTCTGGCAGCTCCCACAGCAAGTCCTCGGGGTCACGCAGAGACTATTGGCCAACGGTGGACAAGGCCAGGACAGCACCTTCCCACTAGCCTGGGTCTGCTCGTTCTCCCTGCAGGCTATTTGCTCTCTGAAGCAAAGTGCCGGGATCTGAGCGAAGGGAGCCCGTGGCAGGGAGCCAAGGAGCTCTGAGTGCTGCCCTGCGTGCCTCTCTTTCTGGCTGTGTCTAGACAGGCAAAACCCCCTCCAGTGTTTCTTGCCAAGGCACTGCCCAGAGCACGAGGTTGGAGATGTGCAGCAAGGACAGCCTGTGAGTAGCTCTGCTGTAGCACAGCCCGATCACCCACCACCCACCGGTGTTTGCCTCAGGCCTGTCTCCCGGCTGGTAACAGCTCTGCTGGGGCAGGTTTTCTGACTTGCTGTGCGAGAGTTAAAGATAATTTAACAGATGAGGCAAGGGAAGCTGCTACAGCCCAGCAGGGTTCTCCTGCTCTAAGCTCTGGTCCCAAACCACTAGGCACAGCTGTGCACTGAACTGCCTTGTCTCCCCTGCCGGGCCACCACCTGGTGATGAGACAGTCCAAGAGACCCACCCTCCCTGAAAGCCGACTCAAAGCCAGAGCTTTTCCCACCTACCTCCGTATCTCACCGTAGCGAACATAGCGCTTCTCGGCACACCTCTTCCCAGAGCCGCTGTCCTCCCCCTGGGGCTGGGGTTGGGGCTGTGTTTGCCCCTTGCGCGGGGAGCAGTCCTGCAGGCCTGTGGGAATGACAAAATGCCCAACGTGGGTAGTCCTGGCGGCGCTCAGGGGAGGGGCTGCGTTTCCAACCAACACTCTGGGTTTCAGCAGCCAGATTTCCCAGCAACGGGGAGCCGCTCTGGCGGATTTCCGAGTTCTGCAGCCAGGGAGAGGAGAGGGGAGAGCAGAAGCTGTGCGAGCAGAACGGGCCGCTTGGGAAGGCTGCCCAGCCTGTGTTGTCCTGGACTCTGGATTTCAGTCTTTTCTGAGACTTGTGTTTCCTGTCCCGTGTTTGCTCCGCAGCCTGTCTGGGCTTTGGTGGTGCCTGACTGTGCCCATCCTGCTCCCTGCTGAATCCAGCATGGCCAGACCAGCAGCAGGGGCAGCTGCAGTCTCCTGAGATGGGCAGATACCAACAGCAAAGTCTTCCCTCAGGACAGCTTTGCCCTGGTTTGATGGGGATAGTTATGGGCTAGGATAAAACCTGCTTTACCTGGGTGAGCTGCTTCTGTTAACTAAGCACATCTAGCACCGCGTGGCAGAGGAATAATGCTGGCAGAAGAGGGTGAGCACTGGGCTGCGTTCRTAGCTGCTCTTGCATTTTGTGTAGCCAGTTGCTTTTTTGCACCCGCAGGCCGCCAGAGCKGTCTGCACTGCTTGTGCAGCACCCGCATCTTCCGCTTAGCGCCTGAATATTGATGTCCTGTAGCATCGTCCTCTTTTCCTGCCAAGAGCTGAGATCAAATCACTGCCTGAGGCCAGCCAACAGATGCAGAGCACCTAACGGACTGGAGCAGGTGACAAAGCTGGCACCCAAGGAGTGACCTGCGGGGACCCAGGGCGCTGCTGAATACTCAGTGCTCCTGGGCCCGTGGACAACTTCCCTGTCATCGCATCTCACGCAAACATCATCCCTCCCTGCATGGGGAAAGGGCTCTGCAGCCGTGCAGGATGCGGCAGAGCCCACGTGGGGCCCTCGGCCCACAGCACGTGCAGGCAGAGCTGTGCCTGTGTCCCCACTCCTATTACTTCTCCCTCGAGCAAGTGTGAAACCTCAGAGCAAGGTGCCAACTCTCACCAGCCTCTCTRGCGCTGGAGCCAGCGGGGCTGCAGCTCTCACTGCGGAGGATGTCCTAAAATCAGCTTGTTCTTTTGCGACCTCGGTTTCCTGACTGAGTGTCTCTGAGGCCGGTGGGTTCATGCTCTGCAGGTGTGAACAAAAGGTGCAACAAATGGTTGTATTTGGCTTATGTGGGGGGATGTTTTCCTCTTTCCAGGTCATAGAARGTTGTTCCAAAGATCTCTGGATCCTGCATGCATGCTGAGAGGCAACCACAGAGAGGCAGGCGGTTTGGATCCTTCCAGGCCACGTTCTGAGCCTTCAGCGTGGGTTATAAGCCAGGATTTGGTATTTCTGGTCTCCAGAAGCTGATGCAGAGCCCAAAGGAGGGCACGAGAGTCTGGTGAGCTGAACAAGGCCATGAGAAAGCATATTCCTGTGGTAAAAAGGCTTCTTGTGAAAAGCAGGAAATTGGCCACTTAGCCCCAGCCTTGATGTCCCCTCTCTGCCATCTGTCTGGGACGCTCAGCTTCATCTGTGGGGCGGCTTGCCTCTGGCTCCTGCCCCAGSGGAAGATGGCTACAGAAGCAGGCTAGCAGAGGAGCACTGCGGTGAGGTATGGTGGCGGATGTGTTGCGGAGACCGTGGCTGTGCTATGGAGATGTGGGGCCTCTTTGGCATCAACCCAGTGGCTGCTGTGTGCAGAGGAGCCTTGGAGAGCAGCTCCCATGGGTGCCAGTCTGTGACATGGTGCCCAGGGATGGCAGCCTGCTGATATAAAACTTGCATTCTCTCTGAAGCTTTTGCCACCACCAAAAGGCCTGATTTCTTACGGCTGTTGCAGGACCATTTCCTTCACAGCACTGATGCTCTGAACAGGGTTGCAGTTTGAAGCTGTCCCCGGGGAGGTGGTTGCCAGGTGAAGGAGGAGGCATTTGTGCTTTGTTTTGCCCCTGATTTGCAGCAAATTCAGTTCCAGGAATGAGCATATAGAAAGAAGATCTAAGAGAGGAATGAAGAGGGAGGCAGATTTGTCTGCCTGGGAAAATGGAGCTGAATTCTCTTTCCTTCGGGCAGAAGCAGAGACCTGGGCTCTGCCTGATGGCTCTCCACATCCCTGCTGCAGCCTTGGGGTTGGTGGGCTCCTTATCACCACGACTGGCTTTGGCTGCTCACTCCCAATCCCTGGGAAATCCTCTGAATCTGAGCCTGGTGCAGAATCCCCTAATTTCTGGAGATGCCAAGTCATGGTGCCAACAGAGACAGTGGATTTAAGGCACATGAAACTTCCCTCTCTCCACCAAACCACAGCATGTTGCAGAAGAAGAAATTACCTGTCTCTCTGCTCACAGATGCCTGCCACCGAGATTCCCTCTCCGTCACAGGTGCCAGCTACACCCTCTCACAGATTACTCCATCAAATCACAACTAACTAAACCCAAAACAATTCTTGCCAACATATTTCTATTTGCTCTAAGACAAGAGAATGGCTTATGGGCCTGAAAGCTTTTCTTTTGCATCTAGATAGATGCCCTTTGTTGGGCAAATGAAGGCCAGGGCTGGTGCCTACCTGCCTGGCCATGCCTGCAGTGAGCGGCGCTGACTTTATGCTTGCACAGAGGATGTGGCCTAGGGCAGTTCCCAATTGCGCTGGTAGAAAAACAGATCTTGATAACCTGTGTCTGACGCTGCTGAGTTAAAGTTTCTAAAGGCGGGTTTAGGGGGTAGGTGCACGGTGCTCGGTTTCTGGGTCTCTGAGGAGCGACCGGGGAAGCAGCGAGCTCGACGTGCATGCRTGGCCCCTGCGTCGCCCCCTTGGCACTGTACAGGTGAGGAGACCGTGGCCACCCGGGGGCTCACACCTTGCTGGGTCCCCGCTGCGTGCATCGTGGGGCAGGGGCACGGGCCCTCGACGCCAGCCCCAGATGCTGCGTTGGGGCTGCCAAGAGCGCTGACGACAGCCCGTTGTGACCCCCGCTGCTGTTGCTGCCTCCCCTTGTTGGCATCCCCCACGGCCTCAGGGTGAGCTGGGGCCCTCAGCCCTGCCAGAGGAGGACACCCCGTCGGGGGATGTTTGCCAAGCACTCTCTTCTGCAGCCTTGCATTCCCCCTCCCTGAGGGACCCACGCTGGGGTTACAGGGCTGCCGGGCACCTGTGCTGAAGGCTAGCCTGTGGGGCCGGGCTATCACTAGAGCCCTTTCGCAGGTTGTTTCTGCTTACGTGGTTTGCAGGTGGTGCTTCTGCAGGAGGCGAGAAACCCAGCGCTGCAAGAGGCTCGTGTGCAGCCTGCCTTCTCTCAAGTCGGCTGCAGACGCCAGCAGCGACCAGACAGGCTGGAGAGGGCCGAGCAACACGCCGGGGCTGAGCATGACTCTCCTCCTCTCCAATGCTGTGTTCATGCTCCTGCTGCCACTGGCTTTTCCTCAAGGTAAGCCCTTGTGCCACAGCCTTTTGGGAGGGCGGAGGTAGTGGGCACCCACCCCACCTTGGGTGGCTGGCACAGCCACGGGAAGAGGGGACGTTGCCCAGAGACCTGGCTGTGGGTAGTACTCAGCATCACCCTTGTCCTGGCAGGGCCACCAGCCATGAGTTTCCCCTGCGCAATGGCCAAACCACCCCCGTGGCTGATGGAGCCTGGGCTGAGGGCTGGTCTCTKTTCATCAGGTCTGGGTTTCTTGTTGACGTCCACTGAGACGTGTTGAAAACAGTGTTCTCCAGGGCTAGCCTACACCATTTGCTCACCGAGTTGTACTCTGCCTCTTCAGAGGTTGCTGGAACAAAGAGGGAAACAGAAAACAGTTCCTGGCGGTTTTTGCAAAAGTATTTAGATGCTGAACTAGTGAAGGAAATATCAGCTAAGCAGCTCTAGATGTTGTCTAAGCAGTATAAGGTGCTTGAGTACATTCATTTGTTTATCAAGATCAAGTGTGCTGATAGCCAACAGTAGAAGTAAGTTAAGAAAGTCTCAAGATCATTTAGCGTTTGCTGGTGTGAAACTTACCCTGCCATGTTCCCCTTACAGCTTTTATATAATGAAACTGCGCAGGGCTGCTTGCTGTCCAGAGAGCACACACAGCATCGAGTAAAAAGCTGCTCTTGGCAGTGTTGTGTGCTGCGATTCTGGTTGGGGACACAAAGACTACAATAATTAGGGAATCCCRTGGTGTGTTAGGGAGAGGCAGGCACATGAATGAGCCCCAAGACTTTCTTAGGCTCTCTCTGGAGCTAGAGAGAAATATAGGGCTGAGGCACTTACTGGGGAGTTTGGTGAGGGCTTCTGTGTGCCCTGTGATCCCCCAAAGTAATGAATTTAATCAGAGCRTTGGGTCAGCCTCTCACTAGGACAACGTTTACTCTATACTCAACGTCTGGAGCCAGCACAGTAGTGTGGACTTATGCAGGTGTGGCCCTTCCTTGCCTGGGAGCAGAGTTTAGGTCTGAGAAAGTATCTGACTAACTCTCACTTTTGGTTTTGGGTTCAGAGGCTCTCAGATGTCATGAGAGCAAAGTGATGCTCGTGACTGAGGGGGAGCCCATCTCGATTGCGTGTGCTTTCCACGAGCACTGTGGCACTGAAGATATCTTCTATGAGATCATCTGGAGCTATGAGGAGGAGTCGAGAAGGATCCTGCAGTTTAGGATGACTCCTCCCAAGAATACCTCCATGGTGTTATGCAAAGAAGGTCACTTTGGGGGTGAGCTGGATTTTGGAAGGTGCATGAGCTTTCTCAACATCTCACAAGTGCTTATAAATGACACTGGCCGCTATCTCTGCTACATGAAAGTAGGGCACAGCAGTCCAAGGACAGAGGTGACGCACCTGCTCGTTAGAGGTGAGTTTGGCTCTGTTTCCTCTGTTCTGTTGTTTCTCTCCCTCCAACAGTTCACCTCCCTGAGACACCTTAGTTCTCCCTCTCACAGAATGAAAAATCTAAGATTTGAGTCTGGTTGGGACCGACCTGAAAATCTTTCCCAGTGTACCCAGGTGCTGTTCTCCTGTAGGTAGCTGGCCTCCCCAGGAATGCCGGCGGAGCTGCAAGGGGCCGGGCTGTGCCGCCTCCCGCAAAGCCAAGCAGCTCTGCCTCCAGCAGTCCTGGCACACAGTGTCTCACCTCTTTTAACTGCCTCCAAAGACGGACATGCCACTGTCTCCCTTGAGAATCATTTCCCTGCACAGCTGACCTCCCCATGAAGAAGGTCTTCCTAATGTCTACCGTGACTCTCCCTTGCATCAGTTTCTGCTCATGTTTAATAGCTGATAGGCTCCTTCAGCATTTTGCATGGGATATGTTCGCTTTTAACATTTTGGCTGTTTTTCAGAGAGCCTAACAGTCAGATTCTAAGCCTTTGGGAAGCATTAGCCTTGTCGGAGTGACYTCAGTGGACAAGGACCTGCTGACCTGCTCCTGTGCTGGGAAAGGGAGGAAAATATGCATTTTAGCACTCGGATGAGGCACTGTTATTGCCATATAGAGCCTTGCTTTACATGTCTGACACTGCACCTCTGCAATTCTTGCTCACTTGCAGTGCAGCATGCAAAATTGTCTTTAGCACTGAATTGCATCCATTTTTTATTTTATTATGTAATTGTGTTGTATTATGTTATTTCATAAATTTTCTTCAGAATCGTATTTTCTTTTGAACTTTCCCTCTTGTCTTTTTTTTCATTTTCTATAAATTAGTGTGTATGTGTGTGTGTGTGTGTGTGTATATATATATATATATACACACACACACATCTATATAGTCTGTATAACATTTATTGCCATTAGCTTTCTGAAAGGTAGTCAGAAAGAGAAGAAAAATRCAATGGTCACTGGTGGCCATACATTGTTTACAGCATAATAAAGTAAATCTTCTGCTCTTTATGCTTTAGCTTTCCCCAAAGCTGAAGTCAGCTTGGAAAGTCTAGCTGTGAGTTTTTCAACCGCAGAAACGTGTACYCGTCTCCAGAGCAGTTGGTGATCCCAGTGTCATGACAGCTGGTGACTGTGTGGAGAAGCAGTGGTTGCACACAAGTGTAATTTCTGTGGCAGGGGGTTGAGATTTTCTGACAAAAGTGCCCTGGGTCTCTTGTTTTGTTTTGTAAGCAGCAGATAAGCTTCGCTAGGCCGGTAAAGTGTAGGTCAAAGCCTTCACTGCAGCCCCCACAGCAAACGAGTTACTCACCAGGCTCTTCGTAGACCTGAGGCCATGGTCTGCTCTTTAGCACATTGCCCTGGCATTTWGCAGGGATCTGTTGCTCTTATGCCAGAGGATGATGGTGGTTCAGAAGCAGAAGTGCAGGAATGATGTGAAACACAAAGCATCTGGTTAGGGCAGCAGTGGAGCTGAGCCGATTTCCACATGTGTCACCCCAGGATATATCTACTAGCTTGCGATGCCACAGAAACTCTTGTGGCTCTGTGCTTTGCCTGTGACTGGCAGTCTGCCAGCGTCAAAGCAGCTCCTTCATGGCCAGCTCCACAAAGCACTYTTCTTTGCAGGTCAGCAAACCAGTGCAGCCTCTAAGGGCCTCCACAGCTCTGCACCTCGAGGCAGTGAAGTCAGCTTGGACTGTGATTTCACCACCAACATGACCAGCAACTTCACAGAGGTCTTCTGGCTGCATGAGCGAGAGGAGACCCCACCCCAACTCATTGCGTGGCACCACAAGTCCAACTGCCCAGAGGGGAACAGCAGTGGGAGTCGCTTCCAGAGCTCCTTAGATCTGGAAAATCACCGGAGCCATCTCACCATTTCAGGGCTGCAGGACAGTGACAGCGGCTGGTACCAATGCGAGAGACTTGGGGAGTTTTCTGGCAGGCAGAGAGGGAGGGGAACCAACCTCACTGTGAAGGGTGAGCATGTTTACAGGGGGTGTGGGCTTGTGCATGAAATCCTTCTGTCTTGGTCTTTACATTTTACACTTAATCCATGGCCTGGACCTACCTAGGGCTTGATGTCACRGTGAATGTGTCACTTCTCATCTAGGACTTACACTTAAAATGTGTGGGATGACTCATGCTCACCGTGCCACCACCTTGCAGCATGTGGGGTGCGTGGGTAGGTGGCAGCTGGAGTTGTGGCTACAGCATGCTATAACCAGCACAGGCTCAGCGCTGGCTGCACAGTAAGCTGCTGCTGTGCTGCAATGGCGGGGCTTTGCAGGGCCAGACATGGTCAAGGAAAGACCCACARATAAATTAAAACAACTACAAAACCACAGAATGTCATCTGTGACGAGCCACAGCTTCTGTGACTGTTGCTGCAGATGGTTATCTGTAAGAGGTGTTGATTGATGGTGATGTGGTCCTTTAAGAAAMAGATTTTCATCTAAGCCTGATGATGATATGGATGCATTTAATTTTGTGTGCAAAAATGTCTTTCATGCAGTGTGACCCATAACAAAACCCAGCAGAGCTGTTCTAAGGAAATCCTGACTGCATTTGGTGCCTGGCCAATCAATACAGAATGTGGTTAATTGAAATTATGCAGTCATTTGGGCTTGCTCTGACTCATCTGGGGAATATATAATTTGATGCTGTGTCCCAGATGATTTGTTGCCAGAAAGATGTGATTCGTATTTTGAAAGAAATTCTTAAAGATTGGCCCTTTGCTCTCCTTTCCAGGCTCCCTGACTGTGCTGCTGGTGGCTTTGGGGAGTGCTGGGTTTGTTCTGGCTGCCTTCTGCCTGTGCCTTCTGCGTAAGTAATATTGGACAATTGCCCAGCTGTCATAGAATCATAGAATCAGTAAGGTTGGCAGGGACCTCTGGAGATCATCTAGTCCAACCCCCCTGCTCAGCAGGGTCACCTAGAGCATGTTAGACAGAGTTGCATCCRGCTGGGCCTTGAATATCTCCAGAGAAGGAGACTCCACAACCCCTCATCACAGCAGTGTCTCTAGCTGTCTTCTGCGTGTCTATGAGGACATTTGCCCTTCGGCAAYGTGGCTGGGGCATGGTGCTTTGCCTTGTGCTGTCCCTCTGCTGACACCTCACTGCATGGTGTGCTCTTGGTCAGGAGTGGGCCCCAGGGACAGCTGTGGGGCATCACGTGGCCATAGCTCGTGTGAGTGGCACTGCAGTCAGGCTGCTGCTCTCCCCTGGTGTCACCTGCAGGAGTGAGGAGTGCAGCAGGTTGCGGATTCCTCCATTTCCTGGCAAAATGCCATTCAGTAGTCAGTGTGAYGTGGAGTTCAGCCAAAGGAAACACCTTTGGGATGGCAAGGAGGTGTGGGGCAAGCCATTGCAATCATTGGAAAAAGCTGCCAGRAAAAATTCTGCTTGTAGAAATGAGCCCCTGCTCTGCGAATAGAAACACCACACTCGAACTTGGCCATGCTCTACTGCCACAGGTTGCTCCGACAGAGCTCTACGTCCCCTCTGCTCCATGTTTGACAGGCATTGTGCATGTGTGAGGAGCCCAGACACCTCGCCAGAAACGCCCGGTCCCTTCTCTGGGCCCACTGAGGAGTGCGCRAGGGAGCCTGCAGGCAGGGAAGCCACCTACGCCAACCTTAGCAGCGAGTACAGCGTAAGCACGGGCCCTGTGCTGTGGCCAGAGCAGAGGAGCAGGTTAAGCAGGGCTGGGCTGCTGCTTGTCCCCTCCTTGCATGTGAATGAGCGGAGATGGGCTAACGTGTCCTGGCCTTGGCTATGCTGGTATGGGCGAGGGAAGAGCTGCAGACCCCCAGCTGCAGCAGGGCAGGTGCTGGTACCCCCAGCAGTGGGAGGCTGTGGCTGCCCTCCAGCCCTGTGAGCGGGATGACCAGCAGCAGTGGGCCCCCGCGGCTCTTGCTCTGCTGTGGCGTAACCAAGGTCACTCTTTGTTTGCAGCTCATCACTTTCCCTGGAAGGAGCTACAGTGCTGGGGGCCAAGGACAAAGGTGACATCCCAGGAGGGACAAGGAGCTGTGCTGTGTGTCCTCTGCTCATGGCGATGCAGATGGATTCCCTTCCAAGGTCCCTAGAGAAACCTCCTCTTTTTTGACTGCTGTTTCCTGTGTTTAGCAGGTGTATCAATTAAAGCCATTTGAGGACAGGCTGTATGAGTGTAAATGCAGGCTCTGTTGTGCTGGCTGCTCTGACTTTGCGTGGAGCTGGCTCTTGGTTGTTCTGTCACCTTGTCTTGCTCAGACCAACCTCTGCATTGCTCTGCAGCTGGTGGCATCCCCCAGGCACAGCTGCATCCTTCTCTCATGAAGGAAAGCCCCTCAGCCTTGCCAGGTGGAGCAAGGCCTGCGTAGGGGGCTTTCCTGTCCCAGAATCAGGAGCACATGCAGGCAGAGGTGTGCTGTCTCTGTCCATCTTGCTTCCCTGTTAAGAAAGCACAAAACTGTGAGGCAGAAAGCAACGCACTGATTTTCACTGGCCTTGCCAGGGCTGGGGTCTCCTGGGCGGCTGCTGGTGCTGCAGCACTTGGTTCCCCCAGGTGCAGCTGACATGTGGGCACGTGGGAGAAGTGAAGGTCTTCCAAAACCAACTTGCACTGTCATGACCTTGGTTTCCTTGATCAAACCACTCTGCGGTCCCACTGAGATGGTTGTGACGGTCTTCTGTAAGATATTTTTGCTGAGTTTGTACATGTAGGTTTGTGTGAAGGGCCCTCAATTTCCTTTCCCACTCAGAGCTCCTCTTCTGTGCTGGATAAAGCAGAGTGCCACAGGCAGCCAGGCAGCCTCCATGCCCCAGCAGATGAGCTCACTGCTCTCAGATAGCAGGGTGTTTTGGGACAGCCCATACCTCAGTTGTTACGTATTTCTATTCCTTGTGGGCTGCATCCAGAAGGCCCCTGCCTTGAATGGGCTTTGTAGCCAGCCTCACCGGTCTGTGCTGMCCACTGTATGCTTAACAAGTCACACACGTCAGGGTTGCCTAGATGCCTTGGGTGGTCCCAGCAGAACATCATGCAGGCACCCAGATGCCAGGGCTGGCTCTTCTCTGCAGTGTTGTCCCTCCTTGCTTGGCCCGCAAGCACATCACAAGCTCCAGCAGAGGAAAGACAGCAAATTCTTTCCTGACCCACAGTAAGGCTGCAGCGCTACAACCCGCTCCTGGCTCTAACCTGGCTCCTGCTGCATTGTTGGCTTCTGGGATGACTTTTGTAAAGAACTGGGCAAGGCACTGGTGTCAGCAGGGCCATTGTCCTGCAAGGGCAGGCTGAGGCTAGCAAGGCTACTCCAGTGGCTAGTGTCCAACACTTGCCTTCCCAAGAGATGAGAGGTGCCTGGTGCATCTGACCAGCCTCCACAGGCACCCTACCACGTCCCTGGTGCCAAGGCAGCCGGGCACCCCTGCCATCCTGCCTGCAGCCCCTCTGAGCCCTTCCCTTGCCGTTAGGAGCCTGAGTGATCCCCTCGTGATTGCAAGCAGCCCCCAAATCAAGGCTGCAGGCTGCTGCAGGGCATGCCATGTCTTGTCTTGTGCTTTCAGAGGTACCTAAGGGGCTGCTCCTTGCACAGGTGGGAAGAGGAAGCTGGGATTTACTGCATGTGCAGGGATTATGTGTGACGCACATATAGTCCATGTCTCCCTGGCAGACGTATGACAGTCCTTGCCATCCTCACATACTCTAGCAGCTCCCAAAACCCAGTTGTACAAGATGCTGTACAGTAGCATCAGGTCTAACTAGCACCTCTTAACCTCCCAGTGCTGCATGTACGTGCCCTGGTCAGTGACATTTGCATTACAGCTGCTCTGATTAGCCACTGTCACTGCCTTTTGGTCTCTCTGTTCCCAGGGGAGGCTACGTCACAGTAAATTGGGCAAGGTTGCGTGGGGAGAAGTGCTTTTGTTAAATCAACTGTTAAAGAATGTGAAAAAAATAGATGAGCCATTGGGCACATGAGCCCTTGTTCAGCGCACTGCAGCAGAGCAAGTGCCCCACTTGTTGCATCTCATCCTCCGGCAACACCAGTGCTTCTTCTTCAGGAGCTGCCTATGCTGGGGTGGTCTAACCAGGCACGGCCCTGTCTTGGGTGAAGGATAGAGCACACGGCTTTGTTTCCCCTGAAACCCAGAGCATGCATGGGGACAGCTGTGTCAGGGACCACATGCAAACATCTTTGGTGGCTTTGAGGCCACATGTGGCAATGGCACCCTGGATCAGTAACAGGCACTGTGGAGAAGGAAAGGGCTGTTTCTGAATGCGAATGGGGCAGCATCAGCAGGGGCTGAGCCTGCCTGTGGAGGGCAGGAGGTATCAGCTGAGTACAGACCCTGCAGCGTGGCCGAGCCCTGCTGTGAGGGACCAGCACGTGCTCATGGCTTCAGGATGCAGGGATGTACCGAGAGGATGCATAGCTTGGAGGGAGGTCAGCACTCAACCTTGGACGGCTGCATAATGTGGTGTCTCTGAGCTGTTCTAGGAGACAGCAATGGCGTGTTACATGCAGAAGGGCCTTTACGGTCTGTGAATCTGACAGCCTTTTGCTTTAACGGTCTGCTTCTTTCTGCACAAGGCACCAGCTGCACTGCGGCACATCTCCCTGCAGTTCATCCCTTGGGAACTGCCTTCTGCAGGCAGATCTGGCAGGGACTCCCATGTCTTTGCCATTTTTGAGATGGCTATAGCAAACAGGCAGCGCTCCCAGTGCTGTTTGCARCTCCTGGCCTGAGCCTGGGCCTAGGTCACAGGGCTGGTCTTACCACAGTGGTGGAGCTGCATAGAGAAGGGACCAGTAACTTGTCTTATGTTGCTTCTCCAATGAGACAGCTGCCTAGGGGAACTCTGGCACCTTCTGGCTTTCATGGTTCCTGGCCAGCTGCAGAGCACCTTTGCAGCGATCCATGTTGCTGAGGAAGGGGGTTTGCTCTACAGCCCTCACAAGGCAGCATTTTTCAGCACAGAGGGAACAAAGCCTCTCCTGACACCTTGGCTGCTTCTCCTGCTTTGCAAAGGCAGGTGTTGAAACGCAGGGATGCCCAGCTGGCTGCATTGCAAGAGTAGGTGTCTGAATCAATGTTTCTGAGGGAATCTTGCTGCCTTCAGCCTCCCTGGTGCTCTCACATGACCCTGCCAGCCTGCTCCTACCACAGGGCAAGTCTCAGCTTTTTGGTGTGGGGCAGCTAAGGCTCCTGACTTTCTGGTCCCTTTACTGTACAGCTGGTGGCAGAGGGACTGAGGCAAAACCACTAAGTTTAAGACCACAGGAAAACCTTTCTTCTCACCTCATCAGAGAAGAGATGGGTCAGTAGTGCTCCCACACTGTATCCTGGGGGCGCTGGGCAGAGGGTGGTGGGGCAGGCTGTGTGTGCAGCGAGACACCTAGAGGAAATGGTCCAGCCTGCGGTGAAGGTGGGTGCTGGGCTGCAATGCTTGGTTCGCACCCCACTGACTCAAGCCCACTCCCTGAAGCCCAACTGCAGCAGGGTGACACAGGGAGCRAGAGTCCCTGGTGTCATTTACATACCCCTTGCTGTGCGCCGGCAGCACAGCAGTTCGGGTCTGCACAACACTGCAGCCTGTCTCCAAAACAGCATCTCTTCCTCTGCTTCTCTCTCTGACTCCTGCCATGGCCCTGGTCTTCATGGTCCTGCTCCTGGCAGGGATKGTGGTGACGGGTAAGACCAGAGTGGTTGAGCTAGCTGCTGTCTAAGGGAAGCACTGTCGGGTGGCAGGCTGGATTGAGCCAGACTTGGGGATGCTGGGCTGAGCGGTGTGGTTTGCTCGGGGCTGCATGATCAGCAGGATGAAGCATGGATTCATGGGCAGGTGGGTGGGTGACTCTGGTGGGCAGCAGGATGTTTTGGGGCAGGGGAGGTGTGTGTTTGGGGGGCTCAGCCAGTCAGTAATTGCATCCTTGGTTTGTGCAGCTTCCAGGGCTCAGCCTGTGCTGACCCAGCCAGCTGCTGTGTTAGTGCTGCCAGGGCAGACCGCTCGGCTGTCCTGCACCCTGAACCCCCAGTACAATATCAGCAAGTTCGGCATCTCCTGGTACCAGCAGCGCCCAGGACACTCTCTGAGGTATCTGCTCTATTACAACTCGGAGTGGGACAAGCATAAGCCCTCTGAGATTCCCGATCGCTTCTCTGCTACTAAAGACCCTGTCAGCAACGCCTGTATCCTTATTATTGAGGCTGTCCAGGACGAAGACAATGGCAACTATTACTGTGCACTGTCGCGCTCCATCAGCTGGCTGTAGAAATGGGGAACCAGAGCCTTCTGCCCTTCTCTTGTGACCCCCCAGGCTGAGCCCTTCACAGGCTGAACGGGCAGCCATAGAAGGAATGGAAAAAGAGCCTCTGACATGCTTGAGTGAGCCCAGCAGCACCGTGCCCGTTGTGCTCATAGGCTGTGAGGTATAGCAACATCCTCTTCAACCCAAGATCCCCTGTGGAGCATTAAGCAACACTGACGTAGTGTGAGAGACCTGTCAGTCCTCAGCCCAGGCATGCACGGGAACGGAGATGTCCTTCTCATGGTGGACAGGTGGAGAGCTGTTGCAGGCTTCTACAGCACTTGGCACAACGGAGCCTTGATCATGGCTTGGGCTTCTCCACAGTTTGGCCCTGCTGATAATAAAGGTTAATCCTCAGCCACACAGCTGGTGTCATGCATGTGGAGTCAAGAAGAACCTTTCAGGCATTGCTCTCTGTATTTGCGGGGCTGCTGTGGTGCTGTGGTACTCTGGTGCTGAGTTATGAGTGACAAAGCAAAGGCGCTACATTGTTGAATTTGGTGGGGGATCTCCCAGGCCCTGCTCAGCTATGGTTTCTGCAGCTCCATTGCCCATCTCAGGCCCTGGCAGAGTTGGTGTTCACTGGAGGGCTGGAGAGATCTTCCACAGATACCCACCTGCAATGCCCTGTGGACTGGCAGTCTGCAGCACAGTGCTGTTCCCATATGGGGAAGTGAGACAAAATCCCCCAGCCTGGCCTCATGGTCCCACAGGGTCTGATATAACCATAATTCAGAGGGAGCCATGGCCAGGAAATGGCCATGAGGACATGGCAGGGCCAGTTGCCCCAGGCACAGCGCTGGGGAGTCGGTGTGAGACTGTGCTGGAGGGGCCACGTGGGGAAGGGCCTGTGGCTGAGGCCACTGTAATGCTGTGCAAGGGAAGCACTCTGATGAAAACTTCCCCACAGGGGCCATAGGAGGCTGGGAAGCCCCTGCTTGTCTGCTCAGTCCAGGGCCCCATGCAGGAGAGTGCTGAGGCTGGTACAGCTGCCTGTGCCGGCAGAGCTGAGGCACTGGGAGCTCCAATGGGACATCTTTGTGTTGGCCCCAGTGGCCTTCCATGGGCCAAGGCGGCTGATGGAYCCTGAGAGACCTCATCCACAGTGAGGGCCTAGGATGGCACCTGGGAGCTGAAGGGTGCTGGGCTACAGGTGAGGAATGGGGTGGGATCTGTGTCTTTGTACCTTGTGCTGCCCCGACTATGTTTCTGTGCTGGCTTGATCCCCACCCCCTTGCATGCAGGGCAGGTCACTTCTTGGGGTGGACTTTAGGGGAAAGAAGATGGGGCAGATTTGCATGGAAGGGCCGTGACTTGGGCAAGTGGGGGTTTAAAAGGGTGTTGGGAGTCTGCAGCACAGCCCCATGAGCGAGGGACCCTCTCTTTGCAGTGCTTGACCATGGCTCAGGTGGGGAATCTCAGACACTGAGTACATGGACATCTGGTGAAATGTGCTGGATCCCTTCTGGTCCTGCTGGATGGACGATCCTTTCTGTGCTGCATTGGCCTTTTCCCAGGCAGTGGTGAGCCAGGAGCCCTCAGTATTGGTGATCCCCAGTGGGATTGTCACTCTGTTCTGCAGCCTGAGCATGGGGGCCACCACTTCCAACAACTAACCCACTGGTTCCAGCAGAAAGATACCTCTGCCCCTCCAAGGATCATCTATATCAGTAGCAGACCCCCAAGGAGCCCTGCATGGATCTCGGGAAGCATGGCCATGCTGACCACCTCCAGTGCACAGGAGGATGGGGCTGATGATCACCGTGGGTGGTATGAACTTGTGGGCTTGTAGTGCACAGCACGCTGACGGGGCATACAGGGAAGTGAGGTGARAACTTTCCTGTGCTCTGGGCAAGCCCTGCGGGGCCCTGTGGAGCAGTAGCGCCGTGTCCTTTCCCAGTGCCGATGTTCCCCAAGACTTTCTCCCTCTGGCCCATTGGGGTTTCCAGCCGGAGGTGCCTTTGTGCAGCCTCCATTCAGCAGCGTGAGCTGGGGAGTTGCAGTTTGGTGGCCCCTGTCACCCTGTGACACTGTTCAGCCGTGCCTAATGTGTCTTCACTCCCYCCCTTGTGGGCTCAAGCCAGCAGGGCCCTGCAGCAAGCAGCTGGAACAGGCGGTTGCCAAGGACACGCAGGATGGAGGTGGCTGTGTTTGTCGCAGGGCTGGAGCTGCTATGGCACCCCAAGGCCTGCTGGTGCCCAAACGCTGCCCCRCGCCCTCGATGCCTCCTCACAGCCCCCAGAGCATCCCCCCACAGCTCCTGTGCAGAAAAGGATGTGCTTGATCTCGAGGAGATCTCCGGGCCGTTAAATGGACGYTCTCACACAGAAAAATAACGTCTTTACGCATAAAAGTCTCGTGCATTTCACGAAAACCCGGCGAGAAAAAGAAAAGGCGCGAAACGCTCCCGACACCGCGGCCGCGGCCGAGCGCGAGAACAGCAACGGCCGCTGCACCGTACTGCGCATGCCCAGCGTCGCGGGGCGCGCGAGCCGCGGCGGCCGTCACGTGSGGCGCTAGCGGCGCTGCGATTGGCTCGGGCCGGAGTATTAAAAAAGCACGGCAGCGCTTCCTGGTCACCTCAGCGGGCGTCGGGGCGCGAGCGGGGCCGCGCGGCGAGGCGGGATGGTGAGCGGCGGCCGGGGGCTGCGTGTGGGGAGGCTGCGCGGCCCCTCCCTTCCTCCCCCCCCCCCCCCCCCCCCCTTTGCTGGGGCGGCCTGGGGCGGTTTGCGGCTGAGAGCGTCTGTGCCGTTCTGTCGAAGTAATCTGGCTTAACGTTCCCTTTTTCTTCCTGCCCTGCGCGAAGTTGGTGTTAGTACTAGGGGACTTGCACATCCCGCACCGATGCAGCGGTCTGCCGGTGAAGTTCAAGAAGCTGCTGGTTCCAGGAAAGATTCAGCACATCCTGTGTACGGGAAACCTCTGCACTAAGGAGAGCTACGACTACCTCCGGACTCTGGCTGCGGATATTCATGTTGTTAGGGGGGACGCTGAGGTAAAATGCTCAGTGCTGTGGATTCCTGTCTGTCACGTTTCATACTGTGGTTGTGTTGATGGAACATGGAGTGTCCTTCACTGTTAGCAATTCCTAAACTGTAAATCATGGGCATGGGGAGTAACATGAGCGATCCTAATGATACTCCAAATGTTCATATGAATTCCAGTGACACTGGGGATACTGAACTCAAGCCTAAGTTTACTCAGGACTGAAGCAAGTCTGTCAGGATTCCTCAGCTTGCTTTTTGGTGACAGGAATTGGACTCATGTGTTTACTTGTTGTAGGGTAGTTTTAAAGCTGCTAGACTCTGTGAGCTTCCAGTCTGGTGCAAAATCCCAGTTCTTTGCAGTATAGTTGCTCTTGCTGGGGTATGGTGCATCCAGTGTCTCATATGTTCTGAAGGAGAAACTGTGTGCTAGAATGGGGCAAATGAATTCATTTGTGTGCAATGTATAAACCTGAGCCTTACAGATGAGGGAGTTCTGGTGTATGTATAACTGTGCTTGTCTTATTCTCAGAGTCTGAATTATCCTGAGGAGACGGTTGTAACTGTTGGGCAGTTCAGAATTGGGTTGATTCACGGCCATCAAGTTATTCCCTGGGGTGATGTTGCCAGCCTGGCTTTGCTACAGAGGCAGCTGGATGTGGACATTCTCATCTCGGGACACACGCACAAATTTGAAGCCTTTGAACATGAAAACAAATTCTATATCAACCCAGGATCAGCAACAGGCGCCTACAATGCTTTAGAGATGTGAGTGAAATGGATCTAGGAAACTTGTAACTGTCCAGTGTGGCAAGAACCCATGCCCTTACCTTACATCTCCATGTTTATCCCCTAGTGTCCAGCCACCGCCATGTTTCACAGCTCTCATGAACAGCTGTGTCATGTAGGAGGCCAGCTCTTCACAGATCAAGAAATGTGGCTACTTGTGGTGAAAAGGCTTTGTTTAGCTCAAGTGTTAGATACAACCACCCGGCAATAGTATGTTAGGTGCCCCTTTCTGAGCCTTTAGAGGGCTGAGTTGCAACAGCTTCCTAAATGGAGTTTGGGTCCTGATATTTACCCCACAGCTAAATGCTAATGCTCTCTAGAAGCTAGATTTTGAGGCATTAGCAGCTGAAGTGTCTGGCCCTAATGTGGGTGCTGGCCTTGAGGGCTCTTCTAGACTAGCTTCAAATCTCTTTGAGATGCTGTTGTCACTGTCTTTGAAGTCCAATGATTTCCCTTTTGCTGCAGCACTTTCCAGTCAAATATTTTAGCCTGAAAATGCATTCTTAGGAAGAAGCATAAGCTACAAAAGTTTGACAAATTATCTTTTCTTTCCAGAAAAAACATTCCTTCCTTTGTACTGATGGATATCCAGGCATCCACGGTTGTGACTTATGTATATCAACTAATTGAGGAGGAGGTGAAAGTAGAAAGAATCGAGTTCATGAAGTCCTGAAGCATATCTGCGTGCACTTACAACTTCTCACCCCTTCTCCTTGTTTCTCTTCCTACTTCTGTCTAACCAGAGGGAGGCCACGAGGGGGGGCTGCAGCAGCACCTTGCACTGTAACTTGGGCACGATGCTGCCGCTGCTGCTTGTGCCAGGTTTGGCCCTGGCTCCCGAGCATGCCTTGAAGCGCGGGGAGCTGCTGAGGAGCAGCAAAGCACTCATGGGAAATGCTGCGTGTCTCAGAAGGTGCTGCTGCTTTGCTGGCCTCAAGGTGTCACAGGTGGTGGTAGCTTGGGATTGGAGTTCTCATGTAAAGCTGTACCGGAATAAATCCCTCTCATGCTGCATCTGGATCCTTTGCATTAGGTTTCTTGGGAAGAGAAGCGGGGCTGGGATCCAACGTGCCTCAGGCCTGCAGCTGTTCAGGCAACCCTGAGCGCTCCCCTGCCTGAAAAGGGCCCTGACGGGCAGAGGCAGATCTGGGCACAGCAGCACAGAAAGCTCCGGGTGCCACATGGTGCTGTGGAGCTGAGCACACTGGGCATCTGCCCTCCTGCCGCAGCCCGGAGCGGGAGCCGGCCGAGGCCTGCGTGCGTGCCCCTGCGTGCCGCTGCCAAGCGAGGGTGGGCAGGGGGCGGCTGTGCCACTGCAGCGGTGCTGGGCCGTAGCCATGGCAGATGCCTGAGCACAGCTCGGGCAGGTGGCGTGCGAGGTGGCGCTTGTTTATGTTACCTTGCGGCTCTGTGGGTGACCTTATGTTAGTCCTGAGTATGGTTCAGGGTGGCCTCAGGCATGTGCTGAGCGCAGCAGTGGCTGGATGGTCCCAGGCTGGAATAAGGAGGAATAAGGCAGCTTCTGCAAATGCCAAGAGCATATGTGAGTGGTTTTAGGATTCTGGCTTGGCTGATCTGTGGGGATTTTTTTGATGAAATAAGCGTCAAGGTGCATTTCCTGGTGCTCTGGAAAGTGATAGTAGGGCCTGCACTATCTTGTCCCTGTCATCACAGAAGACTCTCTGTCCCCAGCTGGAGCCTGCAGACCCAGGGGCCCTATCCCCTCCTGCTGGCTGGGGGAGCTTTGCTGCTCTGACACTCTGATCCATCAGATTCTATCCTCTCTCCTAGCACTTTCCAGGTTACCTTGCTGCTCCCAGTTGGGACTGTTGCCCTGTCCTGCAGCCTGGGCCTAGAGAGGTCACCACGAGCAACTATCCAGACTGGATTCAGCAGAAACCTGGCTCTGTCCCGAAAGATGGGATCTGCAGTACTTGTAGTGTAGAGCCAATCTTGAACGTGGGGAAGATCTGCATGGAGAGGCTGTATTCTGGGCAGGCAGGGGTTGAAGAGGTAGCTGGAGGTCTGCAGCACAGCCCTGTTGGCATGGGGGTGTAGAGTTGGTGGGATCTCACCAAGGCCTGAGCCCTTCTCCTCCTCATGGTGCTTGCCCATGGCTCAGGTGTCCTGGCATGCCTGGCACTTGCTGACTACCATTTTCTGCCCTGTCTCTTCTCTCTGAAAGTTACAGTTATGACTGGTACCAGCAGAAACCTTGCAGTGCCCTGGTCACTATGGAATAGTAGGACAACCAGAAATCCATGCACAATTCTCCAGTTCATTGTCTGGCTCTACAAACACATCAACTGTCACTGAGCTCTAAGACACGTATGAAGCTCCTTATTACTGGGGTAGCGGTTATGGCAGCAGTGGTGCTCCCCTGGTGGACAAGAGAGTAATGGGGAAGTGAGGCACAAACCCTGGAGTGGTGGCAGAGGTAGGTTTGTGTCCCTCTTCATCTCAGCCATAGAGGGTTGTGTCCCCATGTTGGGAGTTTCCTGTTAGATCTGTCCTGTCTGGCTGTGTCTGGGGGCTGTCAGATTGCCCTAGGTGCCAGAATCCTGGGGCTGGAAAAGCTGCGATGGGACTTCACTGTCTGAAGCTCATCTGAGGGGCAGGGGCTGGGGCAGTGTGTGGAGCTGAAGGGTGCTGAGTGTGCTAGACAGAGTTTTGCCACATTTCTGCTCACCCAGGCTGAGCTTCCCCCCAGCACAGAGCTGGTGCTACAGCAACAGAGCTGATGTTAGCGTGTGTTGGCTGGTGTGTGCAGGTTTGCCAGCCCTCACTGGACCCCCAGGTGCCCTGCAGGTGGGCAGGGAGAGCTCCTGCCTCAGCCCGTGGCTTGGCTACACGTTTGACTCAGCCAGCCTGTGTCCGTTTCCCCAGGACAAACCACCCAGATCACCTGCTCTGGGTGTAGCTATGACTATGGCTGGTTCCAGCAGAAACCTGGCAGTGCCCCTGTCACTGCGATACACCAGAGTGACAAGAGACCTCTAGGCATCGCTGCATGATTCTCTGCTTCTACCTCTGGCTCTGCAGCCATGTAAATCATTACTGAGGTGCAAGCTGAGGATGAGGCTGAGTATTACTGTGCTTGTGGGGATATCAGCGCTGGCTATGGTCAAGGTACCAGGCGGGGGGGTGGTCAGTCATTGGGGAGGTTGGGTGATGCAGGGTGCCACTGTTGAATGATAACGGACACGTGGGAGTTGCAGGGGCAGCACAGTGGCTGCCTTGCAGGTGGCGGTGAGCCAGGCGATGTYGCTGTTGCTGACGAGTGTGACTGAACCTCTCTCCTGTAGCCTGAGCACAGGACCATCACCACTTGCAACTACCCAGGCTAGATCCAGAGACTCTTGGCTCTGTGCAGCAGCTGAACTATGACATGAGTTGTGGACCATGCTCAGCATGTGTGGGCTGTGGGGAGGGGAGGCAACACATGTTGGGCTGTGTGGGGGCACCATCAGGCAATGGCTCTGAGCTGGGAGGAGCTGGGTGCTATTGGCTGGGTTGGAGATGCGATGGAGCTGGGCTGGGCGCAGGGAGGGAGGCGTGAGCAGGCTTTGGTGGTGAGCATGGGGCAGATTTGTATGGAGGTACCACACTGCAGGCAGATGGGGGGCTTTAAGAGGGAGAGAGAGTCAGGGGTCCGTGGCAGAGCCCCGTCGGCGTGGGGACGCGGAGCTGTTGGGATCGCGCCATGGCCTGGGCCCCTCTC
>NW_028186344.1:0-125304 GCF_003343005.1 Rhea americana
GGGATAATTGCTGGGGCTTCTTCCAGGAGAGCCTAAGGCTTCCTGCAGTTGCCCTTGCCCAGCTTTGCTTGCCTGCTAGCAGAGTCACTCTCTAGTCCCCTTGTTCCACAAGGGTCAGCAGACCACAATGTCCAACACGGGCCCCAGAAGTTCAAGGCAGAGCCGAGACAGTGCTACGCAAACTGCTGCGTCTGTTCGCTGCGTCTGTAACATAAATGCCTGTCTTTAAGTATAAAGTGTAAGTGTAGTGATCTGAAGAGGTGTAAAAGAGAGCCCTACTTATCTTTTGCTTATACTTTGAGCACTAAGCCACAGAATTAGAAAATTTTGCTTCTGAAATTGCAAACATGGCTTATGAAGATGGTATTACTATCTTACTGTACTTTGTCCTCATTTATGAAATGGGCTTTTTCATAATTCTAGGGATATGATAATCAATAGAAATGAGTCATTTTATGGTTTGCTGTCTGTAATCTGTATCATTCAATATATTTCAGATTCCTAGAGGAGGCACTACTTAGAGTTCATCTGATTACAGACGGCTCTGCTGTCTCAACATTATCTATGTGTGGGCTTCTTAGTTAATAATAATAATTAAAAAAAAGGAATGGGAGGGGCTATTTTTGATTGAGACTAATTGTATTGTACATCTTCAGTTACTAATCTTCCCACAAGCAGTTTTCATGTTACTTATATACACTGTGAAAAAGATTTTAAAATGTGAGACTAATTAATCCTTTAAGTAAGAATCATAAATTTTGTTTCATATTGGGAAGATGTTGCTTTATGAAATTCAGAGGAAAATCTAACGTAAATTCTGCATACCATGTTAGATCTTTTTTTTATTGGTGTCAAGGTGTTTTCTTTTGGCATTGGCCAGTGAACTTTGTTAAATACATCCTAATGGTCCAAAAAGAAAAAAAATCCTGATGCATGAAAAACAGTATGAAAAATTTTTATGAACGTGAAAAATCAATTAAGAGGCTTAAAATCTTGCATTGTAAGCCAGCTGCATTTTGCAAACTACAAAAAACCGTGTAAGCCTTGAACAACATACATATTTCACTGTGTGATTTAGATGTGGTACGAATCATGCAAGCGCATGACATTTTCCTAAGGGACAAAACACCTAGTGTAAGGGGTCTATATGAAATATGAATGGCTATAGCCAAGGCTGTTGCAGGGTTTTAATTTCAGAGTGTACGAGATTCATGTTGCTTGAGTAATTTTGGAAAAGCAATCTTGCTGGTTTTAATTATTACATATATTGAGTATAACAATTTTCAGATTATTAGCTGTCTCTGAAGTAAAAATATTCACTGTCTGCATTTCAGTCTAATAGTTTTGAGATGGTATATGCAATATTTCAGCTTGTATTACTTTTAAGTTATCACAACCTGACTGATATTTCAAGTATTGAAGCTGTACTTAAGATGAAGTTGAT
This sequence comes from Rhea americana, assembly GCF_003343005.1. Lineage (NCBI taxonomy): Eukaryota > Metazoa > Chordata > Aves > Rheiformes > Rheidae > Rhea > Rhea americana. The sequence continues at coordinate 1,445 of NW_028186344.1, forward strand.
CCTCACCATAAGCGAATCAGTGCTTCTTTTTCATAAACAAAAGTACAGAATTGCTTACTAATTTTCATGCACTTCAGGATTACAGTCTGCTTTAGTTTACGTGGTGAATCTCAAATGTGGCAAAATTGGCAGGATTTGGATTTTGATCTAAAAGTATTGTTCTAAAGCACAGTTACAGAGCCCAGTGAATTCATACTGAAGTTAGCATTTCTATTGGCTTTTAGCAAGGGCAGACTGCAGCATTTACTTCCAGATGTTTTTTTTTCCTGGATTGGTTTGTGTTTTTTGGTGGCTATTGTTGTTGTTGAAAAAGAGGATGCTGCCAGTAGACCTATTTGGAATTTGAAATTTTCCATAGAAGAATTTCCAACTTTTCTAAAAATTCTTTCACCCTGTAGTCAAGCAAAGTTAAGGTCATGTGTTTTGCTTTGGAAATAGTGAAGCGCTATATTTCAAGCCGTTGTTCAGTATCATGATAACTTAAAAAAAATAAAATGCAGTTTTTGCCTGCATGAAAAATAGATAAATTTCAGTGAAAATTATTAATAGAACTGGTAAGTTCCCTTGGGATAGTCAGACATCACTTCGTTGGTATTTTCCAACCAGGTCTAATTAGTTGCCTCAGTTATGCTTATTCTCCACAGCTCCAGTCATGAGAAGCTGATGCAATTTGAGAGGATACTTACTATTGCCAGTTCTCCTGGAATTTGCAATACAATTGGAATATTTGATGGTTGGGAGTTCCTTTTTTAATCCCAGCTCTTGATTCATGCAATCTGATGAGCACCTCACCATTTAATGCATTTTTGAAGTGTTTTAAGAATTTGTAGCTGTTGAGAAAAGTTTAAAAAAATACTTCCTTAAAATTTAAGTTTAAAGTTTTTAAATGCCCTCATGACAGAGCAATGAGTTTCTAATTCAACACTCTTCTCACCTTCTGACCCACTCTTACTGTCTATCTAGTCCTGCAGACTCCTTTATAAAAGGGTCAATCTATCCATTTGAAAATCAATTTTAAAGAAAATATTTATTTATAAACTCCTACAGAAGTTTTCTTTGTTCTGTAGTGACTTGTAGATCTTAAAAAGGAAGGGGGAAAAAAAGAATTCTTTCTAATTTTCCTATTTGTCAGTTTTGTACAAATTTCAACTACTGAAGTACGCCCTCCAGTTCTGTTCACTGAGATCTTTTCATCTTCGGGGGTCTTGTTAGGAGAGTTACTGTGCGTGTGTAGGTTCTATTTCTTGAAGTTTTAATAACAGTATGTTCTTGAGAGGAATACTTCGTGTAGAGTAATGAAACTGAAATGAGAACTCTTTCTAGATTTCAGTTGGAACCTTTTGTCTTGACTTTACAGACCTGTAATCAAACTAATGGTCTATTGCAAGAGGAGAAAGGAAATAATATGAACAAAATTAAGCCAAACATTTAAAAATGATACAAAAAAATTAAAACAATTGACTTAGTCAATTTGTTTTACACAATAATTTTTATGTAAATTGACCACTTGAAAAGATGTATTTATTCTGGAATTGTTAAAACAATTTGAACAATACTTTTTTTCAAATTTATTTGTAAAAACTCAAAATTCTGTTTTTCATTGATAATATGAAGTGAGCTAGAAGCTTGGAATTTTAATTTTGTAGCACCTGAAGTTTTGTTATTACCAGACTAAAAGGCACTTAGAGACACAAATACTCAAGAAAACTCTAGTAGTTGTAATTTAAAAGTAAATTAAGAAACTAGTATGCAGTCTCCTTATGTACAGTTTCATGTATCATCTCGTTCAAGAGCCTGAGGCATTAGCAAACCTTCAGCATGAAATTTAGTGCTAGAGCCTGCATTCCTGGGTTATTGTATATCATACATACTAAATACATGGCTTTTATAGCCATATAAATCACAACATCAGGATTCTTGTATTTTTTAAAATAAATAAAAGCTGATTCTAATCTCAACACAGTGGCTAAATTTACCTTAAGAAGAGAACTTGATCCTGTGCAAAGGGTGTGCTTGCTGAGTCATTAAAAGAAAATGCCTGTGCTTGGAATTTCAGGTAAATATAATGAATAATTACTCGACCTTTTATACATCTAGATTGTCAGTAAAGAAACACAGTCAATGTCATGGGAGGACTGGGTCAGGCCATAGTAGCTGCAGCTGTGTGTGTAAATGGAATGTGTTAGGGCTGTTGCTGGCCGGGAGGGCAAGGTGTAAAGTATGGTGTGCCTCGCACCCACGTGGCAGAATGCTCCTTTTTGAAATGTTTTTCATCTCCCTCTTCCCTAACCAATATCAAATCACAGGATTGCCTGTTCCATAATACTCCTTGGGAAGGATCCCTGGCCTGTGCTCTATATCCAGCAGTTTTGGAGCATTGTCTGGAGTTTTCGTGAGCTAGCTTTTGTGAGCTAACACTCAGCTGAGATCATCCTAACTGTACAGCAGAGTGGGTGATTGCAAGCCACAGCACCCTTGTTCTGCATCTTTTACTGACGTGAGTGGAAGCCMTGCTGAAGTGAGCCAGTTCGTTGCATGCTTCAGACTTCATTGTGGTAGTGATCACCTAAGACAAGGTTGATAAATCTTTTCCTTCCTTACATCCTGTTCTACATCTCTGCAATAATTCTTTTACTTGTTTTGATCACAATAAGAGAAATTAGACCTTAGGATCCCTTTGGCTTGGGTCATAAAAAGTGGAGACCCCACCTCAAGAGGTTTTGTATAGGTAAGCCTTTGCCACCTCGTTGTTTATTCTCTTGAATTAGAGAACATGGTTTTGAAGCTGCTACACTCTGTTCCTTATTAATCTCCTTGCATTCTGTAGTTCCTACTCTCTTTAGTAGTTTGTTTTCCTTTAAAATAGTTCTCAAAACACAGACGATTCTAAACCTGAAGGAGATTTGTTAAGGGGAAGCCATTCAGAGTTGATGGTAGTATTTTAGTGTGCAGCTGAGCTGGGTGATAAAGCAAATGGACCACGTCATTTGGTTACAGACTTCATTAACTCTCAGGAGGACACAGTGTAAGATACAAGGATTTGCTCTGCTCTTTTACGCTGCTAAGTTTGTAAAAGAGTTGCAGATAACAGAACTGCTGGAAGAGGCCAAGTACTGAACTGTTACACTAGTGTGTAACCTAGAATGTAATTTGGCTTACTTTCTAAATTCTTTTATGGTTTCCCAGTGGCAATTTGGGACTTTCCAAAACTATAATGGAAAAGTTATAAAAACTTTATGCCACCAGAGTCATACTTTATAATGATTGTTGGTGGCAAAACTGTAGCAGTTATTTTTAACAGCCGTTACATTACCAGGAAAGGTATCAAGAATAGTAAACAGTTGTTGAAGAATCAATATTGAGTTTTATTTTTCAGTTAAAAATGAAATACTATGATAAGCAAAATTCTGGAATTGTTAAGGATTTGCATTTGTTTGTATAGGGGGTAAAAAAAAGACCAAAACCAACATAAAAAACCTTTTTGTTCCAAAATATGAGAACTGTTAAATGTCTGAATAGTGTGTGCACACAGGGGTTTCCCCTGCTTATTTCATTATGCTGGTAAAGAATAACATCTTAATGTAACTATACCTGTTTTTACAAATGTTATGATACTATTTTTCTCTTAAAGCAACAGTAAAAGTTGGTTTGTCACCTTCTTATACTTTGGTATTTTCCATGATTTCCTCTGCGCATACTGTATTTTGTGTAATAGGTTGACAATTCAAAACACAGTCATTAGCATGTCCTTACTTCTCGTTAAATGACTCACTTACCTAAGGCATGGCTGAAAGGAAATAAATGTTAAAAATCAAAATGACAAAATATCATTGGCTGAACCTATTTTCACAGGATGCCATAATGTGAGAAAAGGGGAGACAGTGTATTACTGATTATTAATTTGAATAAAGCCTTTTAATGTATTTTAACACTTTTTCCTTTGAAAAGTGGGGTGAGGGGGTTGTTTTTGTTTTTTTTTTTTTAATGGAACAGCTTCTCTTGTACTAAAACAATTAAATCTTTCAAATATTTCAGTGAGTCTTCTGTTTTCTTTTAATGTTCACTTTCAGTGTGTGAGAAATCACTTAGGCTGTCTGGGATACTCTGTTTTCAAGGGAATATCTTCTTCAGGGAATGTTCTTAACCACARGGCTTTTTAATCATAAAATATATGACCGTAGTTGTTTCAGTAGAAATGTTGCTGGATTAGTTTGTGGCTTTATTTCAGTCACGAAGAAATAAATTCAGTCTAGCTCGTAAACTTGTGAACTAAAAGATACTCCACTCATTTAATACTCACTTGATTTATAATATTGTAACATTTCTYTTTTTTTATGCCATTTGCGAACAGATTATTTTACTTCTCAAAAGATGTTTTCTACAAAAGCATAATAGCAAAAAGAAGCATAAAAAATATGTGAAGACCAGCAACTGTCAGCTGATCTGTGAACATATGAAGCAAATGTGATAGATTTTCTGCTCTTCCTAGACATCACAGGAAGAAGACACTGATGGCTGAGTATATAGAGCTTGTCAGARGGGATAGAAGGAGGGGATACAATGATTGGGAATAAGGTATGAATGTGGGTCTGAGCAAAACAGTGAATGTCTAAAAGTTGTTTCTTTCCATCTTGAGACTTCACTGCACCTGTATTAACCTCCTCTGAAATTGTCCTGGGAGGCTGTACTAAGTGCCCTGCAGTAATTTGAGACTTCAACTACTAGTTTTGAAATAAAGCAATTATTGTAATTTTAAGATTTCATTCTTTTCTAATGGTCCATAATTCTGTTATTTTATTTGTTTCTCAGGAAATGTAGTGTTTCATATAAAAAAGAGAGTAAAATTGGCATTGCTCAGTGAGAAATGTTATCTCTTGCAGTATTAACAGATGGAATTCTGTGGCTCACTGCAGAAGCCTTCCCTGACTGCTCTGATTTAAAACACAAAGAGCAAACACCATCATTCTGTCTCTAGGCTTTTTTAGTCTATCGAGTCCTACAGTGTACCATATACAATTTCTATAGAAATTCTAAAAAGGCGTTTTACCGTCCTTCCCTGAAACGCTTGCTTTATTTTATATTTATTATGTCATACAGTGTACATCCTTCACACACAGTAGAAAATTAATGATTTGTCTTTTGACCCATCAGTAAAATCTTGGGAGTCCTGTGTAAAATAGAAGGTGGAAACAGAGACCAGCAAGCGCCATTAATAATGTGTGTGCGCTGTTTTCAATTTCCAAGCCTACTAGAAGCTTTCTGCTTTCCCCATACCCCTCTCTTTTGCTGTGGAGTTTGGAATGATATAAATATACTCAATAGTTTACTCTCCACAGTTCCTTAATACATTTTAAAACTACTAACGTCAATTCATAATTGCAATAGGAAATTTCAGGGGTGTGTCGTTCTGGAAAACTACCACTGCTTATGTGGTTGTGGCGCTTTGCTTTCAGTCCTAAGTCTATGAATGCACCCCAAGCATTGCAGTTACCACAAAATGCAGCAATCACCAGCACAAATCATTATGCGCTCTGAAATAGTCCTAGATCTTTCACACTCATCGTTTTTATCATTTGAGTTAGTATATATCCACAGATTGACTTACATGTTTGAATTTTGAGTTTTTTAAACCCTTTGTAAGTTAGGCTCAAACTGAAGTAAAAGGAAAATGCTGAGTAACCCTAGACACAACAGAAAGCGTTATTAGACCACAGAACATCTGGTTGGCATTTATTTTTGCTTAATGAACTCAGAAGTGTCCAAGGAAGAGGTGCAATCCATGATGTAGGGAGTGGAAGTAATTTCAGAATACTGTAGTAATGTAAGAGAGTGGTGACATGTGTTACCAGTGAGGGTGTGTGCTCATCAAAAGAGAGTGCAAATGTTACAAATTTGAATTGTTTTTCTTCCTTTTCCCCTTCCGCTCACCCCAAATTGTAAGCAGCAGGGCATTTTGTCCATTTTCAGGGCATGTTTCAGCTGAACTGAATTTGAAGGAGCGATTGGAATATTGAGAGAAAGTAGCATGAAAACAGGTATGCAGGCTGTTTTGGAGRAAAAGAAATAAGTACTGAAGTTGGTGTCACTAACAGAGTGAAGAGGTTAACAGTTGCGCTGATTTGTGGATGGAATGGTGTTTGTGATCATGTATAGAAGCCTAACAAGAAAGTCCTCAGCAGAAGCACTCTTTGTGATAGTATGTTCTTATATCAATGTCCGAACAATTATCAGAATAGGGATAATTTCTATGAAATTTTCTTTCAGAAGAAAATCTGTTTCAACATAATATAAAATGTAAAGCTTTTTTTTATAAATCTCTCATATTAATTGAGATATGTAAGATGCTTTATTAAATTTGACATGGAAGAGAAGATACTGTAGCCACTAAAGCAGTGGCCACTTGCCCAGAATGATTTAGAACTTCCTATTGCAACAATAATGTTTATCAAGTATTTTAGACTGAAATGAAACATATGACTTATTCAACCTTTGTCTCTGCATTTTTACAGAAATTTGAAGTAATTTGAGGTCTTCAGTTTTCTCTTAATATAATTTTGAAAATACAATTTTGAAATTTTGATAATCTCTTATGAGTTATATTCTCAGCCCAACTTTAATCACATAGCTAGTTTTTGCATAAATTACCTTTTAATTTTTTTTTTTTTTTTTTTTAGTGAAAGGAAAACTTAAGAGAACCTCTTTTATAACAGTGATACTGAAAACCAACAAAAACTGCCTTGATACTGGCTGTAGTAGACTGAAAACAGGATATTAAGTTGTCTAGAAGTAGAGGAACATATATTCTGTTGTTGATGTAAATTTGTACAAATTCAGCTGATGTAAATCTGAGGGATTTAATACTGAATGATGTTCTGTTACTCTCACTGCAAGGGTAGACAAGGACCAGACTAGGATATATTTGGTATTTCAGGCGAAGTCCATCTGTGTTGAATCTTACTTTATCCATGTTAACTGGCAACTCTGTACCAAAAAAGTTGCCTCCTTGTAGCAGATCTGTTTGTTGCTGAATTTGTTTTCTTTTTCATCAGCTTTTGGGTAGGGGAATCATGAAAGCTCTGTTATTTAAAAACAACTATCCAACTGCATTACCCTCTTTTGCAAGGAATTCTTGAATGTTTATAATATCATCTCACAACTGGCAACTCTCCTGTGTTTTTTTGCATTGAAAAGACTAGTAGAAAAGTATTACTGAGCTACTGAGATGACTTGCTATCCTCTTCCTCTAGCTGGACTCTCCTTAGCTTCTGCTAGTGGACACTCCTTAGCTTCTGTTTGTTTTGGTATAGTCCTCATTGTGTGCTAAGTACCATCTTGTTCTCTTCTCTCCCATTTCAGTAAGACCAAATCCTTTACCTTCTAAAACAGTCCTTTCAAAGAGTTTTAGGACATCATGATGGAATCCTGATTTTAGATTATTCATGGAAAGAGACAAGGGTCACCTCTTTTAGAAGAGTAGAAACAACTCTTACGTCTGTCCAGGCAGTAACACTGAAAGATGGAGAATACATTGGAAATGGCGTAATAGGAACAAGTTTCGTTGCTGTGATTTCTGAATTTAGGATGTTAAAAAAGTTGGCTGATTCTGTAATATAGACTTACCTAAATGAAGTAGGGGAAGTGTATTCTGGGGATGCTGTCTTTACTGGAATAGGCATAAAGGTATCACTTAGCTCTCAAAGCCATTCGCACTGGTGCAAGGAGCTTTTGGGACTAACTAAGCAAGACTGCTGTGATGTCCTGGAGGAAGGAGCCTTTGTCCCCAAGTATTTCAGCAGATCTGCAGAATGTGGTGAATTCCAATAATAGACTTGATTGCCACAAGCCACAGCTGCCTCTATTCTTAAGCCAATGTGCCTGTATTCTGCAGTAGACCTAGGAGTCTACTTGCACTAAGGGATAAAAGCATTCTCTTTTCCTTTGAAGTAAAAGGAAATTTTACTTTTTGAAGTAAAATCCTCCATGTATCTTCTGTCACTTTTGCGGGGAAAAAAGAAACAAAATAATTCTTTTCAGTACCATCATAGCTCTAGAGGAGCCAATTTATGAGCCTTAGTAGTTGATTTGTTGCTCCTCTTATGGAGCCTATCTGTTATTCTAATCTGAATGCCAGAGTCATCGGGATTTCTAACTTCTCTGCATGTATTTTGTTGAGCAGGACTTAGAGGAAAAGTGACTCCTCTTGGTCAGCTTGTTTGGTGGCAGTGCCTGAAGGTTATATTTCTCCTTATGTAGTCATCATGTGGTACATTCAGAAGCAGTGAGACTTAAAACACATTTATTAGGGACCAAAGTCTAATAACAGATACCAAAGGTGCATTTCAGTGAAGTACTTTTCTTTGTTATAACTCAGTTGAGTATGATTCTCTGACTGGGAAAATCATGCAAAGACTCCAAGGGTCATAATCATTTATTTGTTCATAGCAGAACTGGTTAGCGTATTTGTGGTTGAGATTTGCCCTATTCATTTGTGGAGACTTCCAGTATTGGAGACTGCTCCAGGAGTCTTTGTGACTCATGTTTCAGTATTTGACTACTATTACTGTTAAAGATATTTTGTGAATGTGTAACATGAATGTTCTATTCTTCAAGTACATTACTTCCTTATGCACCTGGATGTAGATACTCTTTTTTTCATTTGTGTGAAGTTTTTTTAAGAGTACAGTGTTCACTAAGATGCTTGCTGCCTTAGGCTAGACATGTTGCTCATGCTCTCATTCTTCTTTTTCGGATATCATGATTTTTTAGACCTTATTTTATCATTTTTCCTTTGTTTTTTTCCAGTCAGCCCACATATTTCTTCCATATATTGGGTGCAAAGTTCTTGCCTTTTACTCAAGGAAAGCTGAAGGTTTTCTTATTTTGGATAGGTGAGAAATCCTTTTTATTTACTCTCAGGTACTGGATGCCTTGCAAATAGGTTTTTGTGCAAAAAATATGTATTATAGTTCACTATTTAGCTTTATGAACTCACTTCCATTTTCACTGGGAGATTTCACTTTTTAGTGCAAAAGATTTTTTGCAACTAGTCTGGTATCTGAAATACAAATTGTGTCAAGAACTCTCTGCCAGGAGAGGTCAGTGAATACACAGAGTTGTGCACCAAAGGGCAAGAATATTTTTTTCTAGAATCATTTTGTTTATTATATACTCTGATAAAATTATTTCTGATAACTTTTTCTAGCCTTATAATCAAGAAAAATACATGGTAACATAGAAAGAATCCTGTCTTGAACTACTGTGAGGAAAAGAATGAGCTTATGCTTCTTTTCGTGGTTTTAGCCCTTTCTTCAGAGCAGATGGAGTTGTCTTCGGTTCACGCAGTCATTTAGGTTGGAAGGTATCTCAGGAGTTCTCTAGTCCAACCTCCTGCTGAAAGCTGACTTCAGGCCAAGTTACTCAGGACTTTATCCAACCAAGTCTTGAAAGCCTCCAATGTGGAAATGCTCTTGTTCTACTGTCTGTGCTGCTGTTGACATAGTTCAGGATGCTGTAAGGCTTCATCACTGCAGGGGCACACTGGCTTATCTTTTGCCTACTATCTGCCAGTATCCTTTGGTCCTCTTCAGAAGAGCTGCTGTACAGCTACTTAGTCCGCAGGTAGTATCATTTGCAAAGGATTAGTCCATCCCAGACGCAGACCTTTGTCATCACTGAATTTCATGAGGTTCATGTTGACCCATTCCTCTATACTGTCTAGGTTCGTCTGAATAACAGGTCACTGATAAAGATAGTAAGCAGGATAGGATCTAGCTTAGTTCCCTTGAGGAACTCTGCTTGTAACCTGTTCTTCAGGTAGAGTACAGAGCCGCAATCCTTTGCCTGATGGTCTTGATCCACTAATTCTCTTTGGTGTTCTGAAATTTGACAAAATTATCAATTTGGACAGAAAATAACTGAATGCTATTTTTACTATGTCAAAACAGAAGTTTCTTACATTTCCCCTGTATAGCCTATTAGGCTATTCATCAGGCCACACTCTAGGGGAAGAAAAATGTTGGGTCTCCTTAGAAAATATGTGCAAAGCTTAACTGAAGCTTAATGAAAGCTTAAATTGTTTAATGTAGAATGAATGTTAATATCTTGATTAACATATTTCGAGAAACGTGTTGAAAGACAATTTTAGCAATTGAGGGCACTAAGTTAAAAATGGTCAAGAGGTTTGTTTTCTGTGACCTTAATATGTCCTTTAGTTTTTTTGTGGTCATGCTGTCGCAACTGTCTGTTATGTTTTCCCCTTTCCCTTTCTTTCCCTCCTCTAGCTTTTATATCCATTAGCCAGTTTCAATCCAATTTGACTGAGAAGCGAATTTCAGAAATGCTGTTGTATTTGTGCTTTTACGTTATAAGAATCAGTGACTAGATAAATGAGAACCCCAAAGTGGTGCTCCTGGGAAGTGCTGGGTAGTAGCAGCTTAATCCCTGATCTACTACAAGCCAAAGCTGACATTTCACAGGTGTAGCTCTGAACTGTGCTGCTGCTGCTTCTGTGTTTCTACCCATTTAGCTCAGTGAGAGAACTGGGAGCGTTTTAAAGAATGAAGTGAAATGCGCATAAAAATTTGAAGTTTTTTTAGTTCTGTTGCTTACTGAAACATTTTTTTCTTCTAAGTTCTATAATGTGAATTGAAATTTAATACGCTGGAGCTAATTGCTGTTTGAGAGAGAATTTTTCTCTGGTAGGAAACTGGTGATTTGTAAAGAATGTAGTAACTGGAGTTTTTCCATATAAATGGTTTCTGCTTGTTCTTGCTTTTTAGCTTGTTTCTATTCTATTTATTTATTTTTAAGCTAGAAATTTTTATTGCTGTTTCTCAACCTGCTTGTCAGTAACCTGTGAAAAGAAGAGTGACAGTGTTAGCTTGGATTAGGCAAACTACCGGTAGTCCACTTCAGTTTATGAGAAAACATTTCTTTTTATTGATCTATAATTACAGCAAATTAAACTGCTATGAAATAGGAATATTTCTGTGGTTGAAATGATTACATTTCTCATTCTGCCTCCTAAATTGATAGGGCAATGAGAATCAATTGCATTCGGTGGAAGAAGAAATTATTTTGAATCTGTCATTTTTTGAGGACATAAATGTCCTTTTGTATAGGACTACTCTTTTAGTTGACTAGATAATGTCTTATGAGGACTCAAATGTTGGTGATTCTTCGAGGAGAGTATCTTTGTTGGAAACATCCAAATAAAACGCAATATATCTTTGCTTGGGCAGCGAGAGCAGTGGGTGTATATGGTCCAGTTAATCAGTTCATAAGCTTGTGTTTAGTTTTGTGTAGCATCCTTAGACAGGATCTGAAATCATTCCATTTAGCATCTCTTCTAAGTTGAAATATATTATTAAATTGCAGGTACAAAGAAAGGGAAGTTGGAGGTGGGAGGAGGAAAAAACATACCAGTCACTTTATCAGTGGGAAGGCATTTTCTTTAAGTGTAGTACGTTTAAACTTCTTACTATCATGATACAGTTCTTGATTATGTTCCATAGGAAAGTATGAAAAACAAATGGAACAGTAGTATAAGGCTGTGTTTTAAAAGATATCTTTCTTAGTTGACAGAAACAGTTGCCTTTGAATGCTGGATTTTTCAAATACAATTTCAGAAATTTTGATACAGTAGCGGTAGGGCAAGATTTTAGGTACTAACTTGACAGAAGCACTAGAGATCACTAGCCTGGGGCTGTGTGTTTTCTAAGTTTGTTTATTTTTTTAAAAAAGTAACTTATTTTAATTAACTTACGTGTGGTCAAGATTTCAGCTTGCAATCTACATGTAGGCTGCAATCATTTATTGTTCTAGTGTAGTTCAGAATAAAACATTTTAGTTTTTCATAATAAAATAAGCTACTGTTTTTACAGTCCAGTGCAATTCCTTGTTATTGATCAGCTATGTTGTCAATAACGTAAATGGAAAATAGGTTCAGTAGTCTTCTTAATGCAGGCCGATAGAAGTACCTATGTTTACATGAAAGGGACCACATCTGTCCTCTCCCTCAGTTTCTGCCTGTATTTTCTTTAAAAATCTAGACAGATTACAGCTAGTCTCACATCAGCCACTACGTGGTTTTTTTCCAGGATATTTTTCCATTTTGAAGTGAGATTTGAGGCTCTGCATAGTATCAAATCCTTTCCTAAGCACAGCAGAACATTCCTGCAGATGATGCGCAGCCTTACTCTGTGCTATGCATTTCTCAGACATTTCTGTTTAAAGGAAGAACTTTAATGCCAATACTTGGAAAAAATAACAAAACCCTTTTAATTGCAGTATAGTTCCAATAAATCTGTATAAGGGGATGAAACCTAGGACCGTGATTCCTTAATGTTTGCAAAATTTGTTCGTGTGAGAGTTTGGAGTAACTGTGCTTTCTTTAGATTAATGGCAATGAGATGACTTGAGAGCCTCTCAACATGTAAGTGGGAAAGCTATAGTAGTTCCTTCTTTTTCCTACCAATTTCATTCCAGCAGCAGAAATGGTTCAGCTACATGCAAAGAAATTACTGAATTGGCTCACTGCAGCACAGACTATTGCAGTACATGGCCATGAATTTTAGGTTAGTGTGAAATGCAGTTTTGGTGGATCAGCAGGCAGTTCTTGAACAACTAGAGCTGAGAATCTCCAAATCAGGGGCAGAGTAAATCTCTTGGGTACTGGAACTATTCTAAGAGCAGTTCCTTGTGAATCGGAGCTCTCAGAGTTCACTCCAGGGGTATCTGTGAGGGGTATACAGAGTTTATGCATACAAAGCAAGACACTATATTTTAGTGTGCCATAAGTCACAGGTAATGTATTAAAGCTGAGGTACTGGTAACAAAAGCTTGACCTAACTTGGTCAAATTAATATACAGTTTAATGATAGGCTGTTGAAGAGAGTCCCAGTGGGTGTGTAAGACAGCAGTAGTTAGTAGCCTGTTTATTACAATAAGTTATCACTAAGGCTGTGGTTTGCTGCTTCTGCTCTCACTTATTTTGAAGGAATCTTGTTACGCTCCCACAGTTTTTCAAGCACATGTGAATTTTAATTAAAATTTTACTTGCCCCAGATACATACTCTGCTAACTGAATGTTTCATTTGAATCAAACAAGAACAGATCACATGGTTTRTTTCATTTGACAGTATTTAATCTAGATTAATTCATTCAACTTTTCACTGATGGAATATAAAAAGTAGTATTCTAGGTGGATCAGAGTAAAAATCTAGATAAACTAATGTTTTTCAAGTATGCAGAACAATTGGATTATTAAAAGATCAACTGTTCAAGCTTTGAAGTACGATGTCACACATGGTGCATGACCTTTGAAAAACACATAAAAATGTAGAAATAATGCATATTTTAGAAATTATTTTGTTAACTATATTTCATATATGTGTAGTTAGACATGTTAGCACAGATGTGCTAATTAGCACTTAAGAGCTTTTTCTTTTAATGTAAGCCTTGCCTGTCTGTATGTCTGTCTCTGGTACTGTTACTTTCTCATGTTGTAGTTTGAGACCCTACAGTGAGATTATCTAAAAAGGAATTCGTAAGAGAGATGTACTCAGATTTGTCTCTGAATTCATTTTTTATTATTTGGTAATATGTTTTGGTTTTCAGATCTAAATCTCCTCATACCCACCTTTTTTCTTTTACTATGCCACTTGCATTTCAGAAAGTTGATCCATCCTGCAGTGTAAAGCTAATGATTCATTGTTTTACATGATACAAAAAATACAGCTTATCTTGGACAAAAAAAGGTGGAGGAAATAATCCCATCATCAAGCCACATGCCAAAGTGGCATTCTGTCTAAGCTATTTTCAATACCAATTCACAGTTTGAAATTAAATTTTAAACGATTAAAGATTTCAAGATTTTGAACAAGTGTAATCTGATGGCTGTAAGAATATCAGTTAATGCTGATGTTTTCAAGTCTTTAAAATAGCATTACTTTCATTATCAAAAGGCATCAAATTGTTACATATTTTAGGAAGATATTACAAAGGTTAAAAATACTAAAGAACAGGTTTTTATTCAAATATGTACCACACTACTGTCTCCCATAACATCCTCCTAGGCAAGCTCAGGAAGTGTGGGTTAGATGAGTAGACTGTGAGGTGGATTGAGAACTGGCTGAAAGGCAGAGCTCAGAGGGTTGTCATCAGTGGCGTGGAGTCCAGTTGGAGGCCTGTGGCTAGTGGAGTTCCCCAGGGCTCAGTACTGGGTCCCATCCTGTTCAACTTTTTCATCAATGACCTGGATGAAGGGACAGAGTGCCTCCTCAGCAAGTTTGCGGATGATGCCAAGCTGGGAGGAGTGGCTGATACACCTGAAGGTTGTGCTGCCATTCAGGGAGACCTGGACAGGCTGGATAGCTGGGCGGAGAGGAACCTCCTGAGGTTCAACAAGGGCGAGTGCAGGGTCCTGCACCTAGGGAGGCCTAACTCCATGCAGCAGTACTAGCTGGGGGCTGACCTGCTGGAGAGCAGCTCTGCAGAGAAAGACCTGGGAGTGGTGGTGGACAACAGGTTGACTGTGAGCCAGCAATGTGCCCTTGTGGCCAAGAAGGCCAATGGTGTCCTTGGGTACATTAGGAGGAGTGTTGCCAAGAGGTCGAGGGAGGTGATCCTGCCCCTCTACTCAGCCCTGGTGAGGCCTCACCTGGAGTACTGTGTCCAGTTCTGGGCTCCCCAGTATAAGAGAGACATGGAGCTACTGCAGAGAGTCCAGCGTAGGGCTACGAGGATGATCGGGGGCTGGAGCACCTGCCCTATGAGGAACAGCTGCGAGAGCTGGGCCTCCTTAGCCTGGGGAAGAGAAGACTGAGGGGGGATCTTATCAGTGTGTATAAGTACCTGAAGGGAGGGTGTCAAGGGGACGGGGACAAACTCTTTTCAGTTGTCGCATGTGACAGGACAAGAGGCAATGGGCAGAAATTGGAGCACAGGAAGTTCCGCCTGAAGGTGAGCAGGAATTTCTTCACTGTGAGAATGATAGAGCCCTGGAGCAGGCTGCCCAGAGAGGTTGTGGAGTCTCCTTCTCTGGAGATATTCAAGGCCCGCCTGGATGCAACCCTATCTACCATGCTCTAGGTGCCCCTGCTTGAGCAGGGGGGTTCGACTAGATGATCTCCAGAGGTCTCTTCCAACCATATGGATTCTATGATTCTATAAATATATGTCGTGATGTAATGTATTACAGTGTATCTTAAGAGAACAGATTGATTTCTTATGGAATGTACATTTCTTAAGATAACTATGATACATATTTATTGTTAACTTCATCTTGTTCTGGGATGTTAAGAGTGTGTGTGTATATATATATACACAAGTCTATTAACATTATATGCTGTTATCTCATACACACATGAATGTATTGTCATTTGTGAGTTCATGTGGTTGGTTGTGTGTATATATAAAATTAAAAATGATAGGCTTCACCTTTACTGGCTTTCCAATAACGTATTGAAGACTATATAAAAGGGAAAAGATCAGTGCTTGCTATGTGTTATAGTTAGGGATTTGTACCTAGGTATGTACAGGTAACACACCATTGTTGCAGGTTGCCTGCAGAGCAAGATACAGAAGACGCAGGCACTCCCCAGCACCAGCCAGCAGCTGTGTGTGTAAATTTTACAACCTTTAGCTGGCTTTTTTTTGTTGTTTTTTGTTTTGTTGTTTTGTTGTTTTGTTTAGTAGTTGTCCATGATTCTTCCAGAAGCCAGGCATTATCTATCAGTAAGCATAGCTTTTCTGGCTCATTGTGAGAGGCACATGACAGAACTTTAATGGAAAATACCTAAATCACACATACTGGAAGAAGGAGGAATGTGAAATTAGTGTCTACTGTATTAATATTTTGTGATTCTTACTGCTGAAAATACCAGTTTTACACTGCAGTTCATTTTAATGCATCTTAAGTAGTTTAATAAAACAAACATCTCTGTTAAATTTATTTTTTAATATTTCTTGCACAAAACATCAGTATTGTTGAGACTTCTATTAAATTAAGCTTTTCTTTTTATTTAGGTTTGTCAGTTAGATGGCATTCCGTTGATCCTGGACAACTGCAGCGTTGATGACAACAATCCTTGTATCCTTTACAAAAGGTTCTAATCTATTGAATGTTGAATATGACTCACAAGAAAAGGTGGGAGAGTTGAATTGCATATTTGTATGTTAGCATTGCTTTCGCTTGGTACCTAAGTCCAACTGGCCTCAGGAATTTCTTGCATATTTTTAAATGCTTTGTTCAGAAGTGAGTGAGTCAGAAGTGACTTTGTTCAGAAGTGAGTAAAGATGCTTTCATGAACTGGACACTAAATGAGTTGAACTGTAGTTGTATTCTATTTCCTAAGATAATAAAAACTACTGTTTTACAAATCTCAATTCAGAGAGCTAACTGTGATTGAAATCAGAATTAAGATTATGTTAGATCATTGTATTAGATCGTGGAGCTTTTGCTTCAACTGGTATCTATTCAGCAGACTGAAATAAGTAGCCCATCAATTTTATACACTAACTAATCTGACTATGGAAAACTCATCCTAAACACAGAGACATGGCTGGCATGAAAATGTGTATGAGTGAGTGAATTGATGCAGATTGTTGAAATATTGGAGAGATTTTAAAATAAATAATAGTGCTTCATATTTTTTGCTTCTCCTGAAGTTTAAGAGCAGTGGCTCTCTTAAGATTATTGTTGAAAGAAAATTACTTTAAATCACAGATAAACAGTYAAATAGCTTTTTTTAAAAAAAAAAAATCTTATCTCTTCCTGAACTGCATTACTGCACTGGATGAATTACTACTTTCTGTCAGCTGATCATTAACTGCTTTTAAGGTTCTTAGAAGTGCATCTGGAAATCAAATGCCTTTCCCATCTAGAGTAATGTCAGCTTGCTTGTACTGAACACATGGAACTGATTTTTTAAAATGCAGTTGAAAATAAAAGCTCAATTTTAACAAGTATCATAAAAATAAAAGTTGTGAAAATGTTACATGTTTTCACATTTGCATGCAGGTGTACATCATCTACATATAAGAGTAACATAAAAGAATGGATTAATTTAGAGACAAATGGTAACAAGATCTTAAAAAGCTGCGTGGAGGAGTAACAAGGGTGTTACATGTCCTCTGAGTTACTCACTTTTTTACTTTATACCTAACATTTTTTCTTTCTTCACTGTATGTATAGTTTAAATCCTAGTGGCGTGTCTCGTGACAGTGCACCAAGTAGCAGAATTGTACTTCCATGATCTGTTTCTGGTAAGGGGCACTGCCAGTTGCAGTGGAAAGGGCAGAGGAAGTTTTATCTTTTCTGAAGCAGAAGAGGGGCCTTGAAAAAACCTAGTATGGAGTTTTTTCCCTGAGTTACTGTTCCTTTGCTGTAAAGTGCAGCTGTGCAACAACTTTTAGAATCTTTTTTAAGGAATAATTCTTCATTTCAGCAGTTAATAAAAGGGAATGAAGTTTGAGGCTTTCAAAGGGTAATCTACAATGCTGAAAGAAAACAAAATACAATACTATGAGAGGCTTTACTGCATTTGTGAAACTTCTTACACTTTTTGATATAAGCTGACATTTTATGGCTGAACTGTAAGCTTACCAGAAGATAAAACATGACTTACTTGGTTTTAAAGACTTAGTAAATATAATGAGGCTTTATAATATGAGCTTTCATTACTATTACGTTGTTTACAGTATTGGCTATCTGAAAAAGTAGTATTTGGGAAGTGTGTGGAAGTGTGCCTGCTGTGACAAATTGCACCGTGTCAGCTTTCATAGCACACTTTCTGGCTCCTGTGTTTATCATTTTGGCCTAAAGCTCTAACATTCCTCATCTGTTGCATTCTCAGCATGTCTCACCCTGGGAAGCAAGAAGAGGAGTTGAAGTTTGTATCAGTCTTTAGTTTTATCTGCTTTATAACAAATTCTGCTGCTTCCAGGCACCACGGTGTAGCTGCTCAGTAGCATGTAGGTGCCCAACTTCATTGCAGAGGATTTCTCTGAAAAGATTGGGTCATTTCCTTCCTCCTTCTGTGCACCTAGTTTCTGTGTGAAACAAGTCTGTTTTGTGATGCTTATAAAACAGAGCAAAACTCTTAGCAACACTGGAAAGGCTACTCACGTAGAACTAAATCATCCTAAAATTGCCCGCATTGTAACTTTGTGGTTCATAGTGAAAACATTTTGTTTGCTATCTCCTTTCAGGAAGGATTAATTAAGAGGAAGTATGTAGGCAGTTTTTGAGATAGATGCTGAGAGAGAGTTGCTGTAATTCAAATCGGATCATGCAGTGGTGCTGCAGTTTGCCAAGATGATGTATAATGCTGCAAGAGAAAGCTCAGTGTAACCCTTCACCAAGGATGTGCCTTCAGGAAGGCATATCCAGAAATTTCTCTTTTCATTCTGATTTCTAATGCCCATTTTTGTGGTTTAGAACTGTGTTTCTCAGATTTCTCCTTGGAAAAAGCTGACTGGAAGAGTTCCAAACATATTCCTTTTATATAAGAACTTAGATTTCCTACTAGACACTTGGTAGATACACATTTTCATTTGGGGTTTATCTATTTTGGAGACATCCCTAAGAGCTCTGTAGTTAGGATTTCATTATGCTTTCTGCTTAAAAGAGAGTTAATATAGCTAATTTTCCAAATTTCAGTAGCTGAGTTCTGCCTCCAGTTTCCACATACAAAATTTTCAAAAGGAAAATGTAATTGTGGTAAGTGATACAACTTTTTCTGAGGAAAAAAAAATAAAAGTTATTTTTCCCTGAAGTATGGAATTCATTAGAAGCCGGACTGCCATGTTACATACTAAGAATTCTTTATTACTTTTTAAAGAGAGAGGTCTTTTGATAAATCATTTTATTGTAGCATATGGAAACATGTTGAAAGTGGAGACAGGTCTGCTCTTAGATTTCCTAAATAAATTCCTCTTTATAAACTTGTCATTATCTTAAAGTTGCATCCTTTGAGAGCTTGAACAGTTGTAATGTGCGTAGAGATATCAGGAGGTTCATTTCTTATAAGTTTGTTAGCTGAAGTTCAGCTGAAATGTTTGCATTACTTTAGCTTCTTGAGTTTGTATTCATCTTTTGGTGTCCAGTTTGGGAAAACTCTTATATTGTCTAATTACATCTTGAACAGACTTGTATCTTTAAAATTTATTCTAACCAGTAGTAGTTTTTCCACCAGGAATGTTCACAGGTTAAAAAAAACAAAAATTCATTAGTAGCAATCAGAAGGTTGATTATGGATAGTTAAATAAAAAAAAAATTTCTGTACCTCTTGCAAAGATTCTTTGAATCTATATATTAAATTTTCAACTAATAGAAGTTTGCATGGTTCCAAGTAAATTCAATGCAGTAATGCTGATGGATACCAGATTTTCAACTGTTACCTATCAGGCTTTTAACACATGGGAAAAGGTAAATGGAGAGAGACTAGGTAGATATGTTCATTATGGATCTTGTGGTCTGAAGAGTTAAACTTCAAAGAAGGGTTGAATGCCACTTTAATTTTTTCGATACCCTGCAAATGTTCCATCTTAGATTCACTGCATCCTAATCATAACAGTAGCTGGGAATCTAAAAGAAGAAAAAAAAAAAGTGTTTCAAAATGCAAGTGAACTTGTTTACCTTTAGATTAAGGAAAGGTAGTACGAAAGCTTACTTTTCCATTCTTTTATGAAGTAGCTTTTTGTTTTTGAAAACTCAGTCTGTAGTTCTGCTTGTGAAAAGTCAAGAGCATTGTGCTGTATTCATGTAACCCGAGTTTAAAAACTAAATAAATAAAACCTGATATTGAATAGCATAGTGGGTTGGAGATGCCCATGTGGGAAATGTCGGTAGGAATTTACTCTAGATTCTGCTTCTCAGGATATTTGCTTAGGAAGGAGGTCCTACAAGAAAATGTCTTTTATTCTGCTCCCTGAGCCACCATCTTCCTTATTTCTGATAGGCTTTAGTATCTGACAAGAGCTTTTCTTTTCATACATACGTATCTCTTTCTAAGCTCTTGCCACTGCTTCCAGCATCGTTACTGACTTTTCAATTACCACTTGCTTAAAGCAAATGTAATGAGGGAGGCCAGCCCATAAGGCCATTCTGATCAAAAGATTACTGACTCTTATCATACAAAAAAGGTGTTTATGCAAGACTGTATACAGACAGACATGTTTATTATTGAAGAGTTTTCAATTTGTCTTAACTAACTTTGGCATTTTTTGCAAGTTGCTGTTTTTTTCGTTCTTTTTTCTTCTTTTTTTCCTAACATTTAGGCTCATGAGCAGTCCACAAAGATCTGCTGCTCTGCTCTGCTTCTTTTTTTGTTTTTAACGTAAAAAGTATGTATCAACAGACTTTATTGCTGTTTTAAGCATGATCATGTTATCAAAGGTATTGCAGTATAATAACAGTTAATAATAAAGTTTGTAATTTTATTCAGATCTGTAATTTCTTACAGATATGTAATTTATTTCAGATCTGATTTTAATGTGAATTCTGTTACTCAACTCTGCTTCCAAAATAAGAAGTAAAATGCAGTTTTGAAAATGGAATAGTCATGTTTTTCAGTATGCTTAGCAGTTGCACAGACTTACCTTATGAGATGCATCACATATGCTTATTGATAAATTACTTCTGTGATTGTCTGAATTCAACTTGAATTGACTTTGTGTCTGTATTATTTTAACCCTGATCTGGCATGTGTCTCTTAGCCAAAAGTACGGTGCTACTGTAAGAAAGACTGCTATGTAGCGTGCACACACATACACACACACACACACTCTTACTCTTAAAAAGTAGCCAACTGTGCAATTATTCATATTTTAATATATTTGTGTGTGTGTGTACAAATACATATTAAAAATAGGAACATAGTAAGAATTGGCAGCATTAGCAAAAGGGAAAACTGTAGTTGTTGTGGATCTGCACGCATAGACTCTTTAGTGAGAATAATGAATAAAAACATAGAAAATTCAAGTTGATTTTCAGATATTTCTTCTCTAGACTGAAAGTCTTCTGAGAGGTAGATTGAAAATACTTTTGACTTCGTGGCAGAAGCAAGTATAATTGTGGTTCGTGAAACTCCTGGCTGAAGCTAGAAGAAATCAAGTTGCTATGGTCTGCAACAATGGCAGTTTGTTTTTGTGAGATGCCAGGAAAGACTTTTGGGGGAACTGACAGACATTTTATTTCTACATTACAGAGTGTAACCTAAAAGAGGCCACATACTGTGAAAAAGCCTCACTGCTGAATAGAAGCCAGTAGAAAGCAAAAATAGGAGTGTGATTTGACCTTGTAGAGTAAACCATCATACTGAGCTATTCAGTTGAGTTGTTTCACATAAATGTGGCACTCTTGTATGTTAGCAAGGAAAGACAGAATAATGTTACATCAGCAATGGTTGCCTTTCTTTGGAAAGCTGGCTTTGGGCATTACCAGTGCATTTAGCAGCTTTAGATGAATAATTTGATTTTTGTATTTTCATAAGCGTTCATAAGTGTTTCAATGGATATGGTCAGCACAAAGGACTTAGATTGATGAAAACAGTAGTGACCTTTCCATGCCCAATCAAGATCTGCCCACATAGAAGAAATCATCCTTTTCTTCATCCTCTTGAGGTTTGGCTTGCCCTGTGAGCAAGTCTGAAGTCTACCTGGATTAAATAGAAGTGTATTAATTGGTAGCTTTGCATTTGCAGATGTTTTGTTACTTTTACCCTTATTCTCAGACACAGAGCACTATTAGAACCTTATTTTCTCTAAACTGGTGCTGACTGGCACTATGACCTTAAAAAGGTAGATACTGAGTTTTTAGTGACACAGAAGTGTTTGGGAACCTATAGGCTGGCAGTGAAAGAATGGGACTCGCCAGCACAGATGAAGACCAGAAATCTATTTGCCTGTGCCTTTAGACTGATAGCACCAGAGATGACAGCACACAATAGCAGCTGAGTTTCTTAGGAAAAAATAAAAATGGTCAAATTAGGAAGATGCCACTGTGTATTCATAGTAGTCCAAATCAATTCTTACATGCTGAGAATTTTTCTTTAAGAGCCTATAAAATCTGGAAGTTTTCTGTTTTGTGGTATTTACCTAGAGACAGAGCTGTGCTAAAATTTATGCATCTTACAATTATAGTCAGATGAGCTGGTCAAGCTAAGTGCTAGAAGAGGTACAAATGTGCTTTTTCTTTGAGCAATAACAGTCACTGAGAAAGGCTTATTTCTTTCACCTTGTTAAGCAGACCAGATCCTATCTTGCTGCTGCAAGTTGTCTATGAATTCTATGTAGGTATATTCTGTTAGATATGGAACTTAAAGTATCTGTATGGCTCACAAGGGAATCCCTTAGTGTTGTATTAAGGGTTTCTTTAGCTGCAGTAGTGAGCCAGTTTCCTAAATGGTACCCAAGAGGCTTCAACCCTCTTGTTATTTCTGAGTGTGAAGGGGTAAAAACACAGCTCTTCCCAAATAGCGCTTTTGTTTTCAGTTGGGAGGTCTTCTGCTTCCCCATGCCTATTCTTATCACTGTACATGAGGGAGGCTTTACACTCATGAAGGAAGCATTGCCAGTAGCTTGTCTTGATCTTATTGAAATATTACTGGACTGAAGAGGACTTTCCAGTCTAAGCTGGATTTTTCTATAGGGTATTGAATAAGGTACCCTGAGTGGCATTATTGTAAAGCTCTGAAGAGTGAGGATCTAGGTGCGTGATGCCTGCTGAAGGGAATAGGAGGTACTCATGTGACCTAATCCCATTTTAAATCACTCCAGTCTCTGGATTCAGATCTGAAGAGCTGGAATAGTAAAACTTCCGTGACTTAACCCATTGTTTGTATTTTCTGTATGCTGAAACTCTTTGGAGCAGAACTCACCTACAAAGTGACAGAAGAACTGAGAATAAAACTACCACAGCAGTGGTAAGCATGGAATTTGGTAGATTTAAATTCTAACTCTAAGACTGCACTTATGAAGTGTTTATTTTGTTATGGGGAAATATCTGTTTGAGAACAAGAACAAAAAATTAAGGTTTTCATGTGGTATGTTCTCCATCTACTGGCTCTATCGGTAACCCATGCTGTTACCTGACAATCTCAGTGTCAAGTATGGTCCTCTTTCTTATGAAAAAGACCAAGACCACAGGAGAAGTGCACTTTGCAGTACTGAAAGAGATTCTTTGGGAAATTTAAGTTCTCTCTCCCTCCCTCTCCCCTTTCCCCTCTTTTCCCCACCCCACAGCTTGGTGATTGGGGAAGAAAATTGGGAGTTAGAGTTCTGGCATTTAATTTCCAGATGCAGTTCATATGTAGTATGACTTAATCAGTATGACTGCATACTTTAGTGTACTTTTCCAGTAAATCAAATTGATGCTCCACTATGAAATTTTAACTAGCTCATAATTCCTAAACACAGTAGGATCCTTGGCTAACATACACTCTGGTGGAAATGTATAAATTCATAGAATTATTTTTAGAGATTTTTATGCCATAACTGAGCACAGACCATTTTTGTGTTTGGATATTGAACAAAGCAGTAATCCCAAGGGGCATATTTCAGGTTACCGATTCCTTAATTTCAGGATGCACTTACTCAGTGCACCTGCAGGATTAGAAAAATAGTTAAATTGAAAGCTTACTAGACAAAAAAAGTGTTAATTTTCTTGAGAGTATACAAAATACTAAAACAGATCTAGAGAGACTTAAATTGGAAGTCTGTTCTTCAGTATCACTCCTACCCAGTTCCTGCAAGTGTCAACTGTCATCACTAATGAAGGCATGTGATATACAGGGTCCCATTTGGACAGAGATGGAGATTGTAACAAAGGTATGCAAACGCAAGAAAGCTCTTTCAGGTGTTACATTATAATATTTTCATTCTTTGAGAAGATTAATCTCTGTAGGCACTAACTCATGCATGTAAAAAGTAAGGAATTGAAGTTAATAACTCTGTTTCTGAATCAAATATTGTTATGTTTGTCCTCTGCCCTAAGCTTGTTGGTAGATTTTACATCCATGACAGGCTTGAATTTTTGAAAGTGGATCTTCATTTACTAGGCACACCAAAAAAAGAAACAGAGAAAATATAATATTTCACTGCTTTTATAACTCAAACAGCTTGCTTGATTTTTCTGTAGACTTTCTTTTGAAAAATTCCCCTCTGGGCTGAGAGAAAGTACTACAGATTTGAGATTGAGACCTAAAGGTTTTGAAGGGTTTGTTTTTTTGTTTTTGTTTTGTTTTGGTTTGGTTTGGTTTTTTTGTTAATAAAGCTAGGAGTGGTTCAAAAATATTGTTGAGAATGGAATGTCTTCTGCAACTACTTTATCATATTTCGGTCAGTCTTCTTGACATAGTTTCTTGCATGCTTCCTAAGAGTAAGACTAGTGCTTTGTATCATATCTTTATTCAAAAATTTTCCTGCTATCCCATTTTTGGTCACTGTTGTGACCTTGTTTCTATGTAGCTCCTTCCTGATCAGTAGATCATTTTCTCTTTCCTCCAGATTTTTGTCTAGATCTTACATTTTCTTTTTCCTGAATGTTTTCCAAAACCTGACCTTCCCTTTGTACCTCACTAAGGGTATACTTGTGGTCCATTCCACTGACCATATTAATTTGTTCTTGTCTGTTAATCATCTGAGAGTTCCTCAAGGAGATGCAAACATTTCCCTGAAATTCTAGCAGACATAATTGTAACTAATGGTTATTTTGCAAAACATGGCGGGAGGGGGGAAGTAGTTGCTTATATTTTTAATTGTATATTTCAAAACACACATTTGTTTAACTTGTTATTGTTGGACGTACACTGAGGGACATTATCTGATGTCTATGAGACTAGATCTAGAGTTTCATTTACCTTCGTTGTTTTGATTATTTGTCATAAAGTGATATTTGAAAGTACTAAATGCAGCGGAAGCAGGAATTATACCACGTATGTTTTTCAGAGACTCTGCATGAATAAAATGCTTGACCACAATGCTGAAAGATAAACTGGCATACAGATACTTTGCTGAAATAGGGTCATATATACATAGTATTTTGTAGAAGAAATTTTCTGAGGATTATTAATAGCTTCTGTTCAAAATATGAGCTAACTTAATTTGTCATCTAGCTTAGATTTCTGATAAATTATAATTAATTTGACCACATTTCAAGTATAAACTAGATTGATCTTTCAGATGTTGAATTTTTAAAAGTTTTGTTTGACTTCTAATATTGCCATTTTCAGAGGGGATTTAGAAAAGCTGTTTATTTCTATGTGTATAGATATAAATGCACCTAAATATATTTCTGTTTTTAGGTATCTGGAAATCTTTTTCTTAGTGTGTCCAGTGAAATTTAACATGATGGCAGTCTGCCTGATATTTAATCAGTTTGAACATAGTTACCATCCTACTACGTTTTAGTGCTTCACTTCCTGATGTTGGTGGTAAATTTTAATAGTAATTTGATACAAATGTTTCAACTAAATAGAATTTTACATTTTTTTCTCTATCTGAGAAAAGAAGGTAAGTTGAGACATTTTTAATAATGTAGGTGACAGCAGTTGACCTTTTTTTAACTTAACCTGCTGAGTCTTTGATACTTGTTATATAACTAGCATAGATTTATTGTCAAATTACTAAAATGAGATTAGTGTAATAGAAGAGTCTGTAAGAACAGAATATTGTAGCTGTAGCGAATTAGCTTGAGATTGATCAAGAGTGTGATTCTTTTTCTTTTGAAACCAGTAGATTTATAGTTACTCACAAATTACAGGTTTCTATTAAAAATGTAAGTCATAATTTTAAAAAAGTTGGCAGCCTAAGCAGCAAAAATGAATGTGTCATATTCATGGTTTTAAGCTAGTGTTACAAGTTTGAGTATAGGAAAAAGTAAAACAAACTAGAGGTTATGGCTTAATTTTTTTTCAGTTTTGTAAGCTTTGGCATAATGGACATTATTGTAAAAATAGCCTGACAAAGCTAAACCAGTAGTATGGCTTGAGTAGCTCTGGAGTACTGAACTGGACAGAAGTATCATGTTTAATTTTTCAGTATGCAAAGGTATGTTGGCACTGACTGCTTTTGAATCCCATGCAGCATGAAAGGAGGCACATAGAATGTGGATTAAATGTTGTTTAGCTGGCAGACATTAAAAACTAATAGCAGCCTGGATATGTAATTGTGCTCAGTGATGCCTTGTGTGATCTGTTAAACCCAGGAAAACTAGTGATTTGGAAAAAAAACCCAAAATTGCTCTAGGTAAAAATGTCTCAGTAACCGAAATTGATGGAGTAATAAATAGAACTTTAATGAACATTGGGTATCATGTGGCTGGAGATCCCTGAAGTGAGCTGTATGTAGTTAAAATACAATCAAGCCTTGGAACTAAAATGGACCTATGATTTGGGTCTGGATGTCAGAATGGAGCAGTGCTGAAAAAATGCTTTTGAATGATCTGAAGAGCCTGGGCTCTACTTACAGGAATGTAGCTGGGAATGAGAGGACAACTGAATGTTGTGAGGTTTGGGGGGGGGGGGGGGNGGGGGGGGGGAGAGAGGTTTCTGAACAATTGGGGAGCAGCCAGAAGGAGCAGGCAACTGGGTATTGTATGTGTAGTCTGCAATAATAGCAAATTTTGGTGGACTGTGATATGAAATTTTTGTGTCTATACTTCCAAAGGCATGCTTAGAAGTTCAAATGAAGGGAAGAGGTACAAGAATTATGCAAGTTTGGTGTACCTGCCTCAGTTTCACTGTTTTGTTCATGCGAAAGATACTTAGTAAGTGCCTTGACTATGGTCTGTGAAATTTCTTTTTTTAATCTATCTATAATAAGAGTCATTGGTTGGAAACAACTGCTAAACTAATTTAAACTAGAAGTAAGTGACAGGCTGTAATGCAGTGCTACAGGTTACACAAGGACACAGTGAAATCTTCCAGTCAAGGTTGGATGTCTTTCAGAAAAAGAAAAATGTCCTGTGCATGAAACAGAGTTGACAGACTTGATTCAAGATGATTCGCTGATGAACTTAAGTGGTCTGTATGATGTGCAGAAGTGTTGGCCAAAAACGATGCAGTTGTCCATTCTGATCTTAAAGTATATTTGTTGGTGACACATATTTAAGTGGAAGAACGTTCACTGAAAATTATACATGAGATGGAATATTAGGACCATTTTAGGGGAGCCTGTATACCACAAGGCGATTTTTAAGAAACTAATCCATCATTACAACTAATTAAATAGATAGGAAGTTAGGAAGCTGGCATAAGTATAGGTAGCTAGAAAGAATGTGTTTAACTGGGAGAGAGATAAGTGTGGGAGGTGAGTGAAGCCTTAGGGAACTGGAAAAATATTAAGTGTACAATTGTTTTCTGCTATGGATGGTGGGTTTTTTTTTATTTCTGTAGGCTGTGAATTACTGAGAATGTTGCCTAGTATAGAATTGATTTCTGATTACTTCAAACAGAACAGTGTTCCCTATTTGCCTATTCTGAAATAATATCCCTTGAAACCTTGTTCTGTCAAAACGGGCCTATTCTGCTGAGTGTAATCTTAGCTGTAAACCCTAGTTCAGATTTTTTGAGATTTTTTTTGTTGTTATTGTTCTTAATAAAATAATTTGTGGAGGCAGATTGGTGCATGGAATGCTTGGAATAAGCACCAGCAGCCCACCCTAATCCTTCTGTCCTAGAGCCCTAAAGGGCTGTTTGCTTGCTGCAGGCACCTAAGCGTGTATTTCTAGTGAAGTTTTGCTGCCACATAGTGGTGGAGCTTGAAGCTTGTTTGGAGGTGGATGGCCTGCTGCTCTCTTAGAGAGGGTGAGAGTTACCTGTGGTAGAAATGAACCTCTCCTTTCTGTTACACAGCTTTATAAATGGTATTCATAGAGACCGCGATCGGGAATAGATTGCACCTCCAGCATCCAGTGGAGCTTTTCCACCTTGTAGGTTTCAAGATTAAGTGAGTTGTGCTAAATCTGTTCTGCAGCAATCAGGTCAAGCAAGGGACAGAAGGACCTTCCCATTTCTGACTGATAGGGCACTGTCTGTTTCTAACTTTTAAACCCAGAAGGGGGCGACTGCAGTCATTGATGGTAATGTCTGCTGTGCAATGTGCTAAATAAAAGTACAAGCAACCAAAATATTTTAGGCCTTTTTACTGCAAACTCTGGACATAATATTTTAAGTCTGAATAGGTTGGATTCCTTGTGTTTTCTGATGCTGACAATTTAATGTCAGGAATAAACAAATCCAAATCGTTCATCCTAAAAATAGGAATGAGCTTCTTTAAAATAAGTAAATAAAAGTTAAGATGATATCCTTAGTTCTTTGTGGCCTCTACGTTTACTTTCTTGGTAAGGTCTTAAACAGATGTGAAAATTACATACAAATGTAGGAGGAGTTGGAAGGAATTGCTATAATCTTACATAGCTTCTAGGACTTCATAAAACTACTAATCCCTGGTAGGAAGAAATGGGTAACTTGCAGCTCTTTGTAAGCAATTTGGCTGACAGTGAGGGACCAGAATGCTGAATGTCTACTACGTGTGGTCAATCACGGCCCATTGATCCAAACTGTGACTAAGAGTGCCAGTAGCTGTCTAGAGACTTCTTTTAATGGTAAGAAGAATTATCTTCAAGTTGCTGTGATACGCAAGTACTTAAAAGGACTGAAAGACTTGAAGGGAAAAGCGTTTATTTCTTTTCAGTGTGGTCCAGTCAAGTCTGTAGGTGGAAGTGATTCTTTTAATGTTACGTTTAGTATTTCATTCTTGCCTGTAGATCACTTAGTGAGAGTTGGATTGTGTGTTGAAGAGTGGAAAGAAATATAATTAGCAAGAACTGTATTTTAATTATTTTTCGGTTTCTAGCCCTGTAGATGTGTTCCAGACAAGCTCTTGTAGAAGTTGAACTACTCTAGCTGTTACATAAACAGCCCATTTGATTAAGATTCCAAAATGTTTTTTATCTTTCTTGATGTTTGTATGTCTTTCTATAATTGGTTAAAATTAATGTTTAAATAATCAAACGTCTGCTGTAATGGAACTAGAGAAGTGATATCCCTCTTACTCATTGGGCAAAATGGAACTGAAGGAAGAGAGTTTTGTAAGTAATTACTTAATTACAGGTAGTCAACTAAAGTGCAGGAAACTATCTAAAAAAATAAATGTGTGCAAGGTATGTAATGAAACAAATTATCCACCAAGGGTATTATATTTAGAAATTCCTCAGAATTAATACAAAAAGGACTTAATAAAAACTACATACATATTTCAGTCTTCTTACCACTTTTCTTCAATATCCTACAGCAGTTAATATATAACTTTTAAACACTTACCACTTGCCTTTTTCAAGCCAACATGCTTTCAACATTACTTGTGCATTGTTGTATATCTGCCTGATCAGAGTCAAACCTCAGTAATGGTCATAACTATTATGCCTACTATTTTTCATTGATAATTTTCAATTTACCTTATAGAACAATTCATAGAGGTTCTGGTGCCTGAAAGGGACTTTCCAGCAAGATTTGGCCCAAAATGAACCCTGTGATATGAGAACAAAAGGATGGAATACTTTTCTTGGGAAATGGTTTATAGGTCCTACTCTGCAGTCATGCATCACAGTAGGAATATTGTGCAGTGACTCCTGACAGTATGTGTTTGTATTTTTATACCGTACTAAACTTCTGTATCAATCATTCAACTTCTAAATCAGTCACACAAAACACTGTTGCTAGCCTTGATTCTGACAACATGTTCTGGCAGAATTTGAGAGAAATAAAACAACAGAAACGTGAAATGTTCCTTTTCCATTAGTGGATAAATTTTCTCAGGACTCAGGGGGCATAGAATTTAATACTTTGTTATGTTGATTCCAGAGAGTGAAATGTTTCATCCTTTACGGCAGACTGCCAGTTAATGTTCTCCCTCTCTATTCCTTTATCCGTCTCTTCCCACTCCCTGCCGGTTGAAATTTTGATGCCAAAGAGGTTGGCTGTTATATTGTAAACTCCTTTATGAAGATTTGTTACAGAAGCATGGAACATAGAACAAATTGATTCAGTTTTGATGTTACTTGTACAAGTCAAAATAACATGCAGTAGTGTTCTGTGTACCAAATGATTATGGAAAAGATACACTATAAACATGTACAAATGTTTGCTTTCATTACTTAAACACATGTACCCATTAATGAAGATCCTGCAAAAGGAAATTAAAATTTCAGTTTCTATTTATGCCCTCTCTACTGTGAAAGTGATATTTTAATTTTCAATTCCTTGTATATAATATTAATAAATGTGACACTGCAATATGTCATCTTAGAAAAGTAAGACAAATTTACTCAATCAGATGTACCATGCTTGCTGCGTTTCTTTTCTTTTATGTAGCTTCACAACAAACAGGCTCATGCTCTTATTTGTAGTAACTATGGAAACTTTAGAAGCTGTCTTTCTAAAGCTGAGTATACAATAAAGTGCTTAAAGTGTTGGTAGGATTAGAGACTCTAGAATATGTTTAATTTTCTCTCTGTGCCTCTATCTTTGGAGAGGAGCAAGAGGGTAATGTGAATATTAGCTGGGGACTAGCTTTAATCTCTGCTGACACTTAAGTCTGTCTAGGTCTGCACACAGCCATCCAAAGGTCTTAGCCTCACACAGCATGCGAACAAGGAAGATCATACATATTCATGACTGAATTTACAATGAAGAACCTACATACAGAAAAGAGTTTTTGAATGAATGAAAACGTTATTGAAACCATTTTGCAGCTTCAGCTACAGTAGTCAATAATGATAAATGCTATAATGATGATAGAGTTCATAAGATAATGGAGATGTCTTAGATATTATGTAAGCATGAATGGATATGATAATAGGAAAGCATCATTTGTTGTGGGTTTTAGCAGTGTTTTTGTGCTGAGGGATACAAAGATGGTAAGGTGACTATTCCCAAGACTAATGCAAAAAATTTTTACTATTTTTTCCTGTGTGTGGTACTTTGTGTGAGTAAAAACTGTTACTTGTAGAATGTTGAACCTTTTTTAAGTAGGTAGTCTTCTATGCAAGTGAAATTCAGAGCTGTATTTTAGGAACTCAGCCAGAGAAGTCTGCTTCTTCACCAAAGAGCAGAGCCAGGGAAGGTGATCCTATGTTTTTTGCAATTCCCCAGGGGAACTTCATGTTATTTTCTGACATTTGCTAAATGTCTTATGAGGAAAGAGTCCTAGGAAAGATCTGCTACATGTTAACCTTTGTTCATCTGTTCGTCTGTGTTCATTAGGTTGCACGCTTTACCATTCTGGTGTTCGTTCTCACCATTGGAGTTGATGAGTGAGATTGTGCTTATGTATTTTTTTTGATTTCTTTGATATTTTGTTGTTTTTCGTATGCTCAAATATGTAATCCCTAGTGGAAATACTCCACTTGTGTGTCTTACGTAAGTATTTTGGCACTAGTCTAATCATTTAATCGTAGTGGTGGGGCACTGACCAAAGAGAATGCATTGGTATTTTTGATCGTGTTACCCTATTAAGGCTTTGATGTGATGCATGATTTTTTTTATTTTTTTCTTAATTTATCTCCTCTGTCATTACCTCACCTGAATCCAGCCTTTTGCTGGAAATTTTGAAATGAAGGAGGTGTGCAGCATGTTTCCTGATGAAATCCAAAGAACTCTGTCAGGAAGGAAAGACTCTATAGTTGGTATTGCTTTGCCATTTTTGGTTTCTAGTTCTGGGCTGCTTGAATCTGAAAATAAGTATGAACTACTCGTAAAAGGCAGGAGGCTGTTTCACTGGTGCATGTCAGTGCAGGACTGTTCCCTAGCATGCACGTTTCCTGTGATGTTTGTCCAAGCTACTCTTCATTTGAACCTTGTCCTCTGTGTTGAGGATTCCTTGTGCACTTTTTGTTTCAATCCCTCTGTGTCTTCTTTTGGCATCAAAGTAGTGCTGTGGTTAGGTATTGCTCATAAAGTGTTATTTTTCTGCCCTTTGTATTCTGTTTGCCATTCCCCCCTCTTAAGATTGCTACTCTTGCTATAGGCTCTTTTTTCATGATGCCTGGTGTATCAGTCACCCTATAGGGAGAGACTCTGCCTGTGCTGAAAAGAGTATAAACCTAAGGGAGGAGGGAGGAGCACAGGGAGAAAGTGATAGGGAAAGGAGCAAGGTAGGCATAGCAGTCAATGCAAGGTGTACAGGGAAAATAGTAAAGATCACTATAAGAATGTGTGTGAGGTACACCTGGTGCAGTGGTTCTAGATTTTCCAAATGAGATCATGGTGGATTTTGTAAGACCATTGAAAGTCTAGTTCCTTTACTGTATTCTTTCAGCTGAAGTTCCCACCTTCCCCAGTTGAATTTTCCCCTCCAATCCCCCCCCCACACACACACACACATGCCTGTAGAACACTGTCTTCTCTCTCTACTTAAGACGGTGTCCAACCCAAAAGACGTCAAGTAGATGAGTAAATTATGCATATTCTTCTACTGGATGTGAACCTACATGTAGTAAATAATTGGTGCCCTGCAGGCAAACCACTTTTGTATGATTCAGAATGGCTTGCCTCCCATATGGGTAACTTGGGAAAGATTATATCAAAACATAGCTTTTCAGCTGCAAAATTGGGGCTAACATCTCTGACACTTCATAAATGAGCACTGTAGTTCACTTGGAAGATGCCTGACTGATAATCCTGAGAATTTAAATCTTTTGTCTGTGGCCCTGACATGTGCCTCAATCCTGGCCTCAAGGGACCACCTTAGAAGGTGAATAAGTTGTGGCTTGTGCCCATTTGAATGTGAGCAGGAGCTACTTGCTGGTGATCTTAGTGTCTGTTCTGTTGATGAGTTAGTAAAGCACCCAGGCACAAGGAACTGAATTAGATAGCATTAAAAACTAGATATTTTAAAGTATTTTCCACATTTTTATGCTACTCACCATTGTTAATGTGGTTAAGATATCTTTCTCTTTTTCTGCACTTCAGCTTTTACAGTGAAAATAATGGGTCATCATCTTTGCTTGTATCTGATTTACAGCTCATTTTGTTTGCCTGTTCTTGAATGTGCAGTGTTGAAATATTAGGATAGCAAATGCTGTCATTGACTCTTTTCTTTCTTTCTTTTTTCTTTTTTCTTCTTAACCTTACTAGAAGGATCATTGGAACATTTCAGTTACTTGTAATTTTGGTTTAAAGTAATACGTGCTTTTAATTCTTGCAGTTCATTTGGCTTTTTCATTCCAGATAAAACCTAGTAAGCTTGCCTGAAGTTAATAGACATACCTGAATTAAACCTCATATGCAAGTATTTGCAGGCTTGGAATCATAACCTGTAAATGTCTTTCTTTTCTAAACCTTTGATTTTTGACTTTTTCTGGTTTTGAGAGTAGGGTTTTTTTTGTTTGTTTGTTTTTTAGTGGGTGAAGAGGATGGGGGGGGGACTTATAAACAAATTAAACTAAGCATTGTTACATCTTCCAAAAAAATCCTTAACTTTGTGCAACAGTTGTGAACCAGTGGGCAGTATACGCTATCCGAAACCTCACTGAACAAAATGAGAGAAACCAACAGCTTATTGCACAGATGGAAGAACAAGGGCTGGCAGACAATTCTGTCCTAGAGAGTATGGGTTTAAAGATAGAAAAACAAGATAACAAGTTAATTTTGAGATCTGTTAGAAAAAATCCTTCATGAACAACCAAATAGGAACAGTCAAATCGTTAAAAGAGCATTTCTCTTTTAATATATTTTCCTTTGTAAGGCAATCAAATCTTCTTCAATTTTAGTTCCAGTCTACTGGGAATACTATGTTTTTCTTGGAAAAATGGCCAAATAATAGTTCTCTCTCGCTGTTACAAACAAATGGGCACCTATAAGTTTTCTAGCTACCTGGATAAATTAACTAATAAATAAATTTAATAAAAGAAAAAAGAAAGCCTTTGCAGGTGGGTGAAACTTCGTTGTTTTCTTGTTTCATTAGTTGAAAAATACCATACATTTAGCATAGTACTATTGCCAGTTTCCACTGCTGAACCTGAAGATAATTATCATTAAAAACACATCAAAGGGATATAACTGCTTTGCAGTCTGTCTTCTTCATTTTAAAGATCTGTGCTGTGTCAGGGCTAAACAATGAAGGTTGTTAGTTTTCAATCATGCTCAAATATATGTTCTTATATAAAGAACAGCAAAACATTGGATGTACATAAATATTTACTGAATTAAACACACAACGTGGCTTCTTTGTATTTAAATTATTAGTAAATTATCTTCACTATTTTGTTACCTTTCAGTCTTCATGACAAGTATATTAAAAACAAAGCTGAAGCTGTTGTGGCAACAGATGCTACATTCCTTTGCACTGGGGCATGTCTCTGTTTTGGAGACTTGGGTGTTTGTTTGAATTTTATTTGTTCCTTTGGATGGTAAGTCAGCCCACTTTCCTTTTATTTTGCACTTCTCATGGGTTTTCTGAACTCTGGCAGACTGCTGAAGAGGTAGTTTCTCACTGTGATTAATTCTAGCAGTTTCTTTTCACCCCTCTGCCTTTCCAAAACATTGACAAAACTCATTTCCAGTTAATTAATTCAAGAGAGGCAGAAGAATGGAAGGCCCTGCCTCTTCATTTTGGGGACCCTCCTATATTGTTGTTGGACCCTGCCACTGTGGAATGTGGCATGAATGAGACGGGTGGGAGAAGAGGGGGGAAAAAACAGAGTTCATGGTTAACTCTATGCGTGCCATACTGTTGCCTTAGTAGTTGAGAAATGTAATCCTCCATGCCTGAAAGAGAACAAAAATTACAACTCAATGTTAATATTATTAGCTCTTGTGTATCATTGTTTTCATTCAGTTCTCTTCGGTTCTGACAGATGAATCCCAGTAAAGTTATTCACGGTGTTGCCATTTAATTCCATTTTAATTGGAAATAGGAGTTTATATTCAAAAACTACTTGTAACACCACTCAGCCATGTGCCAAAGCTTGTGTTTCTCAAGCTACTTTTTTCTCTTAGAAATGGAAAAGCTCTGAGAAATGTGTAGTAATGTTTAAAATTGTTTTGGGACATAGCCAGACAATTTGGTCTTTCAGTTTAACCATAAGGCTTCTTTGTCTACCATGATGACCAGATGGGACTGTTGAGTTGACGTACTGGGATTTTATTCACCTTTGGGTTTTAAAGGCGATGATATAAAACTGGTAAGTTCTTAGCTTTTTATTAAGTAAAGCAAGTATCGCTATAAAGAGATTATGGCAGTGTGGACAAAAACAAATTATTCCTTTTGTTTTTTCTAGTAATTTCTTAGTTTTAAAAGAGATGGGGAGAAAATATTCTTTGTTTTAAAGAAGAATAAAAAGAGAATGTGCAAAATKKTTTTTTTTTTTTAATGATTTGACAGGAACATTTTAGAGGATATTAAAAATCATTGTGTTTAAGTGCCACTTTATGAAGTCATTGGTTATAGAGGTAAGCACCTGCTATCTGAATGGAGAAGGATATACATATTTTGATTCTCTTTGAGCATATGCTCTTTCAGACTGTGGTTTCTAAATGATTTCCCTAAGCCTTAATTCTTGCATGTAGGCTAGAATTTATTTAGCAGATGAGTTACTGTGTCACATAAGGTTTAGAGCTGATTTTCTTTGGTTTTTAATCTTTACCAAAAGAGTGAACTGAAAATTCATATTTCTAGCTACTAAAAGACAAGAAGAAGAATTTTGGTCAAAAAGAAAAAAAATGATATCCCTCTTTATCCTGCTTTCTGTTTGGAAGGCTACATCATTCAGCCTTCAAAAAAAAAAAAAAGTTTTTATTAATAAAGGATGATCGAAGCCTAGAAATAAAACCTAGAAATATAGTGAAGGAACTTTCTATTGAGTAATTCTAAAACTTCAAATGTGCTTTATTTTAGCAAAACTATTCAGAAAACTCACGATTTAACAAAGGTTTTGTCTAAGGAAAAATGCAAAGAATTTTGTTTTATTTAGGGTAATAAAGAGTTAAAATCCTGTTCACAAAGGAAACCCAGAAAGAACTTGGGTTGTGGAAAAAGCAGTGGGTGTCCCTTTTTCTTTTTAACCAGTTTGGAATAGACAAGCTTTTTTTCCCGTGATGGTTATGTACCCACCAACAGAATACACACAAACACACAAATAATAAGTGAAATAAAAACAAACACGAATAAATAAAAGGGTTTTTTTTGTGTGTGTGTTTCAGTACATAATAGATAAACAGTTGTATTTCCTAAATGGGAAATGTAGGGCTTTCACAGTGGAGAACATGCTGATTACTGTATTGTGAGTAGCTGCCTTTTGATTTTTCCTAGGTGGATTAATTCTCAGAACACAACAGCTTCCCTGTCCTCCCCCAGTGGAGTCTCAGTCTCCAATAGGCTTGTTTTATATGCCAGGGGATTAATACAGCACAGCAATCAGTCATAAAAAGCAAGCTTTATTGAGTTTGTAAAAAGGCAGAACAGTCAGATCAAGTCTTGTGACCATCTTATTGCTTTCAAGTGCTTACAAACAATAGTGATCAGATTTTTTAAAGTTTTTTTTTATTGAAAAAAATAGGGAGTTGTATTTTCAGCAAGTAGATAATTTTTAAAAGCTTTGTTACAGATTGTGAGAAGTAAGTTTAAATGTTTTCAAAGTTCTGAATTGTTCCTGCTTTTCCTAAGTAATTTGAGTTTGTTTTGCCTAAAGTGCTTTTAAAACACATACTTCTTAAATACAACCAGCAAAAAATATAAAATCTTGGGTAGTTAATGCCAGGGTCAATCTTTATTTAGCACTCGATTTAATATTTTGGGGGTTTTATGAGTGACTATTGAAACTTCTCCAATATTCCCCTCTTTTCTGAAAAAGAAATAAAAATGCTATTTTTCTGCTTCACCTAAAACTGTTTAAAACCTTCACTTATACCCCACTTTATCTATATCATAGTTTTGTGTGGACTTAGAATTTTGTCTTCTTACACTACTTTGTTGACTTCTTCATATTAAATGTTTGGGGGGGGGGGGGGGGGAGAGAGAGACTGCCTTAAAATGCCAAGTAATGCAGAATAAGCCTAAGGTAAAGGCTTTATGTTTCCACTTTCACTTCCTTCTTAAAATCCCTAAGATTTCTTTATGTGATATGCATCATTTTTGTATTTGAAGGTTGCAGCAACAGCTGAGGGGCAGGAGGGGAAAGTCTGCTCTGTACTTGGTGTGCAGATTGTCTGTAGTACGGGGGTGTGAGTGCCCCGAGCTGCTGAGGTAAAACGCCAAATTTGTTGAGTCCCTGCAGTGCTGTCCAAGGTTCTGATAAAACTGCCCATTGCTTTTAAGATGAGATTTATGAATCTCTAGTGTGCTTAAAATGTAAAACAATTACAGAGTTTAATTGCCACTGCTTTTCTGATTTCTTTTAGAATTACTTTGCAGTATGTTGAGATAAAAATACACGTGCTACTTTTTAAGTATACCCGAAGACAAATGTTTTCCTATTGTGTTACATATGGAAGACATTTAGGTCATCTTTGTTGCTGTTTATGGGCAGACCTGTTAGCAGTGTCCCTATTTAGGGTTAAATAATGCTTTCCATGTTAAGAGCCAGTTGCAGTTGCTTGTAGTTTGGCCAAATTGTAACCGTTCAAGTGGAAATTTTCCATGCTGTGTGTCTGCTTCAGGCATAATTGGTTTCTTTATGGGAAAATTCTCTCACAGTGATTCAGAAATTTCTGATAAGATCCAGTAATTCATGAGGATGAGAAACTGGCACTGTTTTTGTATATGTTAGTAGTGTTCCTTAAACTGTTTTTGAAAAGATTAACCGTTCCTGATTTAAATGAGGGCTATGCCTTCTGCTTCTGTCATAATCCAGTCCAGATTTGGCCACATTGTAAGCTCTGGAAAGCCATAGTTCATGCATGCTCAGTAGAAATTTGTGAGATCTGAGCTACTAAATCTGCTGAATTTTCATTTTGCATTGTCTTTGTTCCAGTCCCGAATCCAGGGTCTGCACAGGACAGTTTCAAGAGCTATTGCTCCTGACTACTGTGGTGCCAGCAACCGAAATCAAAAGCTGAGAGATTGTCTGCACTTTCTGTGAGCTCCCTGCTGGTTTTCATCTAATGTGGAGTAAGAAACTACTCAGAGATAGCAGCAGCAAATAAAAATGAATCTTGAAGGAGGAGGGGCAGCAGAGGAAGTAGCTCATGCCTGAGAGAGGAGAGCTAGAAAATGAGCTGGGGGGAGGAGGGGACAGGGGAAGACAATACATTTTCAGTCTGTAAATGAAACCAAGGAATATGATTGTTTTGTATCATTCCTTACAGACTTTCAGATAGTTGCAGAAGTTCACCTTCCAAAAAGTATCCTTTAGGAAGAGCATCCCTTCTCAAGACTAAAGATCAAAGCAATGTCTAATTTCACCGCAACTTTATTTTGGACAGTGTTCGCTATATACCACTTTTAATAGCATTATTAGAACAAAGGGTACTTTCCCATCTAGCATAGTATTTTCTGTAGCCTTACAGCTTATCCTAAAAGTAGTGCTTAATTCAGAAAATACAGTCATCTTGAAGGCACAGAATCCCTGTTTTTAATATTGTTTGGTAGGAAAGAAAACGGCTGGAGGTAAAGACAGGTGAAAGTGCATTTAAAATTAACCCCACCTGCCTTTTTCTGCGTATTTTGTCTCACCCTAGTTAGTTCAGCAGTTACTTCGTGTACTCTTTATGTCTCTGAGACATCACTGAATCTCCATTTGTAAGACAAACTGTAATTTGCATGTGGTTATGTTTCCTTCCTGTCATTTAAGAAGTTCTTCAGCCCATCTGTCCACTTGCAGAATTATTCTACAGTGTCTTTGATTTTGGCTGGAATTTTTTAATGATTGAAAAGAGTGCTGAATATCTTAACACTTTTTGACATGTTCGTAGTCAGTATCTGTTATAAGATGAACAGTCCAATTTCTAATATGTTTTTTTGTTTTGTTTTGTTTTCATTTTTAAAAAGTTCTTCTCCTGGGGTTGTGAAAATATGATCAAAGTATGCACAAAAGCTGTGTTACTTGCAGCAAATCTCAAAGTACCTCCAAAGTGTACAAACTGAACCAGGAACTTTTAATAGTTGTGTTACCTCTGAAGCATACAGATGACTAATGGTCGTGATGATCTGCTGTTGATCACTTTATCAGAAAAAGGCTTATTTATAAAACACAGGTACAGGTGGTGCTGAGGAGAAATAACGGGAAAAAATACAGATTATGTAATTTATCTTAAAAACCAAGTCCTAACGCTTGGCATGGTGGGAACTTACAACTGTTTGCTTGGGCTATCAGGGTTTTGAAATTTTATTCGTGTAGATTTTATTCTTGTAAAGCTGAACACCTCTATTATTACCAACTTTTTTAATCTATTCTTTGTGAGCAATTTAATATATGCCTATGTAAGCATTTTATTGAGGTTTCATAATAAATTCTTTATACCTTAGATGTTTTAAATACAAATTTAACAACTTCAGTGAGAACACAAAACTGAGCATTAGCATGTAATGTGTTGTTTGTTACATTTTTCTAGGAACACATTATGAAACTAGGATATGTAGATTTTAGAGAAAAGTGGGAAGAGGTAAGCACTCTTGGCAGAGGACTTTCTTCTGACTAATTATTGATATAATTCAAAGCTTGACTAGCTAAATAGGAAGGGATAACTCCTTCCCAGTGATTTCTGAAAATATTTTGTTTTTATAAATGTTTGGAAATAATACTGAATTTGAGTAGAGCAGTGGAAAGAGTAAACAAAACTGATCATACACTCTCTGGAAAGCCACTGTCTGCATTTGTGGTTTCATGTTGGAAGATCAGAGCCTTGTGCTTTGCAAACACCTTGCAATGTGTTTCTAGATTTCTTCCTTTTTTTTTTGCTGGGGGGATCCATGTGCTGCCTCAGTATCTTTATTTAAAGTGTGGAAGAAGTTCCCTAGGTTTATTACAGAACTTCGCAGTTACTGATGTTCTATGTAAGAATTAAAGGGTAGTGGTGGTGGTGGGAAGAGCATGCTGGAAAAATATATGAGAGTGGCAGGCTAAAAGGGATTAGGATTTAGAAAAACAGATTGAAGCAGTTGGAATAGTCTATATAAAAGATAGGCGAATGTTGTAGATAATTGCAGGGGTTGAAGACTGCAGAAAGGC
The DNA here is from genome assembly GCF_003343005.1 of Rhea americana. NCBI lineage: Eukaryota > Metazoa > Chordata > Aves > Rheiformes > Rheidae > Rhea > Rhea americana. Next base: position 41,613 of record NW_028186344.1, read on the forward strand.
AAACAGCTTTCTTGCAGAGCAAGAGTAGCTTATTTGGAAGGGGATTAAAAAAAAAAAAAAAAAAAAAAAAAAAAAGATTGTTGATAAACTAGCTAAAGTAAGTTTTCCTACCATAGGATGTGGAGTGGGCAATATCCTCTCTTCAGTTCACTCTTTATTCTGCACTATACATTTTTTTTGCACATTGCAAACTTTTCATACTTCTACTTAGAAGGCTAGTTCATGTGAATATGGCAAAAAATTCAGTGTTATGTGCCCTAATAAGTAGAATAAAGAAGCTGGGCTGAAAAGACAAATGTTAAGGGTGATAGTGCATAAATGCAACTGTCTTACGTTGCCCAGTGCTTTCCCTTCAAACACCTGGGGCGGCCCTCCTCTTCACTTTTTTTTTTAATGGTCCCTTATGATCAGTTCTGTCTGAAGCCCAGGTTTGCCAACAAAGCTGAGCTCTCGGCAACAAAGACTACTTCTCAGCCTTGCTCAAGATATTTAAAATTTTTGAGTAAGAAGGATTTAAAACCAGCATCTCTGTGAAATGTATCTGGTACCTCCCTCCACACCGCCAGCTGTTGTTTCCCTCAGATCATCTTGAGGTTTGTTTTCTCAAAAATTTTTGAGAAGTCTTGGAGAAAAATGTCAACAAAAACACTATGTAAAGGAGTGATGAATAAAAAGGCCTAGCTCCTTCCTGACAAAAGTGTCCGTAATAATACATGTGAGAGATCTCATTCTTAATTGTCAGATCTTCTCAGCTGGACCAGCAGGTTTTAGTATACCATTTTTATCACTGAGGTCAAAATGTATGCATAACACTGTTGCAGATCACCAAGGAATTTCACTACTAGTGTCATACAAATTACTGCACATTCACTCTCATTCTAAACAAAGGTATATTTTCCAAATCTTTGCAGGGTAGCTCATACTTCAGTCTCCTTTCCTTGCCTGGTAAACTCTTTGTTGCAGGGGTTGTTTGTTACTCCATTGAGACAAGTCTTGGAACTTACTTCATAGACTCAGTTGCTCTCTGGGCCAATGCTAAATGTTTGTTAATAAGCATATTTTTTACCCACATGCTTTATAAAGTGGTGCATCTTCAAATCTTTATGCTGTGCCCATGTCTATTTAGTGATACCAAAATGTGTTTAAAAAGGATCCCCCTTAATTCTTTATATTTTGCAGTATCAGTAATTCATTCTAAATGGCAACCATGCACTGTGAGCCTGCATTCCATGGGTTAAAGTGTATTTTGATATTAGAACAAGCTTTCATTATGTTTTCCCTCTTTCTCCCATCCCCCAGTTTGGGACTTTAAGCTTTCTAGTTAAGCTATTATGGTGGCCACAAACAGGTGCGTGCTTTACACAGGATCTCATTCTGTGTTTTCTACTGGCATCCCTGGCCTTCTGAACTCCCCTTTGCTACCTCCTTCCCCCTCAATAATTTTTTATGAATGATAGCTTTTCAACGCCCTGGGAACAGCTTGTTGGGAAAAACACTCTTCATGGGGTGCAGTCAAATCCTACACATTTCTTCAAGGGAGCTTTATGAAAGGAATAGTAGCGTGCTGCAGGTATGACGTATGCTTGCAAACCCCCTCCCTGCTCGCCCCCCACCCCCTGCCTCTATGATTCACTGGGATACATTTCCTTTTTAATAATGCCAGTAGACTGTCGCTCCACAGGTGCTTCTCAATTAAAATCCACTTTGTTTAAAAACTGGAGGCTTGTTTAACTGAGCCCCTGGTGAGAGTTGTCAGATCCCAGGATAGGTGACAAAAATAGACTGCTGGAGCTCTGGAGCTGCATTGAAAATACCATGTTCCAGGGTACCAGAGGGCAGCGTCACCTCTGGAAACAAATGTGTGAGTTTGAGAAGCCCTGGGCGGACCCCTGGGAGGTGTCCTTCTCAGTGCTGGCCTTTATTTTAGGACATCTCTTAGCATTTTGTTTTGTTCCTCCTACYCTTCTCATGTCCTCACCCTCCAGTACTTTTTTTCTTTCTGCTAGTAATTCCACTGTTTAGAAGACAAAGGAATTAAAAAAAAAAAAAAGTCCTGTTTCTTTATTATTTATATTTTAAAGATACTGACTAGAAATCTATGAGGACAGCAAAAAGGGGGAAGGGGAGAAAGGCTTCTCATAAGAAACAAATGGTTTCTTAGCTTTAAGGGTTTTTTTTTTTCCCTAAACAGAAAGGAGGAAAGGAAAATTTACTTTTGGGTGATTTGATCTTTTCTGTGCCCTCTTAGACGTGTATTTTTAGCATTTTGAACACATGTAATGTCCTCAGATATTGCTTACCAAAGCACTTTGAAATAACTATAGAGGGTGAATGGGATGACTCAGGGGACTGGTAATTGAATATGGAGCCTTTTCACCTCGAAGTCACTAGTTTGAATCTAACCCAAGTTGCTAGCGACCTAGTGGTTACCCTCAGATGGCTGTTTAGTGGCCTGTCTGAAGTGAGTTGGTGGTCTCAGTCCAGCTTTTTGCAAGCAGCTGTCCACATCACAGAAACCACCATCACAGTTAGTACTAATTAGCAGCCTTGTTGGCAGTGTCAGTAGTGAGGCAAACGACTGAATTACCCATTGAACTGTCGTGTTACTGTTGGAGGTGGTCTCTCTCTCCAGAACGGCTGAGGCACCCTGCTCTTAGTCTTACGGCAGAAACTTGTTTCTGACCCTGGCTGGGTTGCATGTGCATGTGTCAGCCTCCCCACCCCGGGAGGCTGAAAACTTTCTCACTCCCACACTATCAGTCTGTCAGCCTTATCCCTGTCTTCTCTTTTGCTTTGTCCTCTATAGTTTGGTGACTCCTGGGTTCTGTGGCTTCTCCCTACCTGGCAGCTGGACTTCCCTGTGCCCCCTTTAGCAAACAGGTTACTCCACCAGCCCCATGCTGCATCTCCCACAAACAGGATTGTTGGCATTTAAGCTTGTTTCATAATAGTAGTGCACCAGTCATAACTGTTTCCAGTCTACCCCCCTTTTTTTCTGCAGTCATCTCTTTCTGAAACGTTTTTAACATTTTATCTCTACAGGAGATTTTGTTCTTTTGGGAAGTAAAGAACAGAATGTAGCTRTTCTGAAAGTGTGAGGATTTATACTGGCATTTATACTCTGATAGATGTGTAAATGGATCCCAGGGCTTACAGAGGCTTTTTCTACTGGTAGTAAGATGTTGGGTTGACCTGTAAATCCATCTACAGTAATCCATTTGCAAGATCATGAAAGTTTTTATGTGTAAAAGAGCTGAAATAAGCATGGTTTGCAGCATTTTTTTAACTGAAGGCAATTACTTTCAGAAGATGTGTGATTCAGTATGCATATTCAGAATTCCACGTAAGGGAACAACAGTAACACAATTCTAACCAAGATACAGAGTGCTTTCTCCCRAACACTGAACTAAGCCCTGTAGAAATGTCTCTGATTTCTCTCCTCCTCCCCACCTCCAAGTTTTAATGTTATTCATGGTTTCTGCAAAAATAAACATTTCCTTGGAAGTTTTTGCAGCACAAATATGAAAGCTGAAACTGAAGGTAACAATAGTGACCTAATTAGTTTTTCTTCTCTAAAAGTAATACAGATTTTTAAGATTTCAATTCCTAATATTYGTAAGAGAGTAAAGAAAAATTGTACAGTATGAGATTTACATACTGCCTTTTAAGATGGAGAAGAGGGTTTGGGAATCTGTAGTGTAGATTAGATATCATCATGCTACATGCTTTTAAGTAACTAGTTAGGCTGACATTTTGTTATTTCTGTTCATGCACAGATAGATGATTAGGTTAGACTTCACTAAGACAGAATATATGTTGTGTATCTTTTTGAAAAGCATGTTTTCAGCCAGCAGCGGGAAACAAGGAAGCAAGTGGGAGAGCAAAACACGCTAGATGGGAACAGGGCAAATGGAAGCGTAAGGAAGCCTAAATCAGGGCTTTCTCTTATGTTTTTGAGAAGCTTCAAAAATAGACTTCTTTTGAGCTGTATGAGGGTCTATGAGCAGTATCCTGCATTGGCCAATATCTTGGGCAGTCAGAAAAAAACACAACAATAGTTGCTGTTTACAAGSTGGGAGAAGTGCTTTAAACCAAGAAGGTGATTGAAATGATTTGCCTTTGTTGTGAAACAGATGCATAACTAATCTGGACTGGGAACTGGCAGTGTTAGCACATTCACTCTTAAATATTCACGCAGGAGGAAGTACTATCCACTGCACTGAAAATTTCTCTTTGAATAACTGTTCATGGCAGAGGTATTGGAAGTCTGGAAGAGACAAAGTCTTCTGAATACTGATGATTTTATTGAAGCAAATTACACTTCTATGTCATGAAGGAAGGAGATGGAAAGAACTGAAGTGGAAGCAGTTGGCAAGACCCATCCTAGTCTTCTTGCCACAAAAGCGGCAGGAAGGAGGCCTCCAAACAAACCAAAGCCCCAGGAGTGAGGCAATCACCATTTCTTTCTGCTCAGGTCAAATTCTTCTTCAAGGCATTACCAAATAAGGGTTAGAGGAACTGAGATTGCAACCGCAAGGATGACAGTGCAATGATAAGCTAAAACCAAGATTCCTTTTTCCTTCTCCTTCAAATGTCCAGCCATGAATCAGAGCTCTTCGGTAACCTGCCATGTGCTAAAATGAAAAAATGAAATGCATACAAAATCTCCTGGGGGGGGGGGGGTTATCTGGCCATTTCAGTGTTAGAATGATTAGCAAGTTGCACTGTTAAGTTAAGGTTGCCAGGTTAACATTAATGTTTTATCCATGTGGTACTTGCTTCAAGAGAAGGAATACCATTACATATCTATCATATTAGCACATGGCACTAGAAGATCACATGTCAAAAATACTTTTTGATTGATAGTACCAGTAGGGGAAAAAAAGAAAAAAAGAAGAAGAAGAAAGAGGAGGAGCAATTCCTTAGTTAATATGAATTAACCTGACTTTGCTGAGATCAACAGAGCTTTGCTAAAGTATATCAGCAAAAGATCTGCGATGTCACCCATGAAGCCCTCCCCTTTAATTTGACAGTGTTAAAATGGCAAAGGATCCTGGAAGAGTTGGTGTGATGCCTCACTAAAATAAGAACAAACCAATGTGATACCTAGGAAAAGAAGGTGAGAGAAGTTAAAACATTTAAGATTAGGGAAATGCTGTTAGGATGGAAGAAGCTTTGAGTTGCTAGTATTTAAGCCTCTTTCACTTAGTTTGTATGAAGTTCTAAGTATTCAGAAAACTTGTGTGTGATGTTTTGATATCAGCTCTTAAGTGAGAAACTATCTGGTGGCTATCTGGTTGTGTATCCAATAATTAAAATCATAAAGGCCAGTCTTTATGAAGTTCTGAGCCTGAAATGCTGCCACTAGTGCAGTATTCATAGATTTATTTTTTCCTTTGATATCTCTCTATGGTGTGATCTATATAGCAGGAAAGAGCCCACATCTGTCTGTTTATACCACCCTTGAAATTCCTGTGGGCAACCAAAAAGTCAACCACAAATAACTGCTGGGCTACCAACAAACATAGTATCTGGAGTGCCTCCACCCACCTGCCATTGGGCAGATTTCTAAATGTTACTTGAAAATGGGAAAAAATTAGATTTGGAGAGGGGGAGCAGCAAAGGGAGGGASTAGGAAAAGGATCCATTTGAAAAAAACAAACTGAAAGTAGTAGAACTAGTAAACTAGTATAGGGTGACACTTTTTCTTTCTTTCTTTCTTTTTTYTTTCTTTCTTTCTTTCTTTCTTTCTTTTCTCTCTTTTTTTTAAATGAATTAAGTTACATTGGGGCACAAGCCGTGAGCTAGGAATCGTATCCTGATAGGATACACCTTATTGAATCAGATTATTTTACTTAATGTGGGGATGGAGTTGAACCCTTCCATGCTAAGAATGGCAAGTCCTTCTGAGCTGTGTCTTGAAAAAGGGTAGGCAGAAGAAATCCCATAAACCATTTTGAAAATCCAGAAGAAATCCTCCTATCATATATTGAGACAGGCATTAAATTCCAGGATTGCCCTAGCCAGTCAGGTCTGTCTGGTCATTCTCTTTAAAAATCAAGGTGTCTGTRTTGTTATGGGTCTGATCACTGGGGAGAGTTGCAGTTTCCATTGGTTTGAATAACTTTTCTGGACCTCCAAAGATCAGTTCTTAATCAAGCTTTTCATTCACCTAGGTTTTGTTTATGCACGTACGCAAAGTTCATGCATTTGGGTAGCCTCCTTAAAATCAGCAGAATGAGAGAAGGAGTTAGGTACTTAAAGCTAGGTGTGCATGAAGCTGGATCTAGCCCTGTGATTCTTTGCATCCTTTAGAGGTATGGAAAATACTATGCTTATTTATTGAGTTGATCCTACRTTGTGCTGTTTAGTCTGCAGTATTCAGTGAACTCTTAACTCTGCTTCAGCGGGTCTTTGTCTCACACTAGTAGTTGATCAGTCAGATGTTTTGCTGTAACTCAATACGTGCAAAAAAAAAAAAGAAAAAAAGAAAAAGCTATCATGCAAATGTTCTCAGTCAGCTGTTGCATCTATTCTTCAAGGCTTTAATTCTTAGTGAGATAATTTCTCCCTAATACAATTCATCTTGCCTACTAGAGTTTTGGTTTCTGTGTTCATGTTGACTTGTCCTCTTAAAAGTTCCATGCTCTTAGAGCCTAGCCAACAGCTTTCCCTTCTAGTTATGTTCAATTTTCTTGTAAATATATTTTATTTCATTTTTTTGAGTAGCATGTCATAGTCAGTTTTTATGAGCAGACATTTACATGTTCCAAGAGGTTTTGGCTGGTTGGCAAAACCCTCTGCACCATCAACCCCTTTAAAAGAAAAAAGAAAAATGGAAAGTCATTTTTGTTTTTACCTAATGTTTTTTCTCAATCTTTTTCTTAAATCATAAAATTAAAAGCTAGTTTTCTTTTTTTTTTTTTTTTTTTTTTTTCACGAAGCCACCAAGTTATTCAATTTATCTGAAACTCACACCCCTTCGGTGCTTTTCATGACTTCCTCCTTCACTCCATTTATCCTTTTTGAGGAAGATGGCTACAGATCCTTCATTTCGTGCAAATTAGGTATAGTGCTTGGGTCTCTGGCAAGTTACCAATACAGGTCTCAAATGACTTAAATCCTTCCCATGGGCACATCGACACATTATTGAGCAATTACATTCTCTTGTGGCAGTCATCTGTGGAGTAAGTAAACTCCCTCTATTAGCCACACAGTGATATCATGCACCATAAATGCATGCTTGGCCTCCATTATGTCAACAATCAGTTACATTCTCAAAGGAAGAAATGTAAATATAATTCTAAAACTACACTGACTAATAACCAGGTCAGTCTTATTACGTGTTTGTACCTTGATTGGCATTGTTAAATTTAAAAGACTACCAGCAAAGAAGGTATACAGGTAAGCATAAAGTTGTTATTTATTAATAGGTAAGCATATTATTGACTTCTATGATGGGTGATGGGAAGGAAAGCCAAAGGTGGAGACTGCATTACTTTTAGATCTTTCTTTTTTCCTGACTAAATGAAAGCTGATTATGAAGATATTTTTCTCAATAATTATTTTGCAAAGATTCTGTATGACTTATATTCCTGATCATTTCATGAAACTACACTTTGCACAAGCAGAATATTTATTCAAGAAGTTGTCAAATGTAATCAATTTTCTCTTGAAAATTAGATTTGTATTTATGCAATACAGTATGCAGTTAAATTGTAATGAATCTTTTCCCTCTCTCTTTAAAAATTCTCATGTAAAGGTTTTATAACATCTTGAACATTTCCAAAGAAAATGTTAATATAAAAAAGTGAGCTGGCTTTCTGGGTAACCTTTATATATACTAGCTAATATTTCTCAGCTAGCCAGTGCTTGGATGCTTTCTTCAACTTTAGTCTGCGTGTGTCATTTAGTGATGTAGTCAAGGCTGATTGATCACTCTCACTGATGAAGTATTTTAATTTGTTACCTTGTGAAACTGCATCTACATAATGTGATGACTTGTTTCCTATAAATACTCAAGATAGGATGAGGCTAACAAGGAAGGATAAAATATTCTAACAAGGGAGGAATTCTGAGGACTTTAAAGATTCATAGCATTCTCAGATAAATTTAATGTTCACCAGATGATTTGGTGTCTTTGAAACAGAGAAGTGAAAAAAATCTTTCGTGCCTGGGCTGCCTAATAGCTGGAGGTGTGTAGTTCTGTGTGTCCTGCTGTCTGTAATCCACGTGYAAAGCCAATCAGAGGGTGTTTCCCATAGATCTTAGATTCTGCCTGGGAACAGAGCATAGATCCCAGTGTGCTTTTCAAGGTTTTAAAGTATTATTCAGTCTGAATGAATGACTACCCTTTGCTTTGTCTTCAGAGAATATTTATGACTGTTGAAGCAAGACTGAGTTCCTGGAGACTGGATAACGCGTGGCTTTATGCTGCCAGACAGAGAGTTCCTTTTGGTGGTCACACCAATGTTTTTTCATACTCCCACGGACACCACAACTTTTTTGGATAAGGAAGAAGATGATGGAACACAGATGAGGGAAAGAAATGGCCTCAGAGAACTTGGATACGTGGGGGTATTTTTACCCTTTGGGGTTTTTCCTTCCTGAATTTCAATGAGTGACTTATTGGAAACTTTTTCGGGTTTGAAGTGTTTTGTTCTTGTTCCACACACTAAAAACTGTTTTGGGTTGTTTTGTTTGTCTTTGTTTATAATGCAGCTGAGATAGAGTGACCAGATATTTTTAAAATAGAAAACTGATGCTTTCTGAGGGAATGGGGGAGACAGAGGAGGACTTTACTAGCTGGAAACATGGGTCATTCCAAGGACATTTTGTTGCTATGAAGAATTTGTTGGAGATGAGAAGAGGATTGTGTAGAAGCTGGTATAGAGGGAAGATAAGTGTTACTTCTCCTTGAAAGCACAATCTGCTGACCATTCACAATTCTTCCAAATGTTGGACCCCAAGGCTTCCTCCCTCAGTCACATACCTCCTTTATTTATTATCTTCTTTTCCCTCTTTCTTTTAAGGCAAATGCTAGATTAAACTGTCCCAACCCACAAAAATAGCAACTATCAGACACAGCATACGAAACGGGTACCTTCTATTTCATTTGCTAATATCCTGCTCTCTCTCAGCACTCCCTAGAAAAATAAATCCTGGATTACTATTGAGATACCAAAGTTAATGAGGTTACAAATCTGGTGAAGTTTTGTATGAATTATTTCTCAAGGAGTCCTCACAGAAAATGCTCAGCTTCTAGTCCATTCTCATTTTAATCATGACTGGAGCATCTGAGGCACTTTGTATTTGGGAGTGTGCTGTTTTGGCACTCAGTACATGCTAAAGTTCAGCATGCACAGGTTGCCCAATGCACCCAGGAATAAATGGTCAGGTATGGTGTGGAGCATGGAGGTAATGTGCCAATGATGGAGAGTCTTCCAGGGATTATTAATCAAATTAGTAACATGAGTCTCCATACCAGATCTGATTGCTTCATTTTACACTGTTAGGAAGAATGCAAGCTTGTTTTCCTTGTACAACGATTCATTGGTGGCATGAGTAAGATATTCTAGTTTTCTAAATGGTTACCCTTAGACTAACTTAATAGTCTTAAATTAATATTTTCTCAGCATTTGTACATCTGTAACACAAAGAATATGGCAAATGCTRTAATATTGAAAGCATAACTAAACTGCTGACACGTGATCACTGTAAGGTAAATCTCTTTAATCATACTCCTCATAACACTCTTTTACCTTGTGCTATCATTGYCGTTCCACAGCTTCCTCACTTTTCTATGGGAACTGGAGAGGAAAGGCACAGATTATTAGTATTATTACAAGCAACCCATTAAACAAACTGTATAGATCCGAGATTCCTGGATAACATGTTTCCACTGCTGCTAGTGGGATTTAAATATAAATTCAGATAAATTCAGATTTTGCTAGCTCCTTCAGGTAGATTGAGAATGATGGTGACATTCTTTGTATAGATCCATTATGGCCTAATTTTGTTCAGAAATAGCTAAGATTTTAAAATTTTTGAGAAGTTTAGCAAAGGTACACTTTACATAGATTCAGTTCAAATATGGGTATGTTGAGAGAGCCAGGAAATAATTTTGAATAGGACAGTATTAGAGTCATTCTTTCTACCACTTCCTTTCTAACTGATGTAAACAACTGCATGATTTTAATGTGCTTTCTTTCAGGAATGGGAGGACACGGAACTAGAATGATCAATAAGTGTTTTTCCGTGGTTAGTCAGGAAGTTCTCAGTTCCAAAAATCCTTTTTAATCACAAGTTGTCTGCCATCCATTGACCAAATCCAACTTTTCACTTCCAGTCCACTGTAAGTTAAGGAATCTGATTAATAGAAACAAATCTCAATAAACTGGTTTATGGAACAATAAACACATGTATGTGTGTTTGTGTAAATTAAGGAATTCTTAAGAGAGACCTAATTATGATTTTTAAACAATTTTATATATGCTGTAATCTTCCTTATTCATTTATTTCTCTACAGATATGTTTATAATATTTGTTTTTGTTTTTCTCCCAGCATTTTTTAGCACATTTGTGGAAGCTGGATTTCATGGCTTCTGAACTGCGACAACTCCTTTTCACTTAGAAAGAATCTAAAGTAACCCTTGTTTGGAATATGAGATGCAGAAAGCTGTTTTGCAATGATCCATGTCAGGATAAGATGGTATGGAATTCCTAAATTTTATTTCTGGTGCTTCCTTTGCAGTTCTAGAGAAATCACTTCAGGAAGGCTTTCAAAGATACAAATGTCTGCTATTTATTTCCTATTGACAAGGAGTAACATTAAATGGTTAACTGCTGGTTGTATTTTTCTGAGTTCCTCCCTTCCAGTCTTTTGGTTTTTGTGTACTCAACAAGTAAAAAGTGAAGGCTTTGGGGTTTTCTTCCCTGGAATTTAAGTTCTGTGAAAATATATTTGCCATTAAGATTTCAGGAAGAGATTTACTGCATCAGCAGCCCCCTATTACAGCCAGAGCCTGCTGGATGAAGTTGTCAGGCACCAGGGTGAGTGTGGACTGCGTGTCCCAGGTTCCTAGCACCTAGCTGGTGCTAGGAAGGGGGTCTCCAAGCCCTGAGCACCTTGAGGATGCTGGTGGGCAGAGAGGCCTCGCATGTCACTCTTAGAGGTCAGCTGCTATTCTGCTGGATTTAGCAAGTGGATCGTGAGGCAGGTGAGTTCAAGAGTCTGAGAGGAATAAAGTGTGTATGTGGCGGGGAGGGGTATCTGTGGGGATTTGTTCATAGGACTGGGGAAGGGTGGGCCGTGAGTTCTGTTTGGGAGTGATAGTGGAGAAGGGGCTCCTGGATCATGTTTAGGGGTGAGAAGTAAAAGATTGTGAGGCCCGACATGGAGAATTATAAGGACTGGTGTTTTCTAATTGTATTCAGCGCTCTTTTAACAGAGCATGATGAGGACAATATATACAGGTACCATATAATAATACCAGCTGGAAGAYGCAGTAGTCTTGTGGTTCAGACACTGGATAGAAATCAGGAGTTCTTGGATCYGTTCTTGGCTTTGCCACAGGCTTCCTGTGTTACTTTCGGCCAGTCACTTGATCTTTGCATCCACCATCTGTGAAACAGTAAGGCTTGGAACAGTTTATGTATATGAAAACATGTATCTAATTTAACTGTTCTTATAAAAGTTAAATATTAAGGAACTATTACATTATCACAGGATGAAAAATATGCCACATCTATTTTCACTGTGAATTTTATTCTTTTGCTATTATGTTATTTTTCAGAACAGACAATGTTTTTGCTGCGTAAAAATAAGCAAAGCAGAAATCCATGATACAGTCTTGAGAGCCATACTTGTAGATGTTATGTCTGGTGCTAAAATAAGAGATGCATATTAAATGCYGCTGGCAGTATTTCAGAGGTAATTGTTCAATAAAATGTATCACAGATTTGAACATTAAAAGTAAACAAATAACAYCAGGCTCTGTAGATATCAGTCTCCAAAAGCTATTTTAAAAATTTCATAGCATATGTCTGAATGTAGACACCTCCTCATCAGCTTGTAGACAGCATGTAGACACATGTAGCAGCATGCTGCTCTGAATACTATGATTAATATTTGATGTCGGAAAAGGGAAATAACCCAGTAAGATCAATTTTCAAACATATTCCTTCAGGAAGGAACTAGAGAGTGATCCTGAAAACTACCACCTGGTATGCAAAATGTCTACTAAATGTCTTTAGTAAAATAATGAAACTGATACATAAGATGAATAATTTCACTATATTTGGAGAATAGATAAGAAATAAACTCCTGTTTACTGAACTTGGCTTATTTGCAGACTTTATGACTTTATTTTAATGTGCATAATTTGCTTGTGAGGAGACACTGATAAATGTCAAAGCAATCTACAAAAATCATATTATTAAACATAGAGGCTTTCCATGATGGCTGGCAATATGTCCATGTGGGGAAGAAAAGGGAGATCCTTATTTTTGGTATTTATTAATGTTATGATGATTATCTAGTAAAAGATTGGACTAGTGTATCTACCCAGCAGAACTGAAGGGATGTCTGGGGCATGGAAGTAGTCAAAGTATGGCATTCTGTATGACAAATAAAACAAGTAAGTTTATTCAAGCTAAGTCTCTCAGTATCTTAGCTGTAACTGATGAGACAGTTCAGAGAGTAACATTGGCTTTCAATTGGCATAATCCTGATAAGTATGTCTTAAAAAAAAAAAAAAAAAAAAAAAAAATCTTCCCCCTTCCAGCCATACCTAGCAATGTGAGCCATCAGTAATCACACTTAGCTTTTTACAGAATTTCAGATATCTGAATATGTCTGCACTGCTACATGCACTTGTAGGTCATCCCTGAAACATGCATATTGCTGTGTTAAGTGGGCTCAGCTGTCTCAACTTGTTCTCTGGAACTGTCTTGGGTCAAATAACTCTGTAGGGGAAACTATCACCTTTTTTGCCTACTGAGTGTTTAATACAGTCCACAGATTATTGCAGATCAGTTACACGTGCCTTTAGAGCAAYAGTTTGGAAACTTTAAGGTCCATAATATAGGTCTGTTGCCAAAAACTCTAGAAAGTATGCCTAGAACCATGAAATCAGGGAAAGTATTCAGTTGGAAAATCATTTACCTTTAGTGGAAAAGCATTATCTGTATTCTTTGGATTGCCTTTTGTAATGTAGGGACTGTTACAAGCCTCAAAACCAGAGAGCTCATTTAGCTTCTGAAACTGCTGAAGATTTGTACAGTTGTGTAGTCAGATGGTCTGGCACAGCTTTAGCAATACAGAGCATTGTTCCAAGGAGTCTTTGTATCCCTTCCTTGTCTGCTGGGGTAGATGTGTCTGGTTATGGCTTGAACCTACAGTGAGTTACTTGTGTGCCTTGCCGCATTAGTGTCTTTCCTAGCTTCTCTTATGTTACTTACGTTAACAGAAGTTGTTTAGATCACTGGACTTAAGTGTTGCAGCTCTGAGCACTGCTTGGATCATTCTATACAAACTTGAGCCTCTAGAATCTAAAATGCTTGTGGGAGGGGGAATTGTTTTCTTTTTTCCTGTGCAAAAATGTCAGGAACCAAACATCTTTGAAAAGCAGACATAGTTTGAAACTAATTAAACTAAAATCTTCAGATGGAGCTCTATTATATATCATGTCTCCACTTGAAGTTGCACAGTCAGAGCCTTTTAGCCACACAGAGCCCTGTTATAGCAGACAAGGGTCACAGAGGTCCCCCTGCAGGATTCTCATTGCCTGTAACAGCTTGATTTGTGCAAAAACCTTCCAAAATAGTAGCAGAAGTCATTATTTGGAATGGCTGCCTAGACTCTATACTATGGTAGCATAATATTCTTCAGAAAACCGTATTATAGCGGGCCACAAATGATTTCATAGGTCCTTACTACCTGTTTTCTCTTGATATATGTGCTGCACCTTAAATACCATATGATGTTAAATATACGCTAGTAAGGCTTCATTTCACATTACTCATTCAAAGATCAAACAAATACAGTGTCTCTGACAGTGGAAAGCAATGGAATATTTTAATTAAAATGCTAAAGCAAAACATGAATAATAAATGTTATCTCACCAAAACCACTGTCGTCTCCCCTGCAGCTAAAGGATTTGTCAAAAAAAATGAAAAGATGTGGAATAATGGATTAAAGATGCTTTCCAGCCTAAGAGCTTTAGACACTATATTACCAAAACTTATTTCTCAATAGGAATATTGTGAGGAACCATCATTTAGAAACCTAGCCAAGCAGGCATCAAATTCATCTTTTTTTTTTTTTTTAATATCATTGCAGGCTGGCAGTACTTCTCTCCAGATGTACCATTTGGCACATTAAGCAATTCTTTTCTTAGAAGGGGAACCTATGGTTTTGCCATGTAATGCAAAACACCAGTGGAATCACTACATAAGCAAAATGCCAGTAATGGTATAGTGGTCCAGCCACAAACATTGGTATGTTAATTTTGTTTTATTTTTCCCAGTGTGTCATCTGTAGTACTGTATTTTGTATCAGGACTATGGCTGYGCTGTTTAGTATCATATTTTAAAGTGCATTTTCAGTGAGAGGCTTAAGCTAAGAAACTAAYGATTTTGATGTCATCTTCTTTTTTTCCCCCTCAAAAAAACCTGTACTTCATATGCTCTAGCTATCACTTTAGATCTATCACTTTTTCTTAGAGCAGGCCAAATTTTTCCCTTAATTATAGCTGTTCAACCTTTCAGCATTATGCATGCACTTTTGATAATGATATCCAAATGCATCTGAAAGCAAGTAGTTTACACTAAAGCTATGGCTTATACTTCCATTATTTCCTAAGAGTAACCATACCTTCAAATAAAACTTATTTGTAAGTAAAAAGATAAAAATAATTACACTGTTTGCAGTTGGAGGACAGTGATTGGCTTCTAGGCTATTTTAGCTCTCTGGATCATCACCTTGTTCAGTTCCTGCAAATGCAGCAACAGTAGCTTTTATATCTCCCATATTTCAACTTAGTTGCTGTTATTTGTTCTATGCTATTCATGTTGTGTGAGAAGAAAGAAACATAAGTGATGGGAAGAAAATTGCTTTCACTTGCTTTGTTTTTTGTCAGCAGAAAAATTGAGGAGGAGTTGTACAGTGAGTGGTTCTACCTGTCATCCCTCTATTTTTGCATGTAGAAGCAGAATGTGAATTGTTCTCCCCATTTTTTAATTTGACTTTTCTAATTGAAGATGTACTTGAACCAGCAATTTCYTCCATAGACCTTGTTGAGGGCCATCTAACATGAGGGCCTCTTCGTAGTTGTGCATTTCATATATGTGACTTGACAGGCTTGCTCAGGAATGTTTCAGTCTAAACAGCTGAGGAGAAAAAGTATGGAGTGAGAAGAGCAGGCCAGAGCAGGCATAGAAAGATAAAGTGACTTGCATGGGTTCATGGAGCATGTAAGCAGGAGAATGGATTGCGTGGAAGSTGGGAAGGAATATACTGAGGAGAATCATTCTATTTTTGCCATCTTTCTTGTACATCTCCTAAAGGGTACCATCAGAGGCAGAATATTGAGTTAGACAGTTTGGTCTGACCTTGCAAGCACTTATTTCGTAGTCTTCCAAGCTGGACCTGTTTTCTCACCCATTTCATGTCAAGTAATCAGAGTTTGTTCTCTTTTTCTCTAGCTTTGTCTTACTGTAATACCACTGATGCTATTAGTCTTGTTTCTGATTTACATTTTGTAAGAGAACTGTGGCCATAATATGCTCATCCGCACAAAATATGGCATGTGATAGGCTGATTTCCAAGAACTGAGAGAGTGTTTGCACTATGCTCCCATGGCAATCCAGCTTCTTGCTAGGTTAGACCAATCCTGGGCATACATGAGCTCTAAAGATCCCTGAGTTTTTTTTTTGTTTGTTTGTTTGTTTGTTTGTTTTTTGTTTTTTTTTTTGTAATGACCTTAATGTTGGAAGTGTTCTCCGAATACATGATGTGATTATTTAGAGACTGAGGAAGGTAAGGGATGTAGACTGGGCAGAGCCGAGTGCAACATACTTCATGCAGAAAGACAGAAGATTTTTTGTCTCTGTGGCTGATAGGCTTTTTCCTCTTGCAGAGGTTGTGACAGCATCGCTGTAATTTCTGCATCTTGTAAGTGAAGAAGAGCAAAAGATTAGTCCCCGGTTTCCTCCTCCACTATATACAGGCTCTTCATATATACTACAAAGTATTTTTTCCCATTGATAGGCCTACCCTTTTCTCCGGCTAAAACATTTTTGAAGAATCTTAGCACATCATGCAACCCTTTTGTCTTCAGTTCCCTACATGAAGAGGAGGCAGCATTTCCTGTGTTATTGTTACCATGAATGTTGTAACAGCAACCACCATCCTAGCCTTAGAGCCAAGGGAGAAAAAGGAGGTTGGCCATGAAAAGTAAAAAATTCTTCCTTAGCAGAGTTGTCCTTTGTTTTGGGAGAAAAGCTGTCACTTGGGGAGAGAGAGAACATGCTGCCCAACCTGATTTGAGTTCCCTAGTAATTTTCTGTTTGTTATAGCAAATATCCTGTAATTCAAGCTCTCCATAGGTGGAGTCAGACTCTGCTCAGCAGAGTTTAAATAGACAGCAGGATTCTTTCTCTTTAGTATGACAAGTGTTTAGTTTTTAACTGGCTCCTGCCAATCACCATAAGTCTTACCTTTCCTCCTCCCAAGTTAAATATGTCAGTTCTGACATTTCCCCATCCACGCATTCTGAAGATGACAGCTTCTGGTTCCCTAAACATACAAATCAATGGAAAATCAAAAGTAAAAAAGAGAGTGTGATTTCTGTCCAAGTTTCTGCTTAAATTGGCTTGTGTGGCCTTTCCAGTTTGATTAACTATGTAATTAATAATGACCAGGTGTGGCAGGGTAGGCACTTTATTCTTTTTTTTTTTTTCCTGCTCTGTGAATGCTGGGAAAGAATGTAAGGAAGGCACTTAGTTGTGAAAACACTTTCTCTCTCTCCTGTTGGTTCAGTTCTTAAAAATCTAGTAATGTTTTAAAACCCCAGGAAGAGGAACAAGCAAAATTTCATTATTTCTCTTTGGGCCTGTAGAAGCTAAGCACTAGAGGATTTCTGAATGAAAGCTAATTCTCGCTCTTGATCAGMTGTGGCTGCCTTGGAGCTCCAAGTGGAGAGATTCGTCACAATGTTGCTGTGAGCTCTACCATGCTGTTAGAGCATGGGGGAAAAATGGAACACATATTCAAGGTAAATTGTTTTAAGAAGTTACTAGCTAATTATTTCAAATTATAKTTAGGTTTTTCTTGCTCCCATTTATGTTGTGGCAAGTAATCATCTCCTAGCTGTGAAGTGCCTGGGGGGTTTGAGATTTCTATGGAAATGTTTCTTCCTTGAGACATRTATGTTAAATATACTTAAAGTTCAAATTGGCATGCAAATATAACAGTCTCAAAGCACTTGACACAGCTTTGCTCATCAGTATGCTGTGAGTGACAACACCTCAATGGGAGAAACATTGAGTGGGCAAACAACCTGTGTAAGACTTCTCATTGTGGCACTCCATCTCCTCCTTATGTTTGCTATATTTTTGTAAGACTTAGGTAGCTGAACTTACTTAATGTCCATTCTAAAGTTCATTTCATTTTTTTTAATAACTTTCAGTTAGAGGTGGCTTTTTATGCCTGGCTGTCACCCAAATTGCATGATGGTATTTCAGAGCAAACTTTGAGTTTTAGAGTGATAATAAAAGGTTGCCTGCCAAAATAAAGTAAAATTGGTTCAACATTGATGCTAATGAATGTGGAAATAGTAAAGGCTGAAATATCAAAACAAATAAATTAAATTTAAAAAAATACCACCGTATGATCAAGGTATGTTGATGATATTTTATGAGCTGTTTTAGTGAAGACTATTAAAAAAAATTATGTATTGCCACATACTAAATTTGTCAGGTTTCCCTCCTAGTGCTGCTATTCATATTCCAGAAGATTTTTCTTTAATCATAAAAAACCACATATGTTATTTTCCTTCAGAATTTTCCTTGAGCCTTTCCTCCTCTAGAACACCTACAAAAAAAGTTTTGCCGCCAGTGAATTACAGGTATGTTCACAATGCTTTTCTTCTACTTTGTCCCTGTGTATCATTTGTCCTTTACCTGTCTGCCTGAATCTATCTGTTGTTTCTCAACTACTACTTTGGACATTCTTTGAGGCTGGAACCAAATTTATGCTCTGTGTTTATATAGTATGTGGAGCCTTGTTTGAATTAATATTCAGTATCCATACATCCAACACTCTGTAGTGCTTCCTAAGAAGAATAAATTCTTTACCTAAGAGAGAAGCTAGATTAGTCTTTTGTAAACAATGTTATTACAGGTCTGGCAGAAAAGCAGTGGTCCCTTCACATGAGGTTTCATTCACTTAGAAGAAGAGAAGCTCATCTCATTGACAGGAGAGATTCTGAGGGCTTTCCCTTTTACCTCTGCCCCACTTCCTTGTACAGCTTTTGACCAAAAGCCTGGAGCTGTAGAGGCTATCTGCAAAAAGGATATGTTGTTGTTTTGTCCACCTAGTTCTTCAGGATTATAATCTTTTTCAGAGAGAGTTGCTGAGAAATCAAGAAGAAAATGATTCTAATGTTGACCARCTATAATCCACTGAGTACATTTTCATTGATTTCATGTGTTTCACTGGCAAGTATTACACCAGTATGTTGCTGTTCCTTAGATGAATGAAGCCTTTAATTGCTTTTCATGTATTAGCAAAGGAACTAGGTTCCAATTACATCAAGACAATCTTTACCACTTTTTAAAGATACCTTGAAGAGCATGTAAAATTATATTTTGCATCAGTTTTAATATTTTTTCATACTATTATGCTCCACTTTAATATCAGAAGCAACTATTGAATGAGGTTGGATTTGGACTAAAGAATAGCATTATGTCATCAGAAAGGAAGGTGCTACTTCACCACTGAAATCTTTTTAAAGTATTTTTCCACATAGGTTTGTTACTAATTATACTATATAAATTTAAGAGTGGAAATTTGGTTTCTCCATCATCATAACTTGTGTCTAATATTCTGCACTGAGCTTTGGAGTGCAGCCAAAGTGCAACTGTCCCTGGAAATTTCTTTTTAATATAATCCCGTTTTCTAGTTAAATACTTCAGATGAAATATACTGAGCAGGAAAAAAAGAGGACTACTCTGCTTGGAGTACTATATAGCCAGAAGATTGCCTGAGGACTTCCATATTGAATCTACTTTACCTTGCTCTCTATTCCATAACAAATTGAACTGGAGCATAAGGTACTTCAAGCTATGTTTGATATTTTTTTTTCCTGCGCCCCGCACTCCATTGAGTGGAGCTATTAAGATGTTGGTCTAAGTCATAAGAGTTTTGGAGACCGGAAATACTTGATTTCAGTAGCTGAATTTGAAGTTATCTGAAGGTAAATATTTCTTATCTAGATGGTGTATAAGATGTGTATTCATCTGATTTTCTTTCCTTATTGAATATCATTTTCCCTAGGTGTGTTGTTGGCTGGGCTTCCTGAGCAGAAGCAGACAAACTCCAAAAACTTCTCATGTTTTCAATGAGTTGTGTGACCTTTCTCTCTCTCTCTCTTCCCCCCCCCCCTTTTTTTTTTTTTTTTTTTATTCTTCTAATGCTCCCAGAATGGTTGCACTGGGAATCACATTTGCAAAACTTTAACTGTCATCTTAGACTTCAATAGCTTAAAATAAAACTTCTGATATTTAGCTACCATCCCTCTAATAAGAACAAACACTTCAGGGTCTGTGATTTGTACTATAACTGGAAATATTACCTTTCTAACAATGCCTAGTGCTGGCTTAAGGGATGAGAACATTAGAATTATGAACATTCAAGTTACACACCCATTAACAGTCTGGGGGATTGTATCCTACTGCTGTAAATTTTTATTCAGGTTTTCCAAAGAGGATACCTTGCCAAAGCCTTTGTTAAATGGCTGTTGTCTATTACTAAATAGTTTATGTTGAGTCCAGAGTTGACTAAATTTCAGTGATGATCCAAACTCTCTAAAAGATTGCGTAATGGATAGTATACTTATTGTAAGGGTATATTTACAAGTGCTATGTGTGGATGCACATACATGTTTTTATAATAACTAATTATCAATAATGTTTCAGTTAACTCAGTTAACTTTGGAAATATCCAAAGGGTATTTCGACTTCGAGAAGTGATTCTGAAAAAATGTCACCTTTACTCCATAACATTATCACTCTGTACCATTACTCTGTACACCATTATCAGCAAAAACCTGATAACATATCCCTATATTCTTGCTGCAGTGAAAGAAGTTAGTATTTGCTACTTTATATTCCTGTGAGTATTGCCAAAGCGTGCAGCTATCTCCATTTTGAAATGAGCCTTATCATTGTTAACTGTTTTGCTACTGTGGATGCAAATTCTGCCCCAAATTTACCCTTGTGCTACTTTATTGGAAACAAGAAGTTATCTACATTTAGTTGAGAGCAGAGTTTAGCTCTAAGAATCTCTATTACTGGTGGTGATACATAAGCAAAATCAAAATGAGCTTGACTTCAGTTAGATTCCAGTCTAACTTTTCTCCAGTTGCCAACTAGAAATAGTATTCTGCTTAATAAGTAATTATGGGAATGACTGATACATTAAAATTGCTGTACTGACTGTATATTTTATGGTTATGCAATTAAAATTGTGAAAAAATGTAAATTTCCGTAGCAGTACTAACTGAGTCTTCTTGTGCTCCTGACACATTCTTTGTATGTGCAAGGCTCCAGGCTGTGTTTAAGCAGAAGGGGAATAGTAAATATTGTGTGAAGATGCTTGGTTTTGTTACAATTCTGTAATTCAGGAGCTGGTGCTTTCTTTTTCAAACTCCCAGGGGAGCGAAGGAGGAGGTGGAAGTTCAGTACCACTCACTCACATCTCAAATAATATTACTTCAATGCAGCAGGACTTTGGAGATACTGTAGCAGCAGCGAACATACAAGCAGTATCAAAATTACATAAAGCCACTGCTGCGTATTAGACCTCTCTTAGAGCATTGACTACACTGATGTATTAATTTATTTAGTGATGGACTTTGAAGAGCTTCAATCTGCAATGTCCCTCCAACATGAAAAAAATGGGAGTCATACTCAAGTTCTGTGGTATTTTAACTGTTCTTTCTACATGATGTAAAAGACAGTCTCCACTGCTGCCTCTTCTTTCCTGAATAGGAATATTGATACACTTCCAGTTAGACTGAGACAGTGATTCACGTTTTGGTGGCATTTGTGCAGGCTCCCATGCCAGAGTTCTGCAGCTGCTTTGTACTTGATTTCTGGAGTAGCATTTCCTTGAAACCAGTCTTCAGGAATCCAGTGTATAACTTGAATGGGGGAGGATATCCTCAATTTCATTAAAATCATACCCAGGACTTTTGTGGAGGAAAAGATGTGGAGAAAGTGAAGAAGCCAGAATGCTATTAATTAAAATATTCAATTCTATGCAGCATGTCACTTCTACTGCAAGGCAAAAACCAAAGAAGAGGAAGAAATGATTCTTAAGTTTCTGAATTTTGTGGCCCTCTGAGCTGATTTGCAGCCCTGAGGAAGGTGCCAGTATCTTTGTATTGTTTGGCAGAGAAAAGATTACCTTGTAACTCATCTTGTCTGGCTATGGCCTGGCACTGGATCATGACCAGGTTGATGGCAGCCTGACAGTTTTAAAAGAATATGTTGGCATTTTATGAAAAGGGAAGTTATTGCATTTGAAAGGAAGTGAAGACAAAAACAGAAAATCTTGTCAGTTTTATGGCAGAGAGGCAGTAAAAATTTTGGCACATTACTTCAGCCAATTTCTGCAACAAATTAGTGAGCTAAATTGATTATAAAATCAAAAATGAATTTACATAAACATTAGTGTTTTAGTTATTCTGCTCCTGCAGCATATTATACACTCGGAGAGTCAACCTCATGCCAATTACAGTTAAAATTAATTTACAGCCTAAGTTTAGATGTGTGGCAACTGAGGAGAGCAATAAATGGAGCAAGAAAGGAGCTTGGAAAGAAAAGAAGAGCATGGGAAGAGATGGGACTTCTGGGTCACTGGCTGCAGTTTCTCCCAGTCCTCCCTGAAGAAACCACATTATTACCCTCTTTCAGACTGTGTAACAATGCCCTGACATAGTATTAGATGATACAAAAGATGGGAGTGTTTAAATTTATGGGTTTGTCTCASTCAGTATAGTTTTTCTTTGGCTCCATGAGCTATTGTATTGGCATATCCCAGTTGCTTAGGATATGCCCGCGTGAGGCATATCACATATGCTTCTGCATTGCTTTAAAATGAGGACGTGTACCAGGAAGCTGAGGCCTGTGGTGGGCAAAGAGAATGACATTAGAGCACAGAGTATGAAGGAAGGGGGTGATTCCAGATAGCTCTTCCTGCAGTCAGCAGGAGTAAGAACTTGGAGGATAAGTTTTCCAAATGTTATTTCTCTTTCWGTTCTGAACCTTCTGCTAGAGAAGTAGTTACTCTGGGGTATGCCTACCTGGGCAGCCTAGGGCTATCCGAGGAGGCCTGGGTGCTAGAGACAGAGTAAATTGGTCCCTCCGGAGCTCCACAATATGTCAGCTAGGTTGCTTTCCATTCCCAAGCTACCTCAAGTATCTTATGTTATGTGCCACAGTGTCCTTTAAACCCCTTTCTAATGCCATCCTTTGAAACCCTTCAGCGAATATCTTCACCTTCACACTTGTATAGGAGTTCAGTACCAATAGAGCATACAAAGAAGAGTTACTTGGTGAGTGCCACAGCCTCAAAAGCCATTGTGAATTATTTTGCTTTGTCAGTCAGAACTTTAAACTGCAACCTTATGGCTTTAACTCCAGAGAGGGCTGAGTGGAGTTCCTAGCATTATMGTATGTTTTTACCCAGGCAACGTAGCCAAAGCAAACAATGAAACCAGACTTCTTCTTGTGGTCAGAAAGAAACAAACAATTTGTTTTGATTGAAGGCTCAGTGCTGTGGAGAGGCCTAGAGTTATGAGCAGCTGCATAGGAAGCGCGATGATACGGACTGGTGGTTGCCAATACAAGTTACACCCGTCAGCTGAACCTACAGTGAGATGGATGGCTCAAGTGCGGAGAGCAAGGCTTATAGCTGAGAGAGGTGTCGTCATTTCTGGCAAGAGGGAGGATTAGGATGAAGTGATCTGCTTTTCTTAATGCAAATCAAGATTTTGTAATATTGAATATAATTGCCTGAGTAGATGCGTGTAATCTGCAGACTAACAGTAATTTTATACAAGAGTCATGTTTCCTGTTTTGGGAAGGTAACAGCACAGTGGGAATTACATTGGTTCAGTAACACGCTATTACACCTTCCTGTGGCCGGAGAATCAGCATTGCTTTTGCCTCTGTCTCTACAGTGCTTGTGTCCAATAGATAACATGGAGTTGTGTTGTCTTAGGCTGGCAGCTTCTAATAGTCATTTATTCTTCTATAGGACAGGGATTTCTCTGTGCCTGAAGCAGCAGCTCAGAGCAGTCATTGCCCTATTGCTGTTCAGTGCGCAAATAGCACTCGTATCTCCCATTCAGATAAAACTGTGGAAGATGTAACATTCATTGTTTTTAAGAATAAAACTACTTGGTGCAAGAATGAAGCTTACCTTTTTTAAGTCTCACAGCTTTAGCTCAATTTGGAAGATATAAATAGGGCTGAGGTCTTAATGAGGTCTYAAACTTCTGTCTACACAAGTACATCTATTGTGTTAACCCATTGGAATTTTAAATGAGAATTAACAATAAGAAACTTATCTCGCATATTTTTCAGAGTTTTTGTGGTTTCCTCGCCTGTCAGATCTGAAAACCATTCCTGAAATCTAAAGATGAATTATTATGAAACAATAGTTATGACTAGTGTTCTCCTGCAGTGAATTAACAGAAGAAAAGAGTCCAGTCATTCACAAACCGAATGTTGCTTTCCTCAGTGCCAGGAGTAAGTTGCATTGCCTTTTACAGTAGAAAGTATTAGATTTTTGATTTTGTTTTTTCTACAGGGGGCAATCAAAGGTAGTGATGTGTGAAAAGGAGGCTTCAGAGAGGTAAAACAAAACTTTTGTGAGCAGATTGAATCTCAACATAGCTTCACTGATTTGAAGCATTTTTATTCCCTTCTCTGGACAGGCAATCATAAGCAAAGCCAATAGATACTAACTGTGGCATATGTGGTATGTTTTTGCTGTTAGACCTGTCTGAAAGAAAAGCTGTTCCTCCCTTTGTGTTTCACTTTCAATTGCTTTCTGTACTGTTGTAATATGCTATGGACAAAACTGGAAACATTTGACCATCCCCTCTGAACTTACTTTGTAGAATTTTGCATGCCAATGTGAAGTGCAGTGGGATGTGAGAAAAGAGCTAAATACAATGCTGTACAGACAGTTAGGCCTCCAACATCAAGAATGTGTGCGACTGTGTCTTCTAACTGCTGCAGTTCTCCTTTTATATTTATTTACCATTATCTACTTTGCAATGTAAGGCCAAAATTGAAATGGTGATGCAGTAGATTTCTATTGCACTTGACAAGGACAATACAGAGCATACAAGTCCCTTCATGGGTAATGGTATAGGTGAAACCTAAAGCATGTGAAGTGAGTATGTTTAATTTACAGCCTGTATGCAGAAGATGAAGCTGTGATTTTTAAGATTTTCTGTTGCTAAATTCACAGGGTGTTTCCCATAGAAAGAGTTGTCAGCTCGGAGGATATAGATGAACTCTTATACATTGGCAGCATTCTGTGGGAAGGTAACCATTATTCTTCTCTGAATTAGCTTTGAGATTGGATTTTGGTGTTTTCATGCTGTAATTTTCTCTGATTCCAGTCACATATAGATACTATCTCTGCTGTCATTTGTTTTGAAGATGAATTTCATCTACTGGTGATTTGAACTTACTGCTTTGTTTGTGGTTTCATTTTGCAGGGCATACCAAATATGAATATGTTTTCTTTAAACATGAAGAACTGCTAAATATGTTGTATTTTGCACTGACCTCAATATAGGAAGTGTGTTTTGGGTTACTTAGATACCTTAAGAGATTTTAAGCTTAGGAACTCCTAGTCTATAATTCCCAAACAGACTTTTGCATGAGATAAGAATAAAGAAGCCCTTCTCTGATGAGAAGATTGCAGTCTTGTGTAAGCATAGGGGAAAAATTTTAGGTACCTGAAAATTTTTGTGTGACAAATGTCTTGCCTAGGGTATGTTTTTGTGAAAGATGCACTTAGATTTTAAAATTCTAAATTTCAGCTCAATTATATAATATGCTTATGTTAAGGCTTTGCATTTTATTGCAGGCCAGGGAAAGAGAGGAGAGTATCTGGTCCTTAGTGTCACTTTGTCTCATTCCTGTTTTCAGCTGGAAAATTAATAACACTTTTTAACCATTCAGGAATATTGTTAGATAAATATATTACATATCAGAGCAACGAAATAAAATGGTAAAGTAGAGGCCGCACATACTAAGTACAGTGATTACCCAGTATTTTATCTGTGCAAAATCTCTTGCTGTTTTGTGAAAGTATAAATGAGTAGAAGAATCAGAGTTGCCATTTAAAAATGAGCTATATATAAATCTGAAGACTGTGTTGAGATTGTTTCATGGGAATTTATGCAAAGGAAAAAATGTGGGACAGAAGAGCAGAGCTTGTAGTTAAGGAAATAATGTTGTACCAGGTGCTAATTTTTGCTTTGAAGCCCCTCTTCCCCCCGATCCCCCCAAAAAATAAATAGAGCACAAAGGAAGTGTAGAATCTGCACTGTAGAACTTTAGCATCCACCAATTGCCAGCCTGTAAATTAGTTAATTGCCTGTCCCTGTAAATTTGTGTGATGAAATATGTCCGAGACGTTAAGAGCAATCTATCGGAATGTGAATTACCTCACAGGATGCCTTGCTGCTCCAGAATACCATAAAGCTGTTCAAATAAAGATGAGCTGAAACAATGTAACAGCTGGCTAAGATGAGCATGGGAAAGAAAAATATGGTGACAGGAGATGCAGAAGTGAGTTGGTGTGTTGGCATTCCTTTCTTTTCAGTGCAAGGACATGTGAAAGGACTTGTCACCGGTAGAAAGACTCTCTTACATTCTATTGTGGCAAAACCTTCAGGCTCCAAATAATACCACAATTTGTGTGTTTCCAGATGTAATTGGCATGTGCACATTCTCACACTGTGGGAATTTGACTTCATCTTCTCATCCCAAAGCCTTGGCTACTTAAAGAACTGCCATTTCACTGAGACAGATATTGGAGATTTGCTTATTTTATATTTTCAAATATGCATTTCTAGTAAGTTGCTCTTGGTTTTAGCATTAATTTATTATTATTTTATATATTATATATAAATTATATATAATATATATATATAAAATAATAATAATTATATATAATATATAATATATAAAATATTATATATATTATATATTATATATATTATTATATATTTTATATATATATATATTATTTATTATTAATTTATATGCAGGTTGAAATCCTTCTTCTTGTGATTTATTAAAGAAACTAACTGGTAAATTCATAAAAATGAATTCCACAGACTGACTGCTGTGTGGGGTTAGGTGCAAGGAATATCTTACACCTCTAAGTGTCTGAGCTCAAATTTTAGTTTAGTGTAAGCAAAGCTAACTCCAGGGGAAAAGTAGATCAAAGAAAGGAAATAATACTAGTTCTAATAAATACATGAAACTTACTCTTTTTATCCATGAGTATTTAACATGAAAGCCTGTGTTGATTTGCTATTGTGGGGCTTTATGAAAAGTTGATTTTGATGAAAAAGTTTTTGATGAAAAGTTCAGCAAAACTTATAGAAAAAACATATGCTTCAGGTCAACTGCAGCTTGTCTCCCTGCCTGCCTCCCTCATCAAAATGAAAAGCATGTTCACATTTCATGAAGTCTTGAATGACCTATTTGATCTGAAACAGAGTTTCTCTCAGAACTGTGTCCTACTCACTGGACTCYGGAGGATTCTGAATCTCTGTGGTTGGGATGGGTCTTTAGTTCACACATAATTAGGCCCCAAAACAAGGAACACAATCAAGGGGCCCACTCATAGATGAATGTTTAATAACTGGGATGCCTGGGCTTCTAGGATAACTTTTCCTCATTTTTTCACCGTCAATTTTGGTTAATTTTAATATAGTGCATTTCACTCTTCAGTCTAATGATCCTCAAAGGGTTGTGCTCGTGTAGTGGTGTCACAAAAAGAAGAGAGAAGGGGCAGTTTATCAATCAGTCTGTCCAACCTTAGTCTTAGGAACAGTGTCAAAAAGTCTCAAACAGTGCTGAGTAGCAAGACAACAGTTTTATGGTCTTCTWTGAAAAGCCTTGCTTCTACAACTCTGGAAAGTGTTCATGATGAAGCACTGGTGCTGAGATGACCCTGTCACTTTCAGATCCTTTGCTCTGGGTACTTCAGGTGTGATCACATGGGTTTGATATTGTGCCTGAGAAGGTATGAGATCATACCCTGATCTCACACCATCTGTTTAACAGATGTATTTGTATGGTAAGGCTAATGGTTAAAAACCTGGCTCCACTTATATCAGTGGTATCAGGATTTTATCCATGATTGGARGGAGAGAGGGGAAAAAAAAAGAATGCCCAAAGATAGATTTCCTAAATCACTGACAGGAAAGCCTGTAGACTTCAGAGCCTTGCTTACTGTTCTGTCATTTGGCTTCTGATTATTTCTGTTAGATCTTTGGACAGAGTATCTGATCTCTATGTCTAAGTATGCATGTTTATTAGTATAGATTTCTAAAATACAGACATGTGTGACTGTTGAAAAATATGGAAGAAGTACAGGGCTTACTACTTATGATACTAGGAGTATTATTGACATAGCTAGTATTGATTGGAATCCTATTTGTACGTGTCTGTTCTGTAATGAATCTAGCACAAAAAGCAATCATATTCATTGATAAGTTTAGATTTTTCTGTTTGCTTTGTGTGATTAGATGGTTATGTTATTTTCTTGTCAGCTAAATTTCCCTGTTTTCTTTTCTTCTCTTTAAACTTTCAACAACACATAAATCATTCCTGGATTTCTCTAGCCCACAACATAGGATTGTTCTACCCTTACTGAAATGTTAAAAGTAGTTTGTGGACTGGAACATGACTGGGTGGGGCACTAGTTAGTTTCCAGCCTAAAATCCGGCAATGGCTTCTAAAATACAGTCCTCAATAGATTAAATCCAGCTGTTGCACAGGTGCACTGAGGCTATACGGCAAGAGAGTTTACCCACTTAAAAACTTTTGCCTATGTGTGTCATTAAACCAAGATATTTTTGGTTTAAATATATACTTTTTGGTTTTTTGATTAGGCAAAGCAAGTGGTCCTCATTAAAGCCACAGCCAGCAGAACAGTTTCATCTAAATTCATCTTTACAGTTGCAAAAAGACAAACCCAAGTATCCTAACTCTGACTTCTGCCCATCCTCCCCATTCATTGGAGCGGCACCGCTATTCTTATTTTTTTCTAATCTAACACTTTAAACATCCAGTCTGCACTGAAGTTGTTTATATGGAATTACATTTTATATATCTTTATATATTTTTGCTATTGATTCTGAAAGAGCCATGATATCCCATTATGAAATAACCTAGGAAGTCACTTTAGAAGAGAAGGGTTTTTATTTATTTATTTATTAAGAAACATTATGGCTTATTTATCTATATGATTTTTATATGCAAATAAAGACTTCTTTTCTCTCTGAAGTATTCTGTTGGTCAAATAATGTGAGCAGTAAAGAGTTGCTTTATAACTAGGAAATACTGACTGCAATCTATAACTTGCCCATGTTTACTGCACTCATGAATGAAATGCTTTTGTTAAGTGTAATCTCTGATGTGTATGGTTTTCCACCAATGCAGACATGGCATGTCCTCATTTATAATATAATTGTTGAGAGAGGCATAGCTTAATGTACCTTGGAACACAACTTTATTGAATTTATGCTCCAGGAGATTTTTTTGTAAAGCTAAACTGATTACCAGCACTAAGCTTTCTCTCTAGTCTGCCCCATGTCCTATGAATTTCTGAGCTGTAAAAGAAAAGTAGTAGTACTTAAGGAAATCTAGGTAGTTGCAATCTCATTTCTTCTCATTGAGTGTAGCTGGAGGTATGGCTGATAAGCAAGAGGAAGGAAAAGAAATGTCAGTCAACATTTTTTTTTCGTTTTTTTTTCCTCCCTCAGTCTTCTCTAACATGTAGAGTAACTGCAGAGTGTGCAGCCAGTACTGGTAGGATGGTGGGACTAGTTATAAACTTTGCCATAACATTTACTGACTTGAAGACAAAGCTTGTTAAATGCAATGGTTGTCATCTTCAGGTTGCAGCTTCATTCTGGAGGCAAAAAAAATTAGCACTTCCATAATGACTGAAGATAGAGAGAAGTCGCTCTTTTATGCCACTATATCTTTCCATACAGCTGCTTGCTTCCTTGATGATTATTGGCTTCTCCTCTGAATGGTAAAGGAGAAGAAAGCATGACCTGTGAACAGAGATCCTTTTGAAATTGCATACTTGATATTTACTCACCTTCCTCCTTTTCTAAGATTATGTGGATTAACAACAGCTGGTATTGGTGGTTCTTACTGTATATGAGAGGATCACTCACTAAAGAATCCTTGTTTCACAATTGATGATTTCCATACTGGATCACACTAAATGTCCACTTGGCCCTGTATTTTGTCTCCACCTTGGGCATTAATGGATGTCAGCTGTAGCACAATCCTTTCCTGCAATCCCATCCCACGTTTCAGCTGTCAGAGGCCTAGGTACTTTCTCAACCAGAAATTCAATCTGTACTACTGTGTTTAATACCTGCTGACAAATGTATTGTCCATGGATTTATCTCAAGTCCTTTTTTTCTCAATCCCAAAGCCTTCTGTGTCACTTAGGTCTACAGTTTAAGTATGTGTTTTGTGAAAAAGTACTTCCTCTGTTTTTCAACTTACTACCTGGTAATTCCACTGGATATACATTTGTACTATATTTGGAAGAAGGCTATTCCAGTAAGATGGGATTTAATGAGGTTCCAAAAAGAAGTAAAAGTTTACCATATAGATTGAATTACATGTTTAGGACCTACATATTACAGATTGCTCAAGATCCTGAGCATGCTCAGGAATATTTTACAATTACTGGAATGTATCTGCTTTTAAGGTGAAGATGACAGCACAGCAGTACATGCTGGGAACCCTGGAAATAGTAAAGATAAATCAAACTGAAAATGCATGTAGCTCTGCATCAGAATTTCATTGCCTGAATTGGAATTTGGTCCAGAAATCCCATCTGGTAGCTTATATTCTTACTAAAAAAGCACTATGAGGAGTTTAATGCCCCAAAAGAATTCAGGTTTCTGATTAATTTTCATCCAAAAGTAAACCCATTTAACAGGGTTATGATCTGAGGAGCAGGAGCTTGTGAGGGGAGCCAGCTGTGTCCTTAACAGCATTATTGCATGAGATCTGATTAGATTCAGACGCTTACTTTGTACACACACTTTTAATATGGACATTAACAGGATTGTGATCAGCCTCTTCAAATGCATCAAGTTGCCTCCCTGATATTTCTGAGATGGACACAAGCAACCATGAAAGTAAGACAGTATAGAACATCACAAATTCTGTCATGAAACAAAAAATCATTTGCTGTCTTTGCAGTGTCAAGAAAGMTTTATTAAAATTCTAAGATGTTTTGTTTCTATTGCTTATTCTGTAGATTTGTTGTCTCTTATTGCAGCAAAGAGGCTTTCAAGTGCCTCTTAAGAGGATTTTACTTGTCTTCCATTCTCTGCTTTCTTGCACTCTAAAAATACTTTTTATTTTGCTGTTTCATAAATTCAAATGTAATTTTGTTGCAGAGAATTTGAATTGTTTTGCCTATACTCCGCTGATACTTCGTTGCAAAATTCAGCAAAAATAAATGTTGTAATCCTTACTGATAAATGCATCCATGGCAATCACAAATAAGACATACTCAATTGTTGTTCCCTTCTAAATTGATCTAATCCTAAAATACAAATGGTTAGCAGTAACTCGAAACATATCCAGTTTCCAATTCACAGCATCAAACTAACTGATTTTGTAGATTGAAAAAAAAWTCTGTGAAAAAAAATTTTGTTTGGACCTCTCACAGAAGGCTGAAGTCACTAGGCAAATCTGGGCAGGGCTTCCCTGCCCTGTTACTCCTTGGAAGGCATGAGGACTTGAATCAATGCTATTAACTCACGTCTAAATTCCAGTTTTCCAAGCACTCTTCAGTCCCTGTAAATGTTCCCATTGCCTTCTCCTCTAAGATAATTAACTCCATAATTTGTTAGATCTTTTCTAGGAAAATGCAAAGTCTTATTAGATCATAAATGGTGATAGCAAATAGTGTTGAATGTGGGAGATAGGAGTCAGGACTGTACTTGGTCCTATTCTGGAACACATTTTTAAATCATAATAGGGTAATCCATAAGGATCCCTCTTTATTTTATTAAATACTCATGTACATGTTTGCCAGTTTGTGAGATCTACCTGCTCCTAGACAGATTCATGGAAAGCTRTGCATCGGTGATCCCTCTGACTGTCCTTCAAACTTCTACTGAAGCCAGATATGCTTTTGCTGTGTCTTTTTTCATATAGGGACTTAGAGGGTATTTCTTTTTTCTAATTTCTTTGCACCTTTTTACTTTGCAACTCTTCTGGAAAAATTGTTTTTCATACCGTAACTTATACTCCTTACTGTTCTAGTGCTCCCACAGAATCACAGAATGGTTGAGGTTGGAAGGGACCTCTGGAGATGTAGTCCAATTCTCCTGCTGAAATAGGGTCACCTACAGCATGTTGCACAGGATCATGTCCAGGTGGGTTTTGAGTATCTCCAGAGAAGGGGACTCCACAATCTCTCTGAGCAACCTGGTCCAGTGCTCTGTCACCCTCACAGTAAAGAAGCTATAGTAAATAAGTAAAGAGTTCCATGTTCAGACGGAACTTCCTGTGTTTCAGTTTGTACCCATTGCCTCTTGTCCTGTCACTTGGCACTACTGAAAAGGGTCTGGCCCCATCCCCTTGACACCCTCCCTTAAGATCCTTATACACATTGATAAGATTYCCCCCTCAGTCTTCTCTTCCCCAGGCTGAACAGGCTCAGCTCATACAGCTGTTCCTCATAGGGCAGATGCTCCAGCCCTCTGATCATCTTCGTAGCCCTAGGCTGGACTCTCTCCAGTAGCTCCATGTCTCTCTTGTACTTGGCAGCCCAGAACTGGACACAGTACTCGAGATGAGGCCTCACCAGGGCTGAATAGAGGGGCAGGATCACCTCCCTCGACCTGCTGGCAACACTCTTCCTAATGCACCCTAGGAGACCATTGGCCTTCTTGGCCACAASGGCACATTGCWGGCTCATGGTCAACCTGTTGTTGACCTCTCAGGTCCTTCTCTGCAGAGCTGCTTTCCAGCATGTCAGCCCCCAGCTAGTACTGGTGCATGGAGTTATGCCTCCCTAGGTGCAGGACCCTGCACTTGCCCTTGTTGAACCTCAGGAGGTTCCTCTCTGCTCATCTCTCCAGCCTGTTGAAGTCCCTCTGAATGGCAGCACTGCTGTCTGGTATATCAGCCACTCCTCAGAGTTTTGTGTTATCAGCCATCTTGTTGAGGGGGTGCTCTGTCCCTTCATCCAGGTCACTGGTGAAAATGTTGCACAATAAGAGATTTTGGAACATAACTCTCTGCTTCCTTGTGCTTCCACTTAAAAATACTTTTTATTTTGCTGTTTCATAAATTCATATATAATTTTGTTGCAGAGAGTTTGAGTTGTTTTGCCTATCCTTCCATTCATCATTTGCTAATGATGAATCATGCAGCAAATTCCAGAACCACAAATAATCGAATTCCCAGCATTCTGCCTGTAGGTGAAATAACGTTAACTTTCCCAGTGTAAAATTCTCTTCATTCCCATACAGTTTTTCCTGAAATTACATATGAGGAAAAATATTTTTGTATCCGGTCTAAACCACATGTGAACTTTTAGGAAAGTTGGAGGAAAATCTGTTTAGTCACTTGCATTATGGGAAAGCTCTCTCTTTGGTTTTTGTCATCTACAAAAACCTATTTGTTTTAGAACATCTCAACTGCAAAGCTCATACTTTACACCTGTTTATATAAGAGAATGGTTTTATTTCATTTTGTGTCTTTGTACTACAAAGCAGCTGAAGGTGGATTTTTTTTTTTGATTGAAGGAGAAAAGGGAAAGTGACATCGGCAGAAGGAAGACATTATTTTGTTTTACATTAGGGTTTTTTTTTATATGGTAAATTTAAAATCCATATTCT
The DNA here is from genome assembly GCF_003343005.1 of Rhea americana. Classification (NCBI taxonomy): domain Eukaryota; kingdom Metazoa; phylum Chordata; class Aves; order Rheiformes; family Rheidae; genus Rhea; species Rhea americana. The sequence continues at coordinate 75,056 of NW_028186344.1, forward strand.
GATCTAAACCATGCCATTTTCTTTGACTTTCTTAATTTTCTGTATTTCCCTTCAGGTTAACAGTATCAATCTTTTTAATGTGCCTTCATATGAAAATATTTTTGTGCAACAAATCATTTTCCTAGCAGCTATGTTCTGTGGGGGTGATGGTAAAGCATGTTGCCAACCATTTAATTTAAAATACAGATACAAAGCTATGTGAGTTTGGACAAACAATAAGACTTCATTAAGCCAGTCATTAATTTATATAGTCTGGCACTGGGCTTTTCAGTGTCAGGGGCTATTCAAAATTCTGTGTGTAGTGCTATCTTTTATGTAGTGACCTCTGTTATTCCAGTCCAGGCTTTCTTTTAAGCAAAGATTTTCAATTGTGCTGGATTGTATGGTGGTTTTTCAATGTTGACAGAAGTCCACTAGGATGCAAGCCACCAAACTCATTTTCACTGTGACCTAAACAAGGATTTAAACTGAAGTCTCAGGAGGTAAAAAGCTAGACTACTAGCAAGTGATGGGTGAACCTCAAATAGATTGGTTTAGATAAGAATCCAAAAGCTTAACTTTTCTAAAACCATACTGGTCCAGGAATCAGCCTTGTAGTCCCATGAGAGTAGTCTGCCTTGTCTGACTTTTTTGCAAGTCCAACTTGGACTGGATTTGAGACACCATAAGGATAGATATTTTCATTATACTTTTGAGTAAAACCAGTAAGTGTAGAAGTACATTAAAACAAAGTAAAAAATAACTCTTGTTTTGAAATCTCCAATTTGTTTTCAAATAAATTCAGGTCACCCCTTGCTCAAAAATCTTTGTTATCCTTAATACTAAGCAGCAACACGAGAAGGAAAACTCCATTCCTCACATCAGTGGTGGTTAGGGCAAGAAGGACTGGTTTTAAATGGACATTAGAAAAAAAAGTTTAACAATAAGAATAGTCAATCACTGGGACAGGAAAACTGTRTAATTTCCATCAGTGAAAATATGAGAGGCTAGACAAACATTTTGAAGAACTGATAAAGTTACAGCTAGTTTTGTGCGAGGGTGGGAATGTGCATCACATGATGTCTTGAGATACTTTTTTGTATGCAGCAAAATTCTCAGGTATATTAATGTTCAAGTGAAAATACCTGTGTGGAAAAAACAATTATCTCCGTTAAAAGTTGTTCATAAATTAACTAAATTTAAAAAATTTAGAAAGGATTTCTTCTTAGTTAAAAATGTGACAACCTCTGTTTGCTGGGGCTTCTCTTTGTCTTCCATAGACAAAAATTCTTTCCTTTGCACAAATAAGTTGGAAAATGCTACCTGCTTGGCATCTGTCCCTGCAATTACATTTTAGTTTTTAACCCCCAAATAACCTTATTACCCTCAAAAATAATGGTTTGTTTTGCATTCTGGAGTGAATAGAATGTTYTCTCTTCCCCCATTCAAGATATTTCAAAGCTAAGTTATGTGTGGGAGAGAGATGCAGAGGAAGAGCTGATGATGTGAGAAATGCAAGATATGGGTACTGGAAATGATGGTTCCAGTAGATGAGACCCACTCAGATAATAAAAATGTGAGTCAGCTCCCACTCATGTGCTAACATGGTAAAAGTTAAAGTTTCTCTGACCAACTGTTTTTAAATTTTCTACATAAACACCATGATGCATCAGGATATGTCTAAAAATAACATTGCCTCCCCCCAGCGGATATATCCACAAACCCTGTGCAAAACCACGCATGCATCTCAAACACGACTAGCAAAAATCATGAAACTATGGGTGAGTGAATGGGCTTGGTTAGAATGAGTTTCAATAARATCTTAACTAAAGAAGAGGAAAAAATAATTCGTAGAATGCCATTTCCAAAATGGAAGTAGAGAGATAAATGCGCTGCCACAGCTGCTTCTTGGTACTCTGCTTGCTGTTTAAATAAGGTTTTGTCGGCCTCATACTGTTCATGAGTCTGGTGTGTTTCTCTGAGCTTTTCCCGTCTCTGCTGGTTGCTGAAAGTGCTGTATTCTTGCTAGCATTGCTCTTTGGTTTCCAAAGAGCCATTAAAATGCCTCTCATCTGAATAGGGTAATTTCATACAAAAATTGAATTCAGTTGAATCAGGACTTTGTGGAGAGGCCATGAGATGTGCCAGGTTTGCTGTAGTGAACTAGTGAGGGCTAGATAAAGGGAGAGTGGCAGGTACTGATGGAGGCTGAATGCACTGGAAGGAAAATGGTGTTACACTAGAAACTAGAAAACAGACTGTTTTTACATGTGTTTTCTTGATTATTAATAACCTCTTGTAAACCTGTATTGATCGAAAAGAGCAGCAAAGTCTTTGATGCTGTTTAGTTGTCATCCTCAGGCTGCATTCTCCTTTTGTTTCGTAGGAGAGAAATGGTCAAGTTTACTAGTGTATAGGTGTATTGCTGAAAATTAGGAAGTTATTACTTGTAGGTAAATATTATTGATATTGACCCTTTGTCCTTTTATTTTACTTTCATTTTGTATTTGAGTATTATATTCGTGTTCATGTGAGATGAAAGCTATTCTGTTCATTCTTTTTGAGTTACTGTGTAGGCTGTGACTTGTTGATATGCACATATGATAATGTTTTTATTGAAGACAAGATGGTGGAGCTTCAGAGTTGGATACATAGTTGAATACAGTGTTGGCTATACAAAGATGAGGAAGAAGGATGGGGAAGATGAGAAAGAGTAATGATCTCTTAATGGTGTGGAAAGTCTGTTCTTTTTGGATCACTGAAGGCAGTAAAGGGCTTTCCATTGAGCTCTGTCTGGAATTCCTCATGAGGATCATGGGAATGGCAAAATGTACCATCTGCTATTGAATCTATACATGTGCTAATAGAAAGATGCATGAAATTTGTGGAGTATATTGAGTGGTTGTTCTAAGCTAGACCTGCTGGACCCTTTGGGGGCTGACCTGCTGGAGAGCAGCTCTGCAGAGAAAGACCTGGGAGTGATGGTGGACAACAGGTTGACCATGAGCCTGCAATGTGCCCTTGTGGCCAAGAAGGCCAATGGTCTCCTGGGGTGCACTAGGAAGAGTGTTGCCAGCAGGTCGAGGGAGGTGACCCTGCTCCTCTACTCAGCCCTGGTGAGGCCACATCTGGAGTACTGTGTCCAGTTCTGGGCTGCTCAGTACAAGAGAGACATGGAGGTACTGGAGAGTCCAGCGCAGGGCTACAAAGATGATCAGAGGGCTGGAGCACCTGCCCTGTGAGGAACAGCTGTATGAGCTGAGCCTGTTCAGCCTGGGGAAGAGAAGACTGAGAGGGGATCTTATCAATGTGTACAAATACCTGAAGGGAGGGTGTCAAGGGGATGGGGCCAAACTCTTTTCAGTTGTGCCATGTGACAGGACAAGAGGCAATGGGCAGAAATTGGAGCACAGGAAGTTCCGTCCGAATGTGAGGGGGAATTTCTTCACTGTGAGAGTGATGGAGCCCTGGACCAGGTTGCCCAGAGAGGTTGTGGAGTCTCCTTCTCTGGAGATCTTCAAGGCCCGCCTGGATGCAACCCTGTCTACCATGCTCTGTGTGACCCTGCTGAGCAGGGAGGTTGGACTAGATGATCTCCAGAGGTCCCTTCCAGCCTTACAGATTCTATGATTCTATAAGAAGCTCATCTGTTGTACCATCCTTGAAAAAAATGATACTGGTCTGAGTGGAGTCAGATTATTTATGCCAGCTCGCAACCTGTCATGCAAGTTGTAGAACAGTGGGCGTAACTTCTCTTGCTAGACTGGTACGCCAAAAACTGAGCAATTGCTGGATAATCGCCCAGTATTTCAGGGCTTTTATCAGCCTAAATGCCAAAGTTCCCTCTTGGCATTCTTCTTGAGTCCTGAAAATCTGTATTCTTAAGAGTGTTAGTTCCTTATCCCTGGGCAAAAATGAGCTAGCACAGCTCAAATGAAATAATAATATGKATCAACTTGAGGATTTTCAGAAGTGTTCTCTGATGATCTAATTCTGCTCCCAGTTAAGCCAGCACTTGGGCTGAACTATGAAGTGCTTTCARAAAACTCATCCTCAGTACAGATGAAGAATTGGGGACGTCAGTGCCATATCTTCTTTTAAAAAAGAACACACAAAAACAACAAAAAGTTAATCAATTGAAGTATGACTTCAGCAAATCCTTTCATTTTATGTAAAAAGGCATTTTACAGATATGTACAATTTCTACAAAGATATCTTTAGCAGTAAAGGTATCTTTAGCAGTAAAGCTTGAAAGATCATTTTAATTTAATTTTAAAAAATGTTATTACTGGCTGGGTTTTTCAAAGCAGTTTCTAAATTTTAAATATAAAATACTAAGTGTTATATAGATTTTATTTTGCCTTAATCCCTGTATGCGTAATCCTGAAATAAATTTTGAGCTAAATCCTCTGTGACTAGAAATATTCCTTTAAGCTGTCGGGATTCAACCAGCTACAGTGACATTTTTATGCCAACTAGCCAGATGTATTTAGAAATAAAGAAAATTCAGTCATAACTAAAATAAATTCAAAAGTTTTTACTAAAATGTTAAAAAAATAAAGCTAGAAACCAGCATAGATTTTATTCCCACAACAAGACAGAATAAATATGAATAAAAAACCTCTCAAATGGAATCGAAACTGATGTTTATGTATTACAGGATACTGTCTCTGCAAGAACCAGTAAAATGGCCCTGACCCTCTGATGAATCAAATTGGTAGAGGTACTGTATGGTTGGTAGAGGCATCTCCTGCCTTATGTGACATGCAATTCTCTTTTGATGGAATAAAACAACATTCTTGCAAATTCCAGTTTGGTTGAGTTTTAAGAAGCTCTTGTCTGACAGAAAGGCTCTAAATAACAGAAAAGGAAAACAGGACTTGACAAGATCTGATTCAGAGTGCAATAAAGCTGGTTAGAGAATAGCTACTGACTTGGTTAGGTATGTAGGTACTATGATTTACATGCACAGATGACTCTTGGCAGTGATTTATAGAGGTTTAGAAGGTTGTTCTGAAGCTACATCTTTAAATGCTTGGTGGAGCTCTATTTTACTATTTTTCTATCATTTTCCTCCACTGTCCTTTCCTTACCTTTCCTTTTCTTTATTGCACTATTTCCCCTACTCCAGCTGTTTCCCCGCCCCTATTTACTGCCATTTAGCATTACATCAGCAAGAAATCACAGCAATGTTRGTTCCCATAAAGCAGCAAGTAGATCTAAAATTTAGGAACAGTTTTAAAGATGGGTTTGTTGTGTTCATATGAACACATCATAGCTATAATGAGGGTTTGGAATACAACTACATGCACCATAGGGGTAACCTCATCATTACCCACCCATGGCTACTCTGATCTTGAGTGATGTCATTCCATATCCTCAGCATAGTTCTGGCATGTTCCCTCTGACTAGAGAGGGAATAGAGAGGGACCTTCCTTTTGAAATCCTAGATTTATTTACATGAGAGCATGCCAAATGCATTAACAAGTGGTGGAGTGAAACCCCGAGTGAGTAAACATGGTCAACCTAAACACGTGTAAATAAATCTAAAATTTTGGAGAACGTCATGCTTGCTTTGATTTACACCACAAACTATAGGAGGAAATGTCAGGCCGATGAGAGTCAGCTTTATTTATTTTTAATTACTATTTTGTCATGGCTGAGCACATCAGGCTCCCAGGCAGCTGTTTTCTTTCTCYTTGCAAAGCAGATTTGGTTCAGGTAACAAACTTGCTTCATTATGATTAACACACTGCTTCCATGCACTAGTAACAGCTTATGAGATCCTTATTTAGGATGTCATATTCCCTGTCATGATGGCTGTACACTTAGCTTTCTTCTCATCTGCTGCATTCTCACTCAGAGGAAAGSCAGCTGCTACTAAGCTGGAAGCAGACATTTGGCTGAATGCTTCCTTGGTTTTGGATTGCTATTCTTGCTTTTAACAGCATGGCTAGACTTTGAGAGGTATCTTATGATGAGTGAACAACTATATGAAGAACTTCCAGATTTTAAATAGTAACCAAGGAAACTCTGGTAATAAGGGCTTCAACTTATACCCACAAATGGTCCCAAGAGAAAACAGGCCTTTGGCTTTTATTTCCTGAAAGGAAGGATTGYATGGCAGTGTTGGGGCTTCAGGGTCTGTATAATCAAGTTTCGGCATGATGAATTTGATGTACTGGCATCTGTTCTGTATGCTTTGTAAGACTTCCAATAAAATATGAATAAAAAAGAAATATGCTTCATATGTCTATATAGGACATATGGCAGTTAAAGCTTCAGATATGGCATTTTTCATGAGTTTATAATGATATGATAGAACACATGCAAGTAGCACAGTTCTATCAAAAGCAAAGTGTCAGGAGAAATTTAGGAAGGCAAGCAAGACAGGTCCAATTTTTTTCTGATTTTTTAGGAGGAAGGGGTTGCTTCAAGGTTGAATGCATCTTCGAAAAAAAATTTTGAAGCTCCAGACAGCATCATATTTGTTTTCATAATCCCTCAAAGAGGGCAAGGTGTGAAAACAAGCCAATAAATGTGTAAGACCTGAGAGAAGATTTTTCCAGATCAGAGTCAAGGTTGCCAGCTTTCCTCCACCACAAAACCCCAACGTCCCTCTCCAGGAACTCGACACAGAGTATTATTTGGGGGTGACTGCCTCTACAGTGCAAATCAGTGCAGTGTAGATGAGGCCCCTCCCCTGAGCTCAACTTCCAGCCCCTTTTTGACAGCAAGAAAGGGAAAAATAAGAGTCAAACTTGAAGTTTGGTCCTTTTTATCTCCTATGGATTTTTCAACAATGTCAATATGCCCTGTCTTTTCCTAAAGAAAATTAATAGAATGAGTATGTAAATTAATAGAATGAGTATGTAAATCTAGTGTTTCTTCCTGTGCTTTTGTTTAAAGAAAAAAAGCTGTGATGAGAAGCCTTGTTATGAGCTTCCTCACTTTGCTCCAAAGATGCATCTGACTTCAAGTACCCAGCCATGAACTTGCTGATTCAGACCCTGTGACCTATTGACTTTACCTTGGACCAGCCTCATTACCATGAGCTTGTCTGGTGATTGCTGGAGCTGAGGCAAAGCCTGATTAGCATCACCACACCTGCTTTGCTCATTTTGCTCAAGTATTTGGAGTTTGCCTCCATATCGATGGGTACACTGACCCAACCTGCCTTGCTGTCATCCTCAGCTCCTGACTCACCTTCCCTTGCAGGATAGCCCACTCTTACTGTTCCCTGACATGTTCATGTCTGGTGTGTATCAGTTACATTCGGAGGAAGCACCAAGGCCAGGCCCTAGCAGAAGTGTGTGTTCAGGCCCATGTACATATCTGCACCCATACTCTTGGTGCAAATACACCTGCAAGATGTTTGAGGGTGAAGYGCACAATGTGCATACACTTTGCTGGGGCCCTTAAGACAAGAATTGCTTTCAGTTATGTCATTGATTTATCTCTCTATATATATTTAATTTCTTTAATATAACCAGTATTATGTTAAAAGGAACGGATGTAAATAGTATACTATCACAGAATCCCATTTGGGAAGAGAAGGAGTTTTACCCCTTCTGAAGGTGACCCTGCAGGGGATAAAGCTGTTTGAAATGTTGGGGTATAAAGCACTCTAGAAAAACAAAAGATTACAATAAATTTCTGCCTGAGTACTTTTCAAATGCCATTTGTAAGTTTCTGAAGGAGTTAAAAGACAGAATTGAAAAAGGGAGAGCTCTTTCCTTGCAGATGCCCCAAGGGAATGCTTGTAGACGACACTTTACAAGCAATGGCTAGCTTATGAATTCTCCCCCCCGCCCCCAGCATCAATTTAGGAAATGTGAATAGAAGATGAAATGCTTTGTAACATCGATTGGTTTCAGTCATTCATCCTGATCCTGAGCTACCACTAGTTAGCCTGGCTGACTGCAAGAGCAAAATAGTACCCTCTGAGAATACTATTCATTTCACTGACTGGGCAGAAAACAGCTTATAATCAACCTGTTCCTTCCCATTGGAGGACTTCTGCTGGAACCAGCACCACACAGTCTCTTGCTGGTAATGTGGCTGTTTCTGCTCTTGCTGAATCGTCCAAGTCTATGAAACATTCTGCTGTTTTGGCCCAAAAATATCCTGTCCTGTACCACAGCTGTGATATAATGAGTAGAAAATGTAGAAACCTGAAGACAGTTCTGGTTTTGACCCAAACAGAACAGAAAATGTGTTATTACTCAGTATAACAAAAAAAACCTATGTTCCACAGTTAAAAATAATCTCCCGAGGACAAAGATCAGTTACTGCCCCTACTTCCCAATCTTCTTCAGTGTCTAGGGGAGCAGCAACCAAAACCTTTCCAGGGAGAGCAAGAAGAATTTCCTTTCTCTTTCAGCATAGCCAAAGGAAGAGAGTGCATCTAATTTCTAAGATGGTATTACAGCCAGAGGACATTTTATGCAACCTGGCATAAAGTCAGACTCTGGCTGGAGAGGGCAGTCATTTTCTGGGACTCATCTGAGGATCCCCATTCCAGGGAAACCCAACTGAGCCATCAACCTGTATGGACTGTTTGGGGTAGAAGGGATGATTGATTTCTCCTTCAAAGGAAGGAGAAATATCAGGTGCTCAGCAGACGTGGGGCAGTACAGTTTTACTGACCCTGAGGCTGTTAATATGATTTATGTCTGTTTTAAGACCCTTTATTGCTGTAGGCAGAAACTAAATGGACAGGTGACAAGCTGTGTGAGATGAAGGAACCCTGCATGAAGGTGGTGGGAAAGCATATAGAAAACATTACAGATTATTTTAATTTTTTARATCTGGTTGTAGTGTCTGTCAGACTAATGGACTCTTAATTCCTGGTTGAAGGCCTCTGGCTGCTGTCAACAGTAAAATACACACAGTGCAAATGGAGTATCTCCATTCCCTGGGACAGCTTTCCTTCCTGGAACCTTCTTGCAAGAGGGCATGATAGTGATGACTCTTGGCCTTACTGGTCACAGCTAAGTATCACATATGTACAATCCCATGAAACCAAAACATACTCTCAAAGAGCTCTTGTACTCCAGGGCTTCCACTTCAGGAAGGATATTAGATTTCAAAGTATATTTACATATTTACTATAACACTTCCAAGAGAGAGTTTTTTCAAAAGGTTAGAGCAACATCTGTTTGCCTTTGATGGGGACAATTCCTGTTGGTTATTTTCCCTGGACTGTTGAACTTCTGAATCTTATAGAAATGTTAGACATTTCAAATTGCCCAAAGAATTTATATTCGCTTTTTTTCCCCCTCTGTAAGAGATGAGAAACCAATTGTCTGCAGAGTATCCACAAAGAAAACTAGTGACAGAGCAGTGCACAGTAAAGACCTGAAAGTTGTACTTTTCAGTCTGTTGCATTTAGTAAACCTAAGGGGAAAAAATGCATACATCTTTGGTTCTTATTGCATTGTGTGTGGCATACAGTAGTACAAAGCAGAGAGATTTCTGGTTATTCCACGGTAATGGAGTAGCAGAAAGATATAGAAGAAATTCTATAGATAAATAGCTTTATTAGTCCTATATTGGATCATAAGTATTCGGGAATGAAGAGTCTAATAATAATATGATTGGATTAAAAATTTGGAATGCAAAATCCAAAATTGGGAAAGTTGAATCTTGAAAGCAAACACTCATTATACTTTCTAGTCATTTTTGTAGCCTCCAGTTTAGAAACACAGGCTTCTTTAGAAGTTAAAATCTAAATTCCTAGTTGAAGCAAGACTGATCAATTCTAAATACTATGAAATATATCAATGCAACTCAATAGAAACAGATTAATTCTAAAAGACTTTGCTTATTTAATTGTCGGTAGTGCATTTGAACATGTGAACTTAGAATTAATTTTCCTTTGGGAAAGTTAATGTTAACATTGCTTCCACACTTCTGAATTTTCCTCTGTTATGCAAACTCTTTCAGTTGGAAGTAAATGTGGCAGAAGACCAGGAGATTCTTTTGGGAATTACAGACAGACAGAGTATATAAAGCTGGGCAAGTTATGTCCAGCAGTGAAGGGAATGAAATTGCTTGGGGTAGCTTTTGTCAGGTTTCCTCAACCTCTTTCAACATGCAGATACGAAGTTTTGTAGGACAGCCTACTTAACCTTGGAGATCTAGGTATGGCTCACATCTAACAGCGAACATAAGACTTGCAGTCCTCAAACCTAAATTGTATCTTACTGTCATTGAAGGCAAACTGATGCTTAATTTATAGGAAAACATGCTATCTAGACTTTCAGGCTCTCTCTTGTCTCTCAGGAGTTTAGTTGTCTTACAGGAATGGAAAAGCTGCTCAGGTGATGGATCCTGTGAGGGCACCTTATGAATTCTGTGTTTCCCAGTGAATCTCAGATATCCAGCCTCATACAATGACTGTTCTGCGTTAGCACAGTAGAGACAGCAAGAGAGATGCTAATCCCAGTACCTTGATCACAGGTAAGTTTGTTTTAGATGATTCTGAGTCCTTTACACAATCTGGCAGCTGTATCTGTTTTATCTTTTTCTGTATCTTCCTCAGCATAGGTATGTAGAGAAACTCAGTCGATTCAGATCACTTCGTGTCACTCAAATTTTTCAGGCTGAGTCTGAAGGGTCTTTGAGCTAGGGAAGAAAAAAAGGGTTGGATAATCCATGAGATTTGGGAAGTATCTGATCTCTTACCAAATACTCAACTGTGAAACAATTGTGCCTTGATCTAGAGGAGCAGGAAGACCAAGAGATGAGAATTGTGAATCCTAGTCTCACTTCTGACTCTTAATTGCAGGTGCTCAGAGGAAGAATTAGGTCTCTGTTCTTCACTTTGAACAAGAAAACCATGACATAAAAGTATCATTTAGATTCATGATTCCTAGAGCTGTCACAGCTATTAAAAAACATATGGCTACCAGACCTCATGATTTCTCCTAGTTAGTTCTTCAGAGAAGTGGAAAATAGGCTTGAAGATTTTGTTTGTTCAAAAAATTATTTCAGTGAACATGGAGGAATATGTACATTTAAAAAATGGAGTTAAGCTAAATCTTCCCAAATACTAGCCTTTAAATGAAATTACACAGATGGGGTTTTTATGGTGATATGCATTGAAGTCAGTGCAGAAATAAAAGTTGGGGGAAGAACCATGGTTCTTAGGTTTTAGATCTATTTCTGAAGTGCTTCTGTTTTCAAGAGATGATTTAAAGCAAATCTTAATTTCTAATTAAAGATCTCATATGTTGGTGGGATCATACCTACCACAGATTGTTTGTATACAGCATCTTCCTGGTTCTAATGGCATAGGTGGATAGTTGTGAAGTTGCAGAATTAGGTATCAGCTCAAGCTAAACCTGCTTTCAGAAGATATCTTGTGGAGGGTGATAAATTACCTGTCTAGAGAGGAGGAAGAGGAGAATATTCTCTTATTTGTGCAAGGCATCTTTTCTGTCTCTTTGTTTACCCTCAAAGAGTGTACAGGTGACCCTGTGTCTTTCAAGATCTGAAATAGTCAAAAACTGAATAGATTTACTGGATTTCTTTTTCTTTGTAGTCACCTCTCAATTATACAAAGAATGAAAAGGAAAATAGAAGCAATTTTTCTAACATCTGACCAAAGACTGGTTGTTTGGTGCAGCTGAAGTTCTTTATCTCACAGCTGCAATTATTTTAAATAAACAAAACCTTCTGGTTTGGTCCTATAGAAAGAATTTCTATTATTTTCTGTATGCTAAACCATCTCATTTGAATTATGTTGGGGATTAGCCTGGGAAATGTTACGCAAATGGCTGAATTTTTTTAATTTTATTTTAACAGATCAAACCCCTTTTTCAGTTTATGAAAGCTTTTTTCCCATAATTGATATTATTCCTTCTTCTTCTTTTAAGTCCTTAGAGGATTATGAATGTCAGTATTAGAATAAAAGGAAGACTGCTTTAGATAATTTTATGTGCAGGGCTCTGTTCCAAAGGAACCAGACTCAGATGGGGATCTTTGAGAACAGTGGTAAAAGGACATGATAAAAATAAGGTGGGGGTGAGGAAGACCAAAATGGGGGAGGGAAAGGAAGAAAAATCAGCAAATGAAACTCAGCAGAGGTTTCCTATATAGCTGATATACTGCACTTTTGGTCATTGCAAATCCATCTGGAATATTTTGATGCCCTAGCATAACATTGATTTTTTTCTCCGACTTCAGTGAAGGTTTCTAGTAATTGGAATAGCTTGTAATTATCCTAGATTAACACATGACATGACTGGACTGACCTAAAAGCATTGAGACTATGTCCCTAAGAATGTAAATGTCAGCTTTCCTGTTCTAATGCCACAGTTGTTTTCTGACTCAGGAAGGGAAGAGGAACCTTGAAGTACAGTTCTTAGCTTATCAAGTCATATTACTTGAGTTGCCACACAGAGAAGACATTATCCCATATTACGGAGAAGTCATTGTTAGCAAGCTCTTCACTTACTTCTAGCACTGCAAGGAGTAATGGCTCTTYTAAAAGAAGTGGCTCTTTTTGACCTGACTTCCCAAAGAACTTCCGCCCAAAGAATACATCCCACAGGAAGGGATACTACTTCCCAAAGAACACATCCAAGCCATTCAGTTCTGACATTTCCTCTTATCTTACTACCTGAGCCTGGCAGAGCAACATCTACAAAGTCTAACACACAGCATTGCTGTGTGACCAAAAAAAGGTCTCAGGCTTTTGAAGAGCATCACATGTCACAGAAATGTGCTATATGGCTACTGCGAGTGGAAAGGGGAAGCAAGAGACCTTTAGCTTCCTCTCACCGCCTCTCCATAAAAATTTACATAAAAGTAAAAATGCTCACTTCTGTGCAAGTTATCTCTCTGTGTTGTTGCCAGTGGAAAGAAAGATTACTTATTTAGTAAATAAAAGTGAGTATTAGTGTACCTCATTCATCAGATCCCTAGGGCAATATATATGAATAAATATGCTTGTATCTTTTTTGTGATGAAAATGTTCAGTAATGCTTTTGAGGTGAAATGCAACAAAGCTTGAAATCACACCTTCCTCATTTAAAAATAACAGTGAATAAGCTCATAGGAGATCTTTTTGCCATCCATCAGAGCAGACATATGGAAAGTATTCTAGATTTATGCAGCCTCCAAGTTTTTGTTGGCAGGCAGTGATCAAAATCAAATTTTCCTCCAACTTCTTAGTGTGTTGGCTCCCTTAGAGTAACCAGGAGATGGGGAATATGAAGGAAATCTAATCAGCCTAATACAGCTTTCTAACAACTTATTTCCTGCATCATAGATGATGACAAGTGTACTCCAAAGAGAAAATTTTGGGGTTGTTTACAAGGTTTTCCCTTTTTATGAGGAATCTCTGTCAGGTTGTTATGACTAGCGCATCCAACTCAGTCCAAGTCTGAGTAGCAACAACAGCTTAAAGAGAACAAGAGAAGAGTCAGATGGCCTTTTGTTAGGCTTTGGCTTCTAGTGTGTCTTATGCACACAACAATGTTAAAGCCTGTGGAGAACAGCCTGGTTTGTCTGGTGGTGATTTTGATGTCCTGATCTTGTCCACTGTCCTAGAGGCCTCGCAATGGTAACAGCGCAGCCAAAATGCAGTCTGTGCCAGGTGAGGTCAGTGMGTCAGGCAGCCCCAGTGAAGCACAGCCACTTTGGGGTGAGCAGTGAATCAGGCACCAATTCCATAGGTAGAAGAGTGTTTTCCAGCCTCCTCCCATGTCCACAATTTCAAGGGCAAACCTGTATACCACAAGATGCAAGCAGGCCTTGAGGCACCTATCCAACTCACACCCTCAGAACTGTAGTCCTCCAAGTTGATCATGGTGACTATTGATAGGAACGTTACATGCACAGTCTGATAACAGTTCATAGGGAGTAGTACATCTTGGGATAGTACCACTGCCTAGCATATACCATCACAGGTACCATTTTTCACCCATTGAGTGATGACTTTAGGTAGTGTACCCTGCTGATTGAGCAGAGAGGTTCCCATATGCACAGGGGCATTGGCCAGATTATCTTTAGAGGTCCTTTTCAATCGTAACTATTCTGTGATTCTGTGAAAATACCTAGTTACAAGTAGATTTGACCAAAAATTGCTGCTAAGTAGTTAGTGAGGCCAGTTGACAGGGTTGGAGGCAGCTACATGTGCAGCAGTTGTTAGACCTGAAAGAGATGCTCCTTGTTTCCCTGGTACGGGTATCTAGCAAGACAGTGGGAAGGCAGAGTTTGGAGCTCAGTTAGCAACCAAGAAAGAAAATCTTTTAATCAGAGGTGCAGGGCAAGGGCCTAACTGCTTCTCTGATTTTCCTTTCTCCTGCTGCACCTTCTAGCAGGTCTTCAGTCGTCTTAAACTGCAGCCTGTGCCCAGCATATTATGTTGTATGACCAGTTTTGCTAGTCTTGCCAGTAACTCCTACTGTTTCAGAATTGTTCATATTGCTTGGAAATGCAGCTTGTTTACCATCACTTTAAACTTTCTGCCTGATAGCTTAATTATCGTGAATATGCACATTTTGATGATAGAAAGTAACATTGTGTAGTGATTGTTTTGAGAGGAAGGATGATCAGAAGTCAAGACACTGGTTAAGAATGAAATAGCTGGGTTCAGATGTAAGCTTCATTAAAAATATCTTCTGTAACCACAGAGGTCATTATCACAATACAGTGGTCATCACAGCAAAGTTAACACTGGAAATTGGCCCCCAAATTAACATAGCCTCAGGAGAAGCATTTCTGCAACATAACTTCTTCCCACATGTTTTTCCTATACTGATGTGTGGGTGTTGGACCGTATTTTATGGTCCTTTGGGCTGAGGTGCTCTTTCCTAAATAACTGTCGAATAAATTATTCCATTCTCATGGGTAAATTTAGGAAGATATTAGAAAGCTATGAGCCACGTTTCCAGTGTCATCACTATCAAATGAATGTCTAAATAATGTCCAAGGTGATGAAGCCAATTCAGGTTTGCAGTGCCTCTAAATCTGAAGAGAAYGTCATTTTATTTAGAGGCTGAAGAACCATCAGCCTAAAATCCACAAAGAAAACTAGGTTCATTTATCAATGAAGCTAATAATGCAGGTTAACTTTAAAAGGCTTGGCAGTTCAGTCTAATGTCTGTTAGATGGAAGTAATAATATTCCCTGTCTCACAGAGTGAAAGTTAAATATATGAAATATTATAAAACAGATCATTATGATGGTGAAACACACATACTAGAGAAAAGTTTGGAATCTATTTCTAATATGATGTGTTATAGACCAGAAATACTTTGCAAGTTAGTGAAATTATAGCACCATAATGTATACATGTGTCACACACCCTCTTCTGGTACTGTTTAGGGGTCTCATAAGTATTTCCATGAGACCTTGCTTTGTGCCATGTAGACATCTCTCAAGATTTTGATTCTGTGCCACCAAGGGCATTGGTTTTACCCAGCTACTTGCTTCCCAACAAGCAAGTAGATTGTTGACCGGTTGAAATTTAAAATGTTTATGATAACTTTAGCAATTGCTGCCTAGTGATGTGGAATTATAATCTAGTGTACAGGGATTCTCCTCAAGATATTTAAACCCACAAAAGAAACCCTATAATTCTAGTTTCCTGTTTAGGGACATGAAAACAAGTCTTATTTTTTCCATAAAGCTGGGCCTGCACCTGATCTCAGGAGATACCTTATACTCTAAAACCTGAAAAAAGCAAAACCAATTACTGAGGTGCTCTATCAAGCATTTAGGAACTTAGAAGTAGGCACCAATTAGAAGTAGGGTAATTACAAGAAGTTTGTCATAAAATAACCCTGAAAATGAAACAACAGAATCTTTCCAAAAAGAAGTAAAAGGTGGCATAGAAACTGGCCAAAATGAGATCAAAGCAGCTTTAGTAAGGCTGCAGAGAAGTCAGCTGCAGATGAAAAGCAAAGATAAAATACTTTACATAGTTTTCTCTGAACCTCTTTAAGCTTGTGTACAGGTGGGTAAGTGTCACTGGGCTGATTCTGTAAGCAGCTGGAGCAAGTGATTAAATGAAGAGTAATTATGCATTGCAACAAAATGCTAAAGGAAGCAAGATGTTCTCAGTCTCCTGATGTCTTTAGACAAAGACTTTTCTGGAAGAATTGCCTTGACAATATGTAAGTTACCAACTCTAGTGCTATGGTGACTAAGGGGTAATGACTTGTGTTTTACTGGAAATTCTTCTGGCCTTACTAACTGATAGGCTCTGTAGTGAGGGGGTGGCTTGGATATACACTTAGGGTTCACTGTTCAAAGCATTTGGTTCCTCTGCTGCTGAGTGGGAGTCTGAGCTGGCGACTAGGTCAGCAAGAACAACAGCAAGAAGAATCATTCAGCTGTGCACCTCTGACAATTGGCTGTGTGACGGAGAGGTTGCCAAATACCCATTGCATTGCTTATTCGATAGTAAGTGGCCTTGTCCAAATAGTTTTTTCACAAGTTTCCTTGAATAACCTTGAGTAGATTGTTAAAGCCACAAACTGGATATTTCCAAAGCAGTAATTGCATTAAAACTCTCCAGGAATCAGCCACGTTGTGTGTTCCTTCAAAAGCTCCAACCTCTATCCTAAGTAGTGATGACTCAGACTAGCCCTGTTGTATCAGAGGGGTTGTTTGTATACTTTACCTCCTGTGCTGGATGAGAGCATAAGCGTCTTCCTCTGCAAGTATATCAAAAGACAGTGCACAAAATTGAGATCATCTCACACCCTCTACTTCCCAAATGCCACAGGCAAAATTGCTTCCTATTTTATTGAATCATGTTATATCATTACTTCAAAGTAGTTTTGCAATATGTAGACTAATCTGCACTTTACTCTGTGCCTTTCTGCTCTAAGAAGGCATGCAGTTCTAAATAATACCAGTTGCAATAACTGTCATCTTATAATCTAATAAAAATTTAAAATTGCTTCATGAACGTCACTCTAATGTGTGAGGGGGACTGGTAAATCTAGAGTTCTGGGTTTAGGAGTGGGAGGTTAGGGGCTTTGGGCGGAGGGGGGTTAAATACATCTTTCAACAAATTAGAAATGCAATTTACTTGAGGATTTTTTCTTCTCTTTTCTTTTAATGGTGAAATTCATTTTAGCAACTGGAAAAATTTAGATTCAATGTCACCATATAGATTTTCAGTTGGACAGAATGATGCCATTGCCTTGCATATTATTATAAAAAGATCACATCAAAATATGCAAGTTCCCCTAATGTCATGATTACAGTGTTAGACTCATACCAGTTGAAAAGTATCACTAATTGAATATTAGAATATTCTTTCAGTTATACCTTTGGATGTCCACATAGATATAGTCTGTTAAAATACTACATCAATTTTTACTATGACAAGCTTGGAAAGTTTCTTGAGAAGGAAAAGGGAGGCTGGAGAGAGAACTGTAGCCTTTACTATTCATTGTGGTTATCACTTAATCCTGCAGTCTCATCAGACGCTGCTTCTAGGAGAAGCAATGAGAAATAAAGCCTTAAGAGGACATCATGCAGGAGGCGCTACTGGTAATCAGCATAAAGACTACTTTTCCAGGCCTGAACCAGTGCCTCACTGTGGTGTTAAGTGGCATCATGTGGCAAGAGAAAGCTTATTTTGGATAAGAGAAATCAAAGTGCTGGTCCGGGCCTGTGCTTCTTTTAAGCATCTCTGGCACTTTTTGAAAGAACTTGAATTTTATTGCCAAATTACTGTCTGTGTAATTATCTTCTGGCTGGCTCATGCTCCTACAGGTTTAACTGAATAAATAAATAGGTAAATAAATAAATTTTTTTTAATTGCTAAGTAGACTGAATGGCAGAAAGTTTAGGGGTGCAGCCACAGGGGCTGAAAAAGCTGTTTGTTTGTTTTTCTAATACTTTTTCCCAAAATAGCCTCATATTTTCAGATCAGTTCACAGCCAAGAAAAACACAAATCAAACCAAAGCCCACAGGAAACTGTAACAGCCCTAAAGGCCAGCGAATGAAGGGTGTAGAAAAATCACTGTGAAAGATATCATTGACCACTGGCAATGGGAAACGCTGAGGACTTGGAGCTACTTGTGAAGAGGAACTGGGGAAATGAAATGTTAAAATATTCTAGATTTCTATTTATTTGTCTTGTGTTTTCTAAGAATCCTGGGAAAAATAGTTTCATTATGATTGCCACCCATTGCTTTCTGACTTTTAAGATCCCGTGGATGCAACTTATTCCCCTGAGTTGCTGTAGATACGGGGGATGAAGTCTGTTTCTGGCCTTCCTAAAGTTGCTGGGAGTTTTGCCGTTCAGTAGGGGAGAGATTTCACTATAGATTTTCAGTGAAACAATCTTAATTTCTAACAAAGAATAAGTTAAAATGCTGCTGTTTCAAAGAACAGCACTACAAAAAGAAATAAACCACTGACTGTTTAACTATTTGTGGTTTAGAATCACTTCTGTTACTTTATCAGTATTGTGTAAATTAGCATAATACAAATTAAGCACACAGGATAAGCACTGACGTGTTTAGTTAGAAGCAGCTTTCTCTCAGATATTGGCTTGAATCTAATATCAGTACACAAAAGTGAATAAACTTAAATTGCGAGTGCTTCAGGTGGATATTGAGCTAGTCTTATTAGATCATAGTCATCTGATGATATGAAAGGGGTTTGTGCTCAAGCATTTTTTAACAATGGATTGTGATCTTTCGTTAATGCATCTGAATACTCTGGCTTCTGGGGTATGGTTAAATTGCTGTTCTCTGCTGTCTCTCAGAGACTTGGTTTATTTTAATTCYTGTGGTAGACTACATTTTAATACAGAGCTTGTATCACGGATTACCTTGCCTGCAGTTTCCAAGCACAATTTGTGCTTCTGTAGTATCTCTTGCAATGGTTTTAATTGACATGCAATACTGGGAAGGCAGAAAAGATATTGTATATCATCAGTTCATGGTTTCTGCTGCTCAGAAATGAAAGAGGAAATACTGTGTGATGAGGCAGTTCTCTGCAAACCACAATGGGGAACATTGTGTAATTGCACTACCCCAACACTTCTCTGCTGGGAGCAGGAGAGCAACTGGGTTCAAATCTCTTTCTATGCTTCAGGACGTACACAGCCTTCTACTTGTAGTTCACAGAGGAGTCTCATCGCATCATTGCTGCTGCTATTTGAATTTGGTGCTGTAGCACACAAGAAATCTCAGTTTGCTCACAGCTGCAGGTATTTCTACAAGAATTTGCTRTAGAATTACAAAGGTTAAATTGAAGCAGAGGCAAAGTGAATCAAGGCTACAAGTTCGCAGTAAATTTGGGAAGCAGATTCAAACCTCTGAATCCTAGCCCAAAGCTTCATCCACCAGAACTTTATAGACTGGTACAGGATGCTCATATCTCAGTTTTAGCGTTTAACTAAAACCGGAATGAGTTAGCTAAAGTTCAGTCCAAACAAACAGAAGGTGACATAGGTAAGTGTTGATGTGGTTCATCTCACAGACATGCTGAAGGAACTATATTAAATACTGCAGTTTTCTCACTATTATCTATTATCACTCCCCAAAGAGTTGCTAAGTACTTTACAGTGTTAAATTATCTGCATTAAAATAGTCTCTCCAGTGCAATTGGAGACCACCCAGAACTGATCCTGGATACAGCAGCATCCTCTCCAAGGAGATAGGCTGAAATAATTTGGAGTTCAATGCCCATAAGGCATATTCTGGGCTAGATGTACACACACAGGCAGTGCCCAGGGGACTTCTCGCAGTGTTCTGTTTCTGGTGTACTTTGTTTGCATTTGTGTAATTGAACCATTTAAAAAATAAATAACAGTTTAAAAATAAATGAATGATCTTCATATTTAATGTTTATCTAGGATAGCTGGCAACTGAATTCATGCTAGTTTATTAAAAAAAAAAACTTTACTGACTTTACAAATATCTGTATTTCAAGAGGCTTAAAATATTTGCATGTAAACTAGCACACCATTTTTCTATCAAGTGAACTCCCTTTGTATTTAATTCTTTACAGAAAATAGAGAATAGTGCATTATAGCAAAGCTTTCAATGAGATTTGTCAGAGCTTCAACATGGGTAGCTTCAGTGTAGTTTTGCCTTGTCTTAGACTCTTTAGTAGTAGTTGAGACGCTGTGTAATAGAACAATTCAAGACGTGTTAATTTGAAATAATTTATGATTTTGTTCAGCTGTACTTGGGGAAAATGTATATTGGAGTCATTGGAGTACTTTAGAGAAAGCTTTCTGTGTGCTTTTTGAAAGACAAATGATTCATTGGACTGATTCGGCATGAGCAATTTTTATTTATGGTTGGAACAACCTCATTTGAAAGAGGGTGGCTAATAATAAATTGAGAAAAACAGAAAATCTGATTCACACACCTTTATTACCTGCTCATTTTGGATGCCTCTGGGTGGATTGTCTCTTAATTTTTCTAGGTATTTGATAAATCAGTCATGTTATCCCAAACATTTGCTTCCTTGGTGCTATGTGGAATTGGCTCCCTCAGCTCCCCTTACGGGCTGTGAAGTACTCTTGATACTCATTTCAGCTGTGTAGGAAAGTTAGCTGGTGTCCATGGTGCTAATATGAAATACAACAACCCTAGTGATGTAATTTAATTATCTAAAGCCATTTTGAAAAAGCCTGAGTCTTTCTTAACCAGTGCTAGTGTTACAATTGGGTTAGCTTACTGCAGGGATTTGAAAGACAGTCATGGGGATCAGACACCGAGAGTTCATACCCATAGGAAAGTAACAGCAGAATTACAATGCTCTGCGGAGCTTTGATTAACTGTCTCCAGAGTAAATACAACCTCTGGAAACAAAAGCTTTCTCTCACACCAGGCCCCAGAATTGGCAACTTTAGCACATTCTCTTTGTTCACCTCCAGGATGGCTGGCAGGTTCAGCCAAAGGAGAGAGACTGTAAATTACAACAAAAAGGGAATTAGAAGATGTTATTTTAATCAGACTACTGAATGATTTCATTGCAGAGCTAGTGCACGGTGTGCACAGTAAYCAGACTTCTGTAGACCCAGTGCAGTAACTTTCACTACAGAGTTGTGCTGGAGTAGGCTCAGAATAAAATCTTTCAGCACACCCTTACGGTTGAACGGTCAGGCAAGTTCTGTATTCCTTTCCCTGTACTTCTATTGTATCTACTTAACATCGCTCTTTGCATAAGCAATAAGGTTGAATTCTTTTAGCCTGTTCATTGGGCCCCCATTTTGCAGAACACGATCTACTACTGTGGACCCAAGTGCCCATAGAGAGACCAGTATCATTCCGAAAGGGGGCAGGGGATCCTTGCTAGGAAGAAGTGCTATTGAATGATTAATTTTTCCTTTCACTGAAATCCCTTGCATTATTTCAAACTGTGGTCTCGTTCTTATCTACAAACAAATACAAAATATTAGCATCGCACATGACAATTTCTATATTTCAGTTGTAAGAGTAAAAATCTCTCTGTTAATTACTGAATTTAATTTCACAGTTCTCCTAAGCAGGCTAGCTGAATTTCCTTGCAATATTTCAAGAGAGACATTTACTACCAGTGTTAGACAAAGAAAGGATTTTGAAATGCTCTCTCGTTTTGAATGATTTTGTCTGTTGATTGCATGCTTTTACATGCTCAGCAAATGCACTTTCCTTAGGTTCTAGGTATCTCTCAAAAAAAGCAACCTCTATTTCCCACAGTAAGATTCAAGAACTGTCCCCTAGCATCTGTTCCTAAGAGTTGGTACACATAAAGGAAAAGCAAACTACAGGATTGTGTTTTTCAAGGGAACATACCTGCTATTATTTAAAAGAAAGGAAAAGAAATTTTTCCATCAAACACTACCTTCAGGTAGATGACTGAACAATCCTTGTTTCTTTGAATACGTTTAATTTATTTAATAGGATAATTTACAGAAGAGTGCTAATCTTGTGAGTGTATCTAGCATAGTGGAGTAGCTAGGATAATCATATGAATATTTTGTACTGGGAGGAGAAACTGGTGACGTAAATCGGGAAATATTCCCTAGTGCAAGGCTGTTTATTTGCAGGGACTATGCATGAAGCCCTTTTCCCCAGGTGAAGATGCATGCCACCCTCTTCAGCAAATGTCCGCACTTACCTTCCTGCTCACTCTGTTTTCCAAGAGCTCAGGTCTGCGTGGGGAAAAGTCTGTGTTTACATCTTTGTCGTCCAGTCACTTTTCCTTTCTAATACGCACTCTGTATGCAGGGTATTTACATTTACATGTATACTACCTATACCATACCTAGTAGTTCTTTGTATTACCAGGCAGGGAGAACTTTGCTCCATAAAATTCTGAGCCATGTAGCCCATTTGCTTTGCTAGGGGGGTGTATTTATTTGCATTTATTCCATTAGGAAAATGGTTACCTTTTTATTTATTCCTAAAAGGGTGCTAAATCACCTTTAAATTTTAATGAGGATTGATTATTATTAATCATTAAATAATGTTTATTCTGCACTGTATCATCTCCAAGAGTTGTGGATCATTTTTTACAACAATATAGCAAGATTTTTTCCCTTCTCTTGTCCTCCCCACAAACTCCTCAGGACAAATGGCCTGTGTTTTGGTGCTGTGTTCATAGTAATACTGTATTTCACAGAGGAGGGCAATGCAGGAGGCTTTTGTTTCTAGTGTCCCAGCAGATGCCCACTGGATGAGAGGGAACCTACTGAAACGACAGGAGGATTGAACCCACCTCAGAAGCCACYGAGCCTCCTCACCAGGCAAACTTGCAAGTGCCAGCTGAGGCATGAGGCAGGGAGCCCATCAGCCTCTGAGAAGAGGAAGGGGCAGATATGTGTTGCCAGTCTTTAGAGGCGAGGGGCTGAAAGTCATCCCTTTGGGACTCCGAAATGTGCAGAGACTGGTACAGGCCAGGTAGGTCCTGCCAGGCTGCATGCAGAATTTTGCCAGGAAAAGCAATCAAGCCCAAAACGACACACCTTACAATGGCATTGCAGTCAGGTAGGGAAGTAATTGCTTTTAATCTTTGTATGCTATTCTGTCTCATCATTCTAAAGAATGAGGGGAAAAAATAATGTGGCCCTTGAGATWATAAGCCTTTTAAGCATTTTTAGAGTGCTTAGGATAAGAGCCTGGGCAGACCTATCTCAGTGTCAGGCTTTTCTGCTTAATGCCTCAATATTTGACACCACTTCTGCGGTTTCTTGCATCACTAGAATTTTAAAACTTGTGACAATGTGTGTAGTTGATATTACCAAAGTATTACTAGCGACCAGTCAGTACAGAGCCTCAGTTTGCAGGTAGATGGCATCTAGATAGATGGCATCTCTACAATTACATGGGCATGTAAAACATCTAAGGATTTCTCTTTATGAAATGCTCATTTGTATAAAGAGTTTCTGTAAAGTCTGTTTATGGTAAGTCACCCACAGGCCTGATTCTCAAAGCCTGAAGATGWCTGTGTTTCCACTGGAGTGCTTTACAGGAGGGTAGATTAGCCCACACTGAGCTCCTTGCAGCTAGACTGCTGCCAGAAGTTGAGCAGACCAAACTCAGAGATATCCTCTAAAGTAAAAAGGAACTGCCTTGGAGACATGCACAAAGAGCCTTTGTGGTGGACTAGGTCCAGAACATGAATAGGTAATTGGTTTTGTTGATGAGATAAAGGTTAAAAGCAAGTTTTTGTGCTGGTTGTGTGGAGTGTAGTATGCTCTGGTGCACTTCCCTACAGGAAAGCCTTTCCAGACGTTCATGGCAGTGTATTGAGCTACTTTGCTCACTCAGGTATATGGGGTCCCATTTGTCACAGAGGGCACTAGCATGGGCTGCAAATTTGCAGATGTGCAATGTGTCTGAGCTGCAAACTGGATCTTGCCAGCAGCTGTGGGTTGCCTCTCCAAACACTGTACCTATAGATACAGATATTTTTTTCCTATTTGCTTTTTTAAAAAATGGATCTACAGAAAGTTTGGAAAAAATCCTAATAGTTTCATTGGATTGTACTTAACTCACTGACTGACAAAGGCTAGAACTGAGTAGCCCCAGTGCTGGTTTATCCTTCAGCACTTTGGAGCCTTTGGCAGGGCAGRGATCTGAGACATTAAGGACTATTATCAAGCATTTACCAGTTCATTACTTCCCAGGACAGCCAACTCTTATAGTATAAGGTTTGCTATTGCTGGCATCATATTAGAATTAAAAAAAAAAAAATAGAGTTCAAGATTGTTTTTTAAATTTGCGAGTTTCTGTTGCTTGCATGAGAGAAAATGAGGGATTTGGGTCTCATCTCTCCCCCTTAGCCCTTCTTGCATTTTCTAATTTCTTCTAGTTATCCTCATTTTCTTTTCCAGTTGCAGTTCTCTCGAGCCTGCACTAAATCATGAGCCAAGGGTTTTTCATCACAGTATGAGAACCTTGCTCTTCTTGTACATCTTCTTGATGCAATTTTGTACGGATGATTGCAGAGTTTTCAGATTCTTTTCTCCCTCCCTCATAACTGCTCGTGAGGTTTTGAGTTCTTTTCTTCTACACGCCTTGCTGCCATGGTTTTCGTTTCAGTGGTTTGGATGCTGAGGCTAGCATTAGTGCCAGTGCCATATTGCTTGTCTTGAGCAGCACTGCTGGACTATTTAATTTTTCCTGACTCAGATCTAATCTCACAGTTTGGTTATCTGTAGTGTTTGAAGTTTGCCTCCAGCCTTTTTGGAGAAGTTCTAGGGTCCTGTGGGTACTGGACTGCTACTCATATCCTCAGCTTTACTACTGACTTCCTACATGACTTTGGAGAAGTTATTTTGGATGCAGTTTTCAAAAGCACTGTTCAAAGTAAGTGAGGCTTTGGTTTCTAAGGCACTACAGGCATTCAGAACGTTGTTGTATGTCTTTATTGTCTGTTTGTCTTCTCATCTTTTCTCTTCTTGCTTGTTCAGACTGTAAGCTCTTTGGAGCACTACTTCTTTTTGCTGTTGTTTCTGTGCACATGCATTTGGCCTAACATAGTGGGATCTTGGTCTCAGTTAACAGTAATAGTATCTCTGCCAGATAAAATGCAGGACAGAATGGGAGCTTACTGTGAATGAATCTGAAATCTAGGCTGGAATTACTTGGCCAGGGGATGTTTATATTAAGTGTTGTTTTCTATTAATCAATTGCATATGGTGGGCTAAATAGACCAGTGTTTGCAGGGCTGGGTGCAGCCCTGTTTAACATTCAAGRGAGGCAATATGCTTCTGCAGATCTGGGTCAAGTGATATGAGAGTAGAAGTTCATGGGTCCGCTAGTGAGTGAGTGCATGAGTCATGGATGTGTCAGACCTGCTTGCAGAGCACAGGTCAGTGTCTTTCAGTTGTCTGGTACCCAGTCAGATCTAGTGCTCTGCTCTGGCCAGACTGCAATCCAGAGACCCAAAGCAATATGCCGCAGTCACCTGTGCTAGCAGAAGAAAGAAGGAGGCAGGAAAGACCCATCAGTAGCTCTTGGTAAATCTATTTCCAGTTGTGATATGAAGAAAGGTAGAAAACATGCAGGTAGGGCTATGGGCATAGCAGACTTTTTGTCTCATTTTGGATGAGGAGTTAGAAAGCACTAATATGTAAAGTATGATAAAACATTTTTTAAAAAAGTTATTGCCAGGGACTTAATTCCTCCAACATTTCTGGGTTCATGTTAAGATATTTGAACCAATGTTTTAAAAAGAGGAATTTGAAACAGAAAACCTGATATATATGTTTTCAAAAATGAATGATGAATACACATCAGTTCCATTAGAGGCTGATCTGAGATGCATAAGAGATACTGCTGGGTAGTCAGACTTGTCCCTTTTCATGCTGTTTCTTTGCAAGTAGGAATTTGGAATCTTAATTTTAATGGCTCTATTTTGTAAATCTTGTGGAGCATTGCTCACTGGTAAATGTTACTGTCTATGCAAAACTAATTCTGTACCACAAGCCTCCAATTTTTGTCTCTTGAAAATTACACCACCTGTGTGTAATTAGTAACTTAACATCAGGTGAAACTGGGAAGCTAAGTTAAGATGGAAATCCTAGGCAACTTTATTTTCTTCTTTTAATTTCAACAGACAAAATTAGACACCACAAATTCATACTGGTCCTTTCTGTGGACAGACTCTATCATACATTTATTTTAATCTTTTAACCAAGAACATAACTGGCTCAAGGCATATCAAACACATTGTTATTGATGCTAATATTTTCCACTAGAAGTGGTGTGTGATGTATTTTACAGGAACTGTTTTAGTACTAGCCAAATCTTTAAATCTGCAGTTGCTGAAGTTCTGGCAGGATAGAAATCTAACAGCATTTAAAGGAGCAATATGTTGTGTGTGCTTGACTTAAATTTAGGAACAGTTCTAACAGATAAAATGTTTTAAGTTTATTAACGTTATCAGTGAAGTATAGCTTAATGCCTCTATTGTCCATGCTGCATGAACATAAAACTGTCATAAATCTGTTTTTCTGAAAGGGCTGGGCTAAGGAAGAATGTCTACTTAGAGTAGGAAATAACTGAGACATCTCTGTATTGTGGCACTTGAGTGCAGCGTGGCTTTCAAGATGTGCCCAAGGCTGCTCCGCACCTGAATCCCATTCCCTTGACTGCTCAAATGGCAACCAATAAGATRAATGCCAGCCCTGAAGCATGCATATCAGTTTTATGATTCTCCCACCACGTCTTTTCCACAGTGCTAGCTTCTGCCACGCCAGACTGAACGCAGTGCAGCRCAACCACATTAAACCCGTCTGGCTGACTGCTAGGTTTCTGATTACAGAGCCAGTTGCAGAGTGCACTTGGCCCCTACTGCAGAATTAATTGGAAATATTTGTCCAGTGAACTTGCCATGCGGATTTCAGCTKCTGTTTGATTTCCTCATTCTTGGTGCTTAATCTGTCATATCAGAAACTGTGGTTTAATATAGTTGGTGGGTATGGTCTAGAGCAGCAGGAAGGAGAGAGTATGGAGCCAATATACAGTTCAGGTCCTAGGGAGCCCAGCGCATAGCTGGAGAGCAAGTCCCCATTGGTCCCTACTCACTGAAATGTTCGACAGGAGCAGGCAGGCAGAGATAGTTTTCTCCAGAGATTTTGGACRAGGGTTGATGGATGACTGCCTGCTGATAGCAGGTGCCTGTTGGGTCATTGGCATTCAATACAATGCCTTCTTTTTGGTAAAAGCGGTAAAAGTAGGGTGTCACTGTATAAAATCATTGGCGGATTACCCCAGTGTAATTGCCAAGTAATCCTAATTGCGTTTCTTTAATGCAAAATGTTCTTAAATGCAAGCCATGGAAGCTCTTTAAAAATAAAAATAAATACTTGTTTCATTGCAACTCCAAAAACAGGTAAATCTCTTTTTTCTTGCTCTTTTTTTAACTGGTTGAGCAATACCTCAACTTTGTTTTAAAGCCCTTTTGCCAAGTTTTTGTCTTAAGTACTGGTGACAGGAATATGAAAGGAATTAGAAAATTATTATGGGATTAAGACAGAATTTTGCTGGTACACAAAAGACATGTTGATTCCTTGTCCACCAGAGAGAGTAATACAGGCTCTGCAATAAAACCTTGTGCACCCAAATACAAAAGGCGCAGATGTGCAGTAATGTGTGTGGTAGGTATGATGATAATGCTCTGAGCAAGCTTTGATTAAAAAACAAACAACCTCTCCCCCCCAGAACAGTCTCTAAAGGAAGCGCTAAAGCAGTCTTCAAAGAAAAAACTAAAAGTCTCTCTTTTGATTTTTAGGGAACTAAAGAAAAAGTGTTTTTCACTTATGTTTGTGAAGAAATGGCTATTTCTGTCCAAGATAAATAGCAAAAGTGGGTATATTTCTGGCTTGCTGATTTTTCCAATGTATTTTTTCTGTCAGTCTTTCTCACCAGCAGAGAGACGCTTTGTTGCATGCATGTACATTTTCCAAATTCCATAGTAATTTCTCATGTAAAATAAAATTAGCTGGGATGCAAAAATAATGTTTTGGAAGCYTATTTTTGAGTTACCTTCCACATCTAAATCTCAGCAAATAGAAGTACCCTTCCTACATATCCTGTTCCTTATAACCACAGTTCTGTTCGCTGTTTTCCTAACAATGCCATGTATGTGAGAAGCAAACTTTTTGTGTGTAGAAAATGACACGTACATAAAAATGACATGTGACATATATAATGTGTAAATGACATATAGTTGACCAAAAAATAATTACTTTAAAACTCTAATGAGTGGACTTCCAGCTATTTGAAACTCCCAGCTAACTGTCAGTCTTAAACCATGAACCCTCAGTTTAGTGCTTACAGACCATAAAGTTAATGTCAACGGGAATCTTGCATCAGTGAGGACTCCAGGATGTGGCCCTGTGCATTGCTCTGTTGCCTGTTTCAATCCCTATTTTCTTCTCCTTTTGAAAGCCCTGTTTGAAGTCGCTTCTTAATCTCATGATTTGTTGACTTGAAAGTGCATATCAGCCCTCTTGAAGTATGAGTCATACCAATTCTCAGTCATCAGTATTGTCCAGAAATGTAATGTTTCCTTTCTCATCTGTTCTTATCCTTTTGACCGAGAGCAGCTATGATTCATACTTTAAGAGCTTGATTTACATTTGATACAAGTCAACAACTAATCCAAGATTAAGAAACAGCATCAAACAGGCCTCCTAAAAAGGGAAAGGAAGCATTCTTGTGTACTGCAGTGAATGACCATTAGAAGCTGATTCAAAAGCGGAAGACCAGTTTTACTTGAAAAATCAAAAGGTAGATTACAGTCTTGAAAACACTCTTCATACATATGCTGCAGATGGCTGAATAAATTCATATATGTTAAAATTTATAATGTTCCAAGTAAATTGAAATGTATAGATTCTTTTTTAAATACTCTTGTCCAAGGAAACACTTCTGCATTTATTTATTTATAGGAATCTTTGTACTAGTCTCTTTGCAGGTGAACAAAATGAGATGAAGAATCCTCATAAGAAATCCTTTTAGGAATGCACTTAAAGTATACAAATCTCATCTTTATTCTAGACATAAGTAATTATGTGCTTATCTGCTATTGATGTCTGTAGGTTTTAATCATCTCTTTAAAGTTAAATACATTCATAAATGCTTTTCCTCGGCTGAGGTCTAAATGCATAAAATGAGGCAGAGATCCAGGCCAAATGGCTGTAATAATTTAGAAAGTCACTGCTTGCAAATCCAGAAATTCGTTTTGGAGATCTTGGACTACTACCGTTGATCAATTCTGTCTGAGTGATACAGTCGAGAGGTAGCAGATCTTTTGGGATGAATGCACCATTTAGTCTGGATTCCATGACACAATTAATACATTCATTATGAATCTTGTCTGTCCTTTACCTCTGTTTTCAAAATTCRCTTTGCCTAGAAGATAGCCTGTTTCTTTAAACTGAAAGAAGAGACTGGAGATAGGAAAGAGAGACAAGCTGTTACTAACATAGCAGAGGAATCAGTATGTTTGTTTGCCCTGTGAATGTTTGTGAATATTCAGCTTCCATTGATTCCCTTTTCCCATCTGTCATCATCATGGCTGACTACCTGAACTGTAAATTCTGTGAGGCTAGTCTTGTGCCTTTAGGTGATTATCAATAAATTAGATGATTTTTCAATGAAAGCTATTGACAACTAAAAGGAAGAGCTTGGGAGAAGAGATGAATTCCTCTGTTCAAAGGCAGGTTGTTCACATTAACAGCTGTAAATTAAGTAGTCAGACCAAACCTCACTGAGGAGCCATTATCCTTTGGTTTCTCAGTAAGGGGGGGGGGGGGGGAGGAAATTAAATGATAATAGAGCAAGTCTTCCATAGTTCTCAGGCTCTGAGCTGGTGCTCCTTTCCTTGTAGCTCTCCAGAATGTTTTGTTCAATCCTTTCCACTGGTGTTGTCCAATTTGTCATCTCCTTTCTGATCTACTCTGTTTTATTACATCTTTAGTGCTTGTATTTTCTAATGGTGCTGTTCTGGAAATTAGGGATGATAATCCACAACCAAAACATGGATAGTTATCCAACTGCATATCTAAACATATCTCTGTCAAATGTGGAGTACAGGTTTAACCTTGTTTAAAATTACAACAACAAATTGTTTCCCCCCCACACACACAGTTTCTGAACATTTCTATTTTTCAGATTTGTGGTGGTGGTTTTTTTTTCCCCTACATCTGCACAAATTTTGTGGCAAATAACGTGTGTTTTAGTCTTCCCCTCTCCTGGGATGCAGATATCTTWCATGCTTCCAATTTTGTATTTCCTATTTTAAAATTTTACACTCAAACCAATCTAGAACCTTTGAGTAAAGTACCATCGACAAAATAAATTTCTCCTCCAAAATTGTTAAAAGGAGTAGGTTTATATTCTAAAGCCAGCCAGCCTTAATTGCTTTTACTACCTTTTGCAAAGTCTCACTTTGCATTTTGGTCTCTTGCAGTGACAGACTGCATCCTGTCTGAGACCAAGAAAATCTTCTTGAACATATTTACATGGACAACATGAGACTCTGGTGTTTGTACTACACCTCTTTTATTGAAAGCTCAGACAGTGTCTGCTAACATAAGGTCTTTTCCAGGTTCATATTCTAGCTATAAATCRTCCAGCTTCAATTGAAAGAATAACCTCTTCCATCTAAATTCTGTTTTTCCCCCATTGTCATAATGGTTTGCAGTCTGCTTCTGCTAGTACTGTCATTCCATAGAGGAACCTTATTTTTCATGCATGCAAAAGCACAGGAGCCTTTTTGTTTTTCTGCCCATGTTTGCTGGCATTCAGCTTAATTTAGATTATCTGCAGCATTAACTGCTGCCTCCAGTTCTTCCCATCTTTGCAAAACAGTGTTGTTTCAAGGTCTTGCATAGATGGATTGGTTGAGAATTTAGTATAACAATTACCATTAGAGAATCAATGCCTTCTTTATAAGCTGCTACCTGCTATGATTAGCATCTTACCTATCCATTTTTACAGGTTAAAGTTTTTAGATCAATACTTCTGGCAGCTGGACCGGATATAAACTTTTCAACCAGATTTCTCATTCTTTTATGCTTTCCTTCTCTTTATGCTCTCCTTTCTCTACTGATAATTATTTATAACCCACCATGATCTAGTAGGGCCCTTAGATCAGTCATATTTTTGTGAGCTTGGTTAATTATTTACCCCTACATTTACATTTCTATCTGTCAAGTTTCAAGCTTGCACCACAAGCAATATGTCTATTGATACTGTGCTATTGTTTATACTCATAGCAAAGTATCATTTTTAAACTCTGTTGCCTTCAGGATCTTCAAATATTTTGATATCTTTTTGTGAAATTATATAGGTGCAGAGTATAGCCTAAAATGTACAGTAAAATACATTTGCAGTAAAGCAGTGTGAAATATTTAAGACATGAACTCTCTTTCTAAAGAAACTTCCTACAACCCAGGGTAATTACCTAGTGTGGGATAAGGGGCAGACAGGCATCTGGGACTCACCATTTATTAATAAATATCTTCCTAGTAGGTATGTGGAAGTGTGCACGTAAGTGTGCTATTTGGGCTGGAGGCATAGGTAAAGAGTTTCTCCCTTCTCTTCTGGAGCTGCTAGATAGGAGACTCCTTCCAAAGGCGCTTCGGTGTACTCTGCTATATTCAAAGTAAAACCTYTAATTTATTCCCTAAGTTTTTGTCTAAGTATACTTCTAGGTATGTGTTGGCACATGGCAAACCGGAAAATTGAGTTCTGTTAACTGCATTTTATATTCTGTTGATAGCTTTTCTATGCCATTAAAAATATTTGAGAGTATATTTCCTACTTTTTAGTGGCTTTTGTCCTTCCACTGTATTCACTTTCTTAATAACCTAGTATCTGGCATTTTCACCCTTTAAGTAAGTATTCCCTTTCCTGAAAGTGTTTTATAAGAAAACAATTATAGATATTATTTCTTCAAGATTTTGTTATATTTTCACATGGAGATCATATCTGTACATCATGGTTTGATTTCACTCTAGTGTGATCAAAGAAAGCTTTTTATTAACCTGCTTTCATCATAAATAGATTTTCTGTTCAAAACCTTTATTTCAACTTCAGTTAGCTAGTAACCTTTATGTACTGTCTGGATATAAGAATAACTTGTGCTCCAAAATCTAATATATGACAAACRTGATATTTCAGTTACTGGTTGTAGCTGCTGTTTTAAGAGACTCACAAAATTTTCTTCTATTTTACTTCACAGTATGCGTATGTTTACTTCGTTTCTTTTTAGCTACTGCCCCTTCTCTGGTTTGACCATGTCAACAGCCTCACWTACAACAAGGTACAAGTCATCCACTGCCTTCCTCTTGCCCATAACAGAAGTCACCTTGTCATAGAAAGAAAGAAGGTTGGTYAGACATGCTTTGCCCTTAGTAAATCCATACTGGCCGCTCCCCATCACCTTGTTTTTCTTCATATGCTTGGAAATGGCTTCCAGGATTTGCTCCACAACCTTTCAGAGACCAAGGGGAAGCCAGATGGTTGAAGGAAGCTGGAAGAGGTGTGTGACATTTGTCTTTTTCCAGACATCAGCAGCTTCCCACAACTGCCACGGCCTCTTGAAGATGATAGAGAGTGGCCTTACAATGTCATCAGCCACCTCCCTCAGTATCCCTTTGGATGCATCCATTCTGGTTCATGGAGTTGTGTACATCCTGCTGAGTTAAGTGATCCCTAACTTCATCCTCCTCTACTGTGGATACTGCTTCAGGCCCATAGACTCTGCTAGGAGTACTAGGAGGCTCAAGGACTGAGGAGACCTGGAGTAAACCCTAGGAAAAATGGCACCARTTACCTCAGCCTTTTCCTTATCGCTTGTGATTAGAACCCTATTGAGCAATAGGGCCTTTGCTCTTCCTAATCTTCCTTTTGCTGATGATGTGCTTGTAGAAACGTTTCTTGTTGTCCTTAGCATCCCTTGCTAGTTCCATCTCCAGCTGAGTTTTGGCTTTCCTGACTCCATCCCTGCAGGCTCAAGCAGAATCTCTATATTCCTCCTGGCTAGCCAGACCCTGTTTCTACCTTCTGTGGGCCTCCTTTCTACATCAAAATCAAATCAGTCTTCCTCTTCTTAGAATTAGGTCTGTAATCCACATTAAAATCTAATTATAAATTTAAGGTTTCACAGTCTTCAATTGAGCATATTTGACTCAGTGTATAAAACTTATGATAAGTACCTCATAAATCTGTCCATCTTTTTAGCTCTCACAGGAAACTTCTATCCCAGTAGCCTCATTTTTCCTAAAATTGTGTCAGTGGCAACTGGTTTACTTTTCTCCATTACAGAAATCTAGTCCTTCTGACCTTGTATTGTTCAAAATAATAGCTTTCATCTTCTCACCACCTGTTGTGTTCATGAGGAGGTAAAAAATGCTTAAACCTCTTCTGGTTATCTGCCACATTCCTTGGAGCATTAGCTTTTGCATGKTCTGCACTTAGCACTTTTTCCTTTTCCTCAGGTTCTGCAGGCAACTTCCTGACTCTCCAAATTTTTGGCACAGGTAAAGCTCATGAGTGAGCATCACTGTGGTGATGAGTTTGCACTGGRACTTCTAAACTATAGCAAGTGTTTCATAGAATAAACAAACTAATAACCTATTAGAAGAAAGAATTTATGAGAAACAGAGGCAGAGGGGACTCTGCCTTAAGTCAACCAACTSTAAGAGCAGGATAAAAACAAAACGTTTCATTCCTTTCAAAGGGTAGTTCTCTTCCAGCATATGTCATCTTTTGGTCTAGGCCACAAAAAACAGCTTTCTCTCAGGAGCAATAATATGCTCTTCTTTTTAATCATGTTCCAGTTATTCTTGTACTTGAGCTGGAAAGGGAATAGAGAAGGCTAATACTTTGCAAATTTTTTTGGTATAACAATTAAAAAAATGGTATGCAACTAAGCCAATAATTAAGCCAGGCATAATTTGCAAAGGTAGTTATGAAATATRCATTTGTTTTTTGAAACTATTTCCAAACTTCCACAGGATTTCAAAGATATTCAGATTATTCCGTTTTCTAGGTGAACTATATTCCTCCTTGAATAGCCCACAGATATTTCACTGGAAGTACTGTCAGTTACGRCTGACATTCTGTTGGTCGTAAGCTGCTGTTTAGATGGGATTATTTACATGGCACAACATATATTTTGAATATTCATTAGACAGACACCTTGATAATTATTTTATTTTTATGTTCAAACTTTAAGCCTTCAACTGTTCAAGTTTTATCTGAACAAGAATAAGGATGGACTGGAGTTAAATAAAATTAAATTTTCCATTTCTAATGAGTTATTTACTGATAATCTCACCTACTACTTGCAGAGCAGAAAGGGCAGAGGGTAAATGCAACTGTCATTCCTCTAGTTCCAGAATAATGACACGATTTCCGTTTATGTGTCTCTAATACRCAGCATAGATTGTAGAGCCACACTGATTTTAAGTAAAATAAATAGAAATGAGAACAGGGATGAGGAAAGAGATCAGCAAACCYTGAGAAATTTTCTCAATGGCAGTATGGTTTGGGTTTTAGAATATATCTGAGCTCTGGTGCTACAGAACTATTCGTATGCATTGTTTGTGACCAGTTTGGGTCTCCCATCTTGCCTTTAAAGAAATTTACAGAAAATTTTGATTTATTAAAAGATTAGTGAGCATGCAACCAATGCTTCTAATCCTACAGAGAGTTCGGAAGTACTTGGAAGATAAATGAATTAGCTTGAAGAATGCTAGGTGAARTGGCACCTTTCAGTGTTCACAGCTGATTTCCCTATGTTTTGGAGCTATTTAGCTTTAAGTCAGTGTGTCACAGTACATGAAGTTCCTGTGAAAGTCAGTCAGGATATATCCGGTAGGATTCTTATGGAGCGTGCAACCACGAAATATGGATCAGAAATGTAAAAACAGACCCAGAAATCTGCAAATAGTTAGAGCTGTGCAAGATGTCCACAATGAAAACAGAAATGGCACCAGATTTGTTTAGTTTGAGGATTTGTTTAGAAATTTGGAATAAAAACTGCATTCACCCTAAGGTTTGCTCAAGTTCACTAACTTGTCTACTGCCTCTAAATTCATTTTCAAATAAAACCARGTTGATTTATAAAGCAATATCAAAATCAGGCTGAATTTGTGGTTTCRTAGAGTTTAAATTGGCTGTGCTAGTAAACCAGGTAGCAGTCGGTGGTTTTGGCCGAGTTTTGATTGGATATTTTGAGTTTATTAGAGCCCCAAACTAAAAACTGAAATCTGGGGAATGGAGCAATTTCCCATTCCTCTWCCTAAAGATGAGCTTATGCCAGTGCTAGCAGAACCACATGGATGTGATAAATCAGCTTCTGCAAAGGCCTGATTGCACGTAAAGAAAACGGTCKTTTTTTTAGAAGTATAGAAGTAAAGAACAACTGTTCTTCAGCACAGWTGGAAGGATGTGTATGTCTGCAAGAGAGAGATTTAAAAAGCTGATTTGTGGAATAGGTGTTCAAGTGGGGGAGTTATTGCTGCAAGTTCAAGACTATTTATAGTTATGAGTTAAGAATTTTCTACTTATGATTGCTGTTACTGTTAACCTCTTACTTTAGCACATGCCAAATTTATCAGCAATATATATTTGAGAGAAGAGCAGATGTTTTGGTACAGGGCTTAAGTTTCTGTAGCTGCTTCTTCTGTCTCTCTTTCAGGTGTAAATTCATCCACTTGTTGTCTTGGAAATATAATCACCCACACTTCTTGYACTGTGTACAAAATTTTACATTTTAGATGTGTTTCTTGTGCTGCATTTATTTTAAAACTTTATTCAGTCACACWTCTCTGTGTGCATTTGAAAGGAACCACAAATATTTTTGAGGCAATTTTAACACTTTCCAATTACTTTTGTGGGACTTACTGTTAGAGTAGGTACTTAAAAAGCTGTGGTTTTATCAACCTTGGCTGATGGTTCATAATTAATCATATCTGGAAGTGTTATCAGCCATCATAGAGTGTTAACAGCATCATTTTAAACTCTCTTCACCTTCTTCAGTCTGGGTTTTATTTGAAAAGCAGACACGCTGTCCCTGGTGAGAATTAATGTAGAAGCATTAGCTTGCAAAATATATGCCAATGAGCTAATGATTCTGACATTTCCACAATACAAGCTTTACAAGAAGGCATGCAGACAGCAAAGTCTGTTTTTCTATCTCATATTTTTTTAATGGCTAAATGTTTGTAGGAAACAAACAGGATTTATTCTGCTCGATCCAGGGTATAATATCAGGACTTATCCGGTTCCGGGCCCCAGGGCTTCAGACAACTAACAAAACACATCTTACTTCTGCTCTGCTAGTTCTCTGTTATGCTTTTCACATGCAGGAAGAAAGAGTAAAAGCATAACCCAACTGAATGAAGCAGCATGGCCTGCTATTCTTTGCTTATGAAGCATCACATGATAGACACCAATTTAAGAAGAACCCCCCACCTGTGGTAAGTATGTATGCAACTGTCAAGCCATTTTATATAACATAGAGGGAATTTTACCATCCCCTTCACTGCCAGAGTGCAATAATATATTGAAAATGTTAATGTCTTACCAAACCRCATTTCATTATTTTTGAATAATCCACTGATTTCATGCCATTTAAATAAAATCAAACATATTGCTCCCAATCTGTTTTGAAATGTACCAGCCTTTCAAGTATTTTGTTATGATATATGGAAAGAAAACTAATCTGATGTTCTCTGTGTAGAATTTAAGTTGCAATTTGTTTTTTGGCTGGTCAGTCACTATTTATGTGAGGATGTATTGGGATAGGGCTGTCTGCCATGACAATGTAAAAAAATAGCCTCTCTTCTAATATAAATAAGATGCTATTTAAACAAGAGGTTAAAGGAAATCCATCCTCTGACCTTTCAGAATGCAGTAAGCATAGAATTTATAGTGTCAATTATATGACACAGTCACATCAAATAGATTGTTTATGCTATATTCTAGTTGAGATTTCAAAGAAGCTTTCATCCATGAGAGTCAGAAGGAAATACCAGTTCAAGTGTATTCTTGTTACTTTTTGTGCAGTAAATTTGGACAGTAACATCTAACACTTAAGATATATTATAAATGCAAGAACATTCCCTTAACCAGAAATATGGGTTGTTTTTTAGGTTTTGTTTTTTTTAAATACTCCAAACTTCTTCCTGTAATTGTTCTGAGAAGTTACAAGCAAATCTGATGGCAATATCACATTGTTGTTGGCAGTTGTTCAGATATTGAGCTTGAAGTTTTATCTGCAGGTAAACCTATGTGTGCTAAACTTCTGTGTATCTGTATATTTGTTTGTTTTTACAGTGCTTAGTAAATAAGCAATGAAGAAATCACTTCAAATACCTTTGAAGAAACTATAATAATTTTGCTGTTGCTGACTTCATTAATACAAATATTTCAAATAGGTGACTATAAACCAAGGAAATACAAGAATTACGTTTGAAAGTCGCTGTGTATGAAAACCAAGTCCTTGAAAGAGGAAGAATCATTAGTTGCTTTGCAGAGTTTATCCTGGAATTAATGTGAAAATTTTTAAGGCTGACTGCTTCATTTCTGTTGAAATTTCTTCCCTGCAGTTGTCATTTCTCTCTGTGCATATACAGGCAAAGCATTACTAGTGAGATTATTATTGTACARCCAGTTTCTTTTATTTTTTAACGTGTGTTTCTGTTTGCTGCAGAGATGAAACCTGTGGAAACCTTCTGCCTTTGAAGACCTACTTAAGGTGAAATGGTTCTGAAGTGCATTTAAGGGCGTTTACTTTAGGCACTTTATTTTTCCTTTATTTTTATTCCTATTGGAATTGGCTAATGTTATTCATTAAACTAACAATTTCTCCCCTGCCTGTTCTTAAGTGTGACTTGTGACCTTGCAATCTGTGTATTTTGTCATCACAATGTGTTACCATGGAACTGATTTTGATGTCATGAATAAGGGCATTGTGAGTTTCCACGTTCCCAAGCATATTTGAGACACAGGTTTGGAAACAAGAATGACTTCACCAGTTAAATATTGTTAGATCCTATAGTATATCAAAGGTAAGAACACTTGTGCCCTATATTCCTTTACATAGAAGAATCTAAGGTTAGGAATTTCAAAGCAGGTATATACAAGAGTGACACTACAAATAACATTTCACAAGATTAAATATTTTGTGAGAGCATTGAACTCTAACCCCTTTATGTTTCTGTAGACAAAAATCTTTCATAGTGTTCATGCGTGCTTCTCAGACTGTCTAATATGGATCATACATAAAGAAGRAGAAATGCACTACGCATAACAGCAGTTGGATGCTGTTAGATGTTAACTCCTTCAAGACAATAGCAGCAGAAGGGAATTTTGAATTTTCCACCCGAGATTGCCAACAGGCAGATAGAGGGCAATGTAACATTGCTCGTTTTGAAGCTGGAAGTAATATTGGGGCATTTTTCAGAAAAGAATCTTAAACAATGCACAAAGGAAAAATACGCTTTTGTTGTACTGCAGAGTGTATATATTGCATACCTTAAATTAAAAAGAAAATAAGTTCCCTTAGTGATCTACCTATCAACATGAGGTTAAAAGAGTTCAATTGAATCTCTTGTCAAGCTCTTCCTTAGCGTGTTTTCTTCATCACAGTTAAACGGTTGATAAGATTCCGTAATAATCATAAAGTTTGAAAAGCCTCAAGTGACGTTAAAATACTGGGTTGCCTAAAAATTACTAGTATAACAGTGACCTCAAATACATTTCTGTGTATATGCTCTGCTGTTTTTTTTTTTCAGTTGAAATTTACCCGTCCTTTGCATTTTACACTCTAACTCAATACCATTTTGCTCCTGGCAGCAGCCAAATATGTCCTCATTAAGTAAAATTTATGCTAATACCATTCTGATTAGCCAGCAGTCATTGATATTCACTCTCATTAGCTAAATTGGTTCACTGGAAGACATCCCATTGAGGATTTTTTTTTTCCTGTTTTAAGTGGAATATAAAATGTATGGATTCGTGGAGATGAGAGATGATGATAATTATACCCTGAGTTTACTTGAGCAGTTTTTATCCAAAAGGCTCCCAAAGTACTTTGCAGCATTTACATCTACAAGGAGAGAGAAAACTCTTTTTTTCCCCTTCTGAAAAAGAGCCTCTGTCAGAAATATAGAAGCCATTCTGCTTTCAGCAGCACTGACTGCACAAAGGAATCCACCATTCTGAATTCAGGAGCGCTTCTTAATGAGAGAGAGTGCAGGTCAACTCATATGAAATCCAGCTGGGTGATAGACTAAATTTGTGTCATGTTAAGTGTTTGTACATACAATATTTTTGGAGTAAGCTTGCAATTCTGATGAGGGCAAAACATCTTCGGGAGTTTTGCTGTAGTATTGCTACTTGCCATAGCAAGTATTGCTATTTAGCCTCAGTGTGAACTTTCTATTAAAATTTCAAGGATACTATCAGCACATTCTTACACATCTTGACTGAGAAGACTGTTAATTTCAGTTGAGAATTTTGTTATATTTTCTTGTGTTAAAACATATCTGATTAATTTGAGCCCAGGTTATTACAGTCTGGTGTGATATGTAATCGGTTATCATCCATTTTCTGTTAACTCTTTTATTGGACTCCTATTAGGCAGAGATAGCCAAGTAGGAAGCTATTATTGCCAAGGTGCAGTAAACTTGTCATTAACACTTGTGGTTAGGAATGTGTTACTTTGGATCATAACATCCTTTCCAAGTGCCAGGTGGAAAGTAATGGTCTTAATGCCTTGCATTCTTAGTTGTATTAAAAAAAAAAAAAATCCCAGGAGATGCCCATCTGTAACTGTAGGCATATATATCCTTTAGAAACTGTACCCATATGTTCATTTGATTAAGCTGTCTTTACTCTTAAATACTTGTACTGCATATACTCTTATCTTCTCTGAGGAAGAAAATATTTCTTTAAGCCGTTCAATCCTTGATGTTACTRGAAAGATTATAAAGCAAGGTGTTTCTTCATGCTAATTTTTTAATGTTTGGAACCTGTAATCAATACTACTTCATTTCTGCAACGAACCACCAAGTAGATGGTTAACAACCACTGACTGTCAGCAATGGCAAGGTTGGAAACAGCGGCCTACATGTGGCCTTCTTCTGGGTTAGTAATTCCTGGGGATTTGTATGCCTTGAATCACCACYGCTGAGTAGCTCACAGCACTACCGTGCAGAAAATCAGTATTGTCAGGTGTAGTTTTCTGTTCCAAAAGGTTAGATCAATATAAGACTGAGACAATTTTCATCAGCAATCAAAAGGAATTTCAGATCCAGAAGGTGTTTGGGAGGGGAGATCTATGACAACAAACAGTAGTGTGAAACCACCCAGACGAAGATATATTGCYGTTCAGCCTTACTGTGCAAAGAAATTGCATCCTGATAGTATGAGGATTCCTTTGTTTCCATGGTGATGTGTGTGTGAGAGATATAAATAATGTCTGATGTTTATAAACAAGTCAATGTGGTTATTTGTATGCTAATGTCAGGGGTGCACTTCTAGTTATTTCATAGCMATAGGAAAGCAAGTGGAAAACTGAAGGGTTTGGAAGCACTACAGCACTACATTACTATAGTCAGGTTTGATCACAGAAGATAGTTGCAATTCAGCAACCAGTCTCTGTACATGCTTATTTTTTAAGGCTGTAGTCTGATAAAATAGCTTCATTCAGGGTTTTAAAATTACGCTTTTTCCCTGTTATTGTATAATAGCAAGATATTTTCTGTTTGTTTTTGGCCCTGAAGTTTCATGAATACAACAAAAACAACAGAGAGCTGTCAGCATTTGCTCAAATAAGGTAATAAATTCACCTCAATAGAACTCATTTGCAAGACAAAAATAATTGTCCAAATAAATAGGGCTATTACTACTATTTAATATGGTTCCAAGAATACTTGTGGTGAAAGCRAGTACTGAGAATACTCATGTCAATATCCACTGGCTGGTAGAAAWGTGCAGATGAGGGCAGGCTCTAAAATGAGGGAGCGCTGTAGAGAGAAACAAGTCTGTCTCTCTGCTAGAGGCATGAAGGCAATTCCTCCTCCTTCCTTCCCCCTTGCAGAAAGCACAGTTCGCTTCTACAACTCCTTGGACAGCAGCCAGTGTTATTAAAGCTCTGCACCCTACTCCGGGGTGCTTTAATTGCTGCACACACACTTTGCAAGAAGTGTTTGTACTCGTTTAGTTTTGTAAGTTTGATTGGCTTAGCGGCCACGCTGGAAGAGGGAAGCAAACACAAGCGAACAAATTTATGTTAACAAATGTAAGTGTTCATGCTGCATAACACCTGTGGGCAGACACGTAGACAGCAGTGGGTATGCCATTTAAACAGAAAGCGAGTGCCATTAATCCATTGTTAGGAGTAAATGAAATACATTGCATTAAATTTGTTCCTTGGCAGTCATCCCAGTCAAACTGCCATGCTGGTTAGCTGTAGACGCCCCTGTATTTACATTAAAATAGTTTGGAAAAATTCTCCTTTCTTCATGCCCTGAGTAGGCAAACATGATCTCTTCGGCATGAGCTGTAAACTACAGAGTAAGGTATGCTGAAAGTTAGGGCTTATGCCTCTCCAGTGCCTCAGTCTGAACTGTGGCTGTTTGTTTCCATCAAGGCAGCCTTCCAAGGGGAAAAATCCCTTTCAGTTTGCACGGGTGGATGGATTCCCCTTGTGCCTTTGATTCCGTGACGCATGCTATTGCCAAAATGCCATGAATAAAATATTTACTTTATTAGCTGCAGACTCTTGTTTGTTTGTTTACCTTATCCACACTTGGAGTAATTCTGCACTCTATGGGGAAGATGAACAGCAACATACTCTCTTCACAGCCTGGTTATTTGGCATTGATTTGTCCCTGGTCTTGAAAAGAAATAAACTTTTTGCCAGCTGTTGGGTGCACACGAAGAAAACAAATTGGAAGCAACACTTTCCAAATTAATAGAAGCTAATATTACGGGATTCAGTAGGGCAGCTGTWAACATTGTGGCAGTGTCACTTCAAAAAGGCTCTGTGCTGGTGGGGCACCTACTGCATTTCATTTTGCACTGTTAAACAATCGCACCCTTGCAGGCTACCAAGGGTCCTAGTAGACCAGTGCCACAACAAGCAGAAATGACCATATTGCTGCTGGAGCTGTGCTTTTTCAGAAGATTGCCCGTAGCTCCACAAATGAGACCAGAAGACTTGTGTTCTGCCCTCTTTTCTCACAGAGGATGCAGAAATAGTCAATACCTGAAGGTGYGGAGGAGAAAAGCATTTTTAGTTAGGCCCTAGTCATGGCTGAAAATAGCTGTAGCAATGAATTCCTATTGATGTGGCTATTTTTGTACCTCTCATACAGCTAGAAGATGCTGAAAAACCACGACAGCCTGTARACTGTTACATGTGCCATGCTCCCAAGCTTCCCAGGATTAAATTAGTCTCCCTGAAGTGTCATCTGTTGCATCTGACCTCAGGATAGAGCTTTACCAGGGTTTTCCAAAGATAGGAAAAGGGGGAGCTATATGGTTATTGGTCAATATTTCAAAATGAATTCTCAGATTTGGCTTCTTAGCTCATACTTAATTATTTGGGTTTATTTCAAAATTGTGAGAGGATATGACAGCCTGATTTAATATTAGGTTTTTACCTTTTCTTGTTTTGCTTTAAATTCCTGCTACCTTTAAAGAAAATGTTCTTGATACATTTTGTGTATATATATATATATATATGTATACATATGCACACACATACATATGTATAGATCTCCAAGATGCAGGTGACTCTATGTTCCAGATGCATTTGTTTTGGGTGCCTGAAATTGGAAGAATGATATTTTATAATATATGCTTATATAGCTGAGAGGAGTTATCTTTAGGATTAGAAATACAAAACTATACAACTATCATGTAATCAGATTGGTACCAAAGTAGGTGAGGAAGAAAGAATAAGGAAACTATTTGATGTTCAGAAAGATGGCACATTTCTTAAACTTCTTAAACTGYGCATAAAATGATTTTCCCACCTCTTTCTTTCTCACACACACTCAAAAGAGTAAACAAACAAACAAAAAGAATCCTGAAAACCATGATGCTCCACGAAAATCCACAATTCTGGGATTTCTGAATCTAGGATAGGGTCTGATTTGGACAAGTCAACACATTTCAGTATGATTATTGTGGAATATTTTTTGTATCTTCCGTCTCTTCCTTTTTTGATTGTTTAGTTTAAATCTATTAAAATAAATTAGGTAAAAATAAACAAAAAGAAAGATAAAGAGGAAGCCTAACTTACAATATTTTGTCATTTGCGGGTCTTCCATTTTTATGATTTCAGAATTTGCTAGATTTTTTGATTTGCAAGATTTATCCCAACTCAACCTTATTTTGGTCTTGATTAATCTTTTTTATCTAAAGAATGTTTTTGTGTGTGAAATTCTATCACAGAATTATTCCCTCCATCTCCACCGTCCCCCTCCAATTTTCTTTGACATCTGCCTCTGCTTATCCCAGTCAATAGTTCTAGCTGCTAGACACAGGTACCAAAGAGCAACTATGAAACTGACTGTCATGTTCTGGAATTTGAGAACTGTGTTGTATGGAAAGAACATTTCGAGAAGGAATCATCGTTTTTAATGCTGGGTTCTTATGAATTCACCWGACTAGCCTTTTCTTCCTCTTTTTCTAAGGTATGTTTGTGAATATGTTACAGAACAGATGAATGTGTGCAACCCTGTTGGCCCCATAACTGTCTTGACTATATTCTGAGCAGCTTCAG
This sequence comes from Rhea americana, assembly GCF_003343005.1. NCBI lineage: Eukaryota > Metazoa > Chordata > Aves > Rheiformes > Rheidae > Rhea > Rhea americana. Next base: position 118,785 of record NW_028186344.1, read on the forward strand.
TGTCAGCATTATTGTTCTGCACTGACTTCATCTCTTCAGTTGTTTTAATATTTTAAGCTTCATGCAACTACTTATATAATAGAATAGGGGAGTCCCGCTTTCTGGGGCTTCTGTCAAGTGTGTAGGCTTTTGAGGCTAATCCTGAAAATCTCATGGTTAGAGGTAATTTTCTATAGCTGAGTTACAGAAGAGAATGTGGGAATCATGCTAAGCATGAAATGTTTTTAAACAAAAACTGTTTTGATTTTTTTTAATTGAAAAGGGATATTTATGCTGAGGTTTTCAAAAGTGACTGTCGGAGGAATCTAAGCATTTTTGAAGTAGGACTTCGAAAACTCTCATTTTAGTCATTGCACTCTCTACTCCATCCCTCCTGGATGTAGAATTTGAGCAGAGTTTGGTGATAACTGTCACAACCTTTGACAAGTTTCCGGTCAAGCGTTTGAGCAAGGCCTGATTTGATTTATTAGTCATTGAATTGTTTGGGCTTACCTTGCAGGTACCCTTAGGTACATTGAAAGGTAAGTTCAGTTCCCTCCTCCCTCAGTTGGAGATGATGGGAGGCAGGCAAACACTTCACTACTCTGAAGTGCCAGCAAAAATGCTTTCAGGACTGTGGCCAACACCCATTACAAGTACTTTTTGGATCTGTCTCAGCTTGAGTAGAGACATTTTAATAGATATCAGATTGTGAGGGAGTGGAACTAAAAAACTAAAGTGGAGAAAGAAGCTCAAGTGTACCTATCTAAGGAAAAGAGACATCTCTTAAATGCAAAAGGTTTCAAATAGAAAACTGAGGGTATCTTTTTTAAAGGAAAACAAATGGAGTTCCTTGGAAAAGCACCCATTTGACTGTTTTTTTCAAGAATTTGTTTTTTCTTTGTTCTCATTATAGTGGGAGGGAAGAATTAGGGATGGGGGGAAGAAAGAAAGAGGAATACCAGAGGACAAAAATCATGAATGGTGATATTTTTGCTAAATTCTTTTTACATACGCATATTGAGATGCTCATACAAAGTCAAAGACTGTAAAAGATATCCAAACACTAACAGAGGGCATCTGACTYATCAAATCTTTGCCTATACTTAAGGTGAATTTCCCCAAAGAGGCATATGACTTCCTAGTCTCTGCTTGCAAAAATACATTGAAAGAATTGCCCTTCATTTTAAAAAGTTGGTATTTAGAGATACCTTTAAAATGACGATAAGTCTAGATATAAATTCATGAGGGATCATTACATGAAGTCTGGAATTGCAGCTTTATGAACCTTAAGAAAGGGAAGTTGAGTATGAGCAAAGGCACTGGGAATGAGGAACTTCCGTGTTCTAACCTGCTGCCCAGGTCCTTTTGCTTTTACTTCTCCAATTATAAAATGGAGGTGATAATTTTATTGGGTATTGGAGAGATCATTTCTATTTTGTGGAAATGTTTCAGCACAGAATATATGTAATGTTGCAAAAGGTTTGAAGGTGAAGAGTGCTAGGGGTACAATTAGTCAAAATRATTGTGGGTGGATAAAATCTAGAATAGTCAACTTCTGTAAAGAGACCTTCAACCAGAATAAAAGAAARAATCTTGTTCAGAGGCTTATAGTAAGAATAAAATGTATTATTAATGCTTAGGAGTGGCTCTGTTTGACTAAGAAAAGGCCATTAGAACCAAGTATTTATGACTAAACACACTTGAATAGAAAACATGCAGAGAGAACTCTTGGTAGTTCATTTGTCAAAAGTTGGCTGAACTGTAGCCTTGTAATAATTATGTTCTGGATATCACAGGCAGAGAAGCTGGTGACCRCAAACTTACTTCCTCATTCTTGCTCCTTCCTCCAGGAGTGGTTTGGATTAGGTAGTCAGCTGAAACTTCCAAAGCACATATTTTCTTACCATGCTGCTGGGAGCCATCCTCAGGTATTTCTTTGCTTCAGTTCCCATTAAAGAGGTTGTTATTTTTTTTGTCTTTTATGAAATGAGAACTTTATTAACACATTAACTTAGTGAAATATTTCCCAAATTCATTCATGCATGCACACACGCAAACACACGGAGAAAAAACCAAGATGTTCAGTGAAAAAAGGCAATTGCATATTGCTGAGCAGAATCCAACAGCTCCCCAGTTCCTTGTCCTGAACAACAGCTACTCTGTATCACATAATGTTAGCAAACAAAAGACTTCTTCCCACACCATTATATATTTACATTAACCTACTGTTTGAGCTTTACGTCTTGGCTTCCTAAGACTATTTGATACTAGATGCAGCTTTGTGCCAGGATTGCTGGAACAAAATGCAGTGGGTGGACAAACCTGTCCTGCTGCATTGCTTCTAGTCTTTCAAAAAGAGAAGGCATTTATCTGACTCATTATTGTAAATGTACATAGTGGTGATGATTTTCTGACTGGAAGTGCCTGCATCTGCTCCAAAGGTTAACATGGGTGCAAAGTAAGTGTATATCATGACACAACATTTGTTGATACCAGCCTGGGGAAATATTAAATAGCTTATCTTCTAAAGAGAAAGATAAGGGAGACAGGTTGTGATGTGCTTGACAGTGTCTATACATCACGACTGATGCTCTCCAGCATTTCAGTAACCACAGCTGGTAATCAGAGCCCAGGACTGAAAACCAGGACCTCTGAGTTGCAGCCCTAACTGTTGATTTTTGCTGGAGYCTTTGGCAAGTGGTTTGGAACTAAATTACACTTCCTCCCCTTCCTGAATAGCTGAGTGGGGGAGAAGTTTTATGCAAACTTCTCTCATCTTCAATTTCTCCAACAGCAAAAAGGGAATTAATTTTTTTTTTTACACCTAAAACAGAAAGAGAGAAAGAGCTACAAATAAAAGAAAGTAGTGTTATCAGGTGTTAGAATGATGCTGGACATATCTACAAGGGGATGTGTGCAATTTGTGTTCCGGTAGTTTAGTTGGAGACCACGAAAGTACAGTCCCTTTAAAAAGTGAAAAACTGAAGGATCTTACAAAAACTGCCCTGAATATGTGCCATGTATATTTTCCAAATATGCACACACACACATGTGCACACACACAAATGGCTGTATTTATATGCATGTATATGGAAATACATGTGCTATATGTRTGTATGTTAGGTTTCTTATTTGGGATATACACTGCAATTTGAGAAGTTTTTTCTTATCCCTGAGTAGGTTAATCCTTTTTAAGTTCTGGTATGTWTATATTTCTTTGTCTTTAAAAGGTATATTACTAAATATTTATAATAGTCAAAAAAGTGTTAAGACAAGTAAGCGTATTCTGCGTGATGGCTAGCATTGCTAACAACTTGTGATAATATATTAAGTTCCACTGTCATTTTAACAAGTCTAAGCTGCAGGCTGAACTTGCCTCTAATGGTAGGCTGCAATCAATGCAGGTGATCGGGATGCAGCTGTTGCAGGAGCCTTTCAACAGAGCCTGATGTGCTTAAGAATACAGAAAGCAGCATGGATACGCTTTAATAAAATAAGCAAGAAAGAATTACAATGCATGCCTTTTAGAATCCTTCAGAACAAGTACCATAATACCCATAAATATTCACCATTTGGATTAAAGTTATCTACGTGGCACAATTCTTAACAGGAAGTCAAAATAAAAAGCAAACTGCGTTATAAGAATTGGCCTCATCAAATCATTAGACAGTGGTCTGGCTTTTACAGTCATCTTTGAAATCATTTCCRTGGGGAAATAGTTCATGCCCATCTGAAATGAGAGATTAGGTGGAAGATACAACAGTATAATAATAAAATAAAAGAAAAAGGCAAAGCCAATGTTACTGACATTATATAGTATCTGTTCCATAACTTGTAAGACAGTAAAGCTTGCACCAAAAAACATAAGGAAAATGTAATTAGTGCCCAAGAGCAGTTGAGGCAAACAATAGAGGGGAAATGGGAGTTCATTCACACAACACAATTTTTGGTGCTTAATTTAAACCGATAAATTAGCTGGCTTGTCTCCCTAAGGTTTTTCTTGAGTTAAGAAGGCAAAGGATAGGGTCCATCAGAATAGAAAGCTGTACTAACTCCTCCCCTGGAGCAAATTTGCTCTCGCTATTATGGAGGGAGTCCAGGGAGACTGTCAGCTCACTTAGACAGCCTTTTAAGTTGAGTGGTGTGAATAGTCTTCAAAATGCCTTTGGGTCTCCCCTTACCCAAAGATTTAGGGAATGCTTCTTTTCATTCTCAGCCACTGGAATTAAACAATAAGATCAAAATCTTGTAATCTCCTTGGGAATTCCTTTTAGCTGTATGGACGCAATTATAGAAAGTGAGTCTAAAATTCTGTTTTTCCCTATATTGCGGGGCAAATGAAGGCAGAAGCTAATAACACGGCTGGCTTTAGATGCAAACATTTGCAGTATCTGGTGTGGTGGCATTTCATTGGGATCACCTATAAAACAAATACATTAATTAGTTTTAATACCTATGTGCAAACTTAAATGCTATAAAGCTGGATTTCTTCTTTATCTGATGGTCCATTTTTAGTGAGAGTAAGAACCAAAAGTAAATTCTATTATTCCTATTTTTAGGACTTTTTGTAGTACCAAGTTACGAAAAAGACCATTCTATAAAATAGAATCACACTAGGATCTCCAGACAATTTCTGTTTAGTGTATTGCTATCACTAAAACACCGTAACTACAGTTCATAAATTTACAGCAATATTATTTCTTCTCCCACAGTGTTCTTTGGAACACGTTATAACCAACACCCTTATAGTAGCTTTGCTTTCTATCAAACAATTTTTTTACGGCATACATCTCTGTGTTGGAGGAAGTTGCAGGGAAATATAAATCTTCATTTAAAACGTGAAATGCAAATTTTAAATTTGCAACTGTATCTTATTTGTCAGAAAGCGCTGCCTAAAATTTCCTGACAGGAGTTAAAACAGTGAAAGGAAAATACTTGCCAACTTTTGAGCTTACTTGTTTTCCCACAAATCATTCTGAATTTGCAGAGAGGCAGATGGGGACTTCAAACGTAAAGGAAAGGAAGTTTGTATGTGAAGTTCAGCATACAGTGTGGTCTGGTCTAACTGCAGGAGGTTTCTTACAAAATCAGTATTGCAAGCTGAAATTGCGTACAACTTTCTCTGCTTTTCCCTTTTGGTGTTTTCCCGTAGATAGAGTTTTATTTGTATATAGCCTGCTTCTCATTGGTGCTGTCACTCTGAGAAAAGACTGTTGGATCTTTACTGTACTCTCTACTGTACTGCCTTCACTGTGGGAACTGTCACTGCAACAATACTTCTTGCAGCTCAGGAAGGAAATGAGCAGTCATTGCATCTAGTTATGACAACTACCATGAATGCAAATTATCCCTAGCGTTACAGAAAGTATTGTCTGGTGAACCCCACGGTTTTGTATGCAAGAATTGAGAGTGAGATACCCTTTCCTTCAATAGTAAAAGGCTATCAAGTTAATCATGTGGGAAAGCTGGTATAAGGAAAGGTCTTGGTTTGTTACATTTAATGTTGCTTTTGGTTTTTAAGCTTAAATAAACGAAGAAATAAATCCTTAGAAATACGTGTTTGAAACATTAGTGACCTACTCACAGCATGCTTTAGATTTGTTAAAAGATTTGCAAACCTTTGATGAGTTTCATCAACTTTCCAGATGTCATCGTAGAAATGACTGTAATATTACCATTTGCTATAAAAACATCCTCCAGCCCTATTAACAAGTTTCCCATGATGTAATTAGAAAGAAGGTGCAGTGTTTTCTTTGGCATCTGTGGGTAAAATTCTGTGCATACTTATACTGGTATAAASCTAGGGCAACTCGGTTCATTTAATGAAGTTATTCTGGATTTTTTTCATGTGGAATTTGGCTATACTTTTATCTATAGCTGGATATCTGCCCTGAGGAGCAAATATAACAAAGGCTCTGAATTTTCTTTAGATTTTGTATAGGAAGATACTGTTCCCAGTATCAAGGAGATTACTACTATTCTGACCAAAGTAAATGGTGTAAGGTCTTTTAGGTTCTGATTCAGCTAGGTTTTTAAAKGTGTCTGTAACTTGCTTGAAGAAACTGAAGCATATGTAAGAGCTGAAATATCTGTTCAGTCAGGGCCTTCAGGCCTCTCCTGTATGCTTCTTTCTTTTCTGTTCACCAATCTACAATGAGAAGTGCACGACAGAGAACTGTTTTGGAGCCTAGTACCAAATTTCTGTCAAAAAGGACAGAAATTTCTGACTTCTGCTCTCATTTGAGCCAACAGAAGTCCCTGGTAGTATCTAGCTTGTCACTAGTACAAGTTTCGCTGTGCCACTGGTGTAAGCAGATGACTTTGGACTTTGATATCTAACACAGGAGTTTTCATTACTGCTTCTCATAAGGGCTGCTGTAGACTTGGAGACTGTATAGCATTTCTCATCCAAAGAAGCCTGTACACAAGCAACCTTTGCATAAGGCATCATTGCCTTTTATCTTTTTTCTAGATAAATAACAAAAAAAAAAAAAAAAAAAAAAAAAAGAGGGCTATAAGGGGAAAAAATAAGTTTTAA
>NW_028186344.1:125320-131457 GCF_003343005.1 Rhea americana
ATCTAACACAGGAGTTTTCATTACTGCTTCTCATAAGGGCTGCTGTAGACTTGGAGACTGTATAGCATTTCTCATCCAAAGAAGCCTGTACACAAACAGCCTTTGCATAGGGCAGCGTTGCCTTTTAGCTTTTTGCTGTATCAATAACTAAATAAAAAAAAAAAAAAGAAGAAAGAGGGCTATAAGGGGAAAAAATAAGTTTTAATAGAAACACATTTCATCCTTTGTTTTCTGCTTGCCATAAAACATTAACGTAGTAAACAAATTCATCTTTGCTTTTTTATCTTTAATGACATACAGTATCTTGAGCTTTGTCATGACTAAGTATGGTTAAACCATGCCGTGTTGCTAATACCATTCAAACCTCTATTGTCACAGTTCATTGACACCAAACTGCTTTTTTTTTAATAAAGTTGTTTGTAAGTTATTTCTGCTCATAGACACCTTTGTTTAAAGGATGTCTTGGTTTTTGTTTTTTATGTTTCTGTACAATAGTGGTATGGAGTTTTCTGACCCAAACTATCTTTCCTTGGGACATAGTTCAAAGTCCATGCATTTCTGTGGTCAGCCCCTGCTTTGTGCCATATAGCACCTCTCTGAATGCCACACCCCTACATGGGCAACATTTTTATATGATGCTCTGAAAAACTGTGTTCTAGACAGCTAGTCCAATAGTAGTACTCTTACAATGAAGAACAGCTGAAACRCCTATTTGAAATAGGGGTGTGTGGATTTTTTTTTTTTTTTAAGAAAGTGTCACTTTGGTCCACTTTTCAGAGTGGTTGGTGTTACAATATATAACTTTTTTTTCTTTTTTTAACGCAGTGTAGTTCACAATAATTTAAAATACTCTATAGACATTTAAACGATATACAATAATATAACTTAATTGGATTCCTCAATTGTACTTAACAAATACTATTCTAATATATTTACAGTATCTAGTACCATAAAACTGTGCATTACTCTGCTTGGGAGCTTTATTTGCTTCCTGTCAAGAATGAAGTGAAAGTTCAGTGTATCACTATTATCCAACAGCAATACCCATGAATCTGTAGGAACTTGAAATTATATGAAGTGACTCTAGCATTTTCAGGGGGCACTGTTGATTTCTGTGGAGTTGCACTCATTCACACCAAGATTTGAACTTCTCACTGGTATTTAGAAACCAGCAGCAAAAACAAAAAAAAAGAGTGCCTTGATTTGGGATTGCTCCATGGGAGACTCMTTATGGGAGTCTGATTTTCAGAGGGTGAGTACTTGCTGTCAGGCAGGCAGGTCCTCATGAGCGTTCCAACCAAGGTCTCCGCATTGTTAGTTACTTTTGATAACATAGGCCCAGAAATTAGGGAGATTATCCTAGGTTATTCACATGCCCAGCATGGGAACTGATGGAGCTGTAGCTCTACCACCTCCTTGCCCCAAGAGCACTCTGTGTGGCAAGTGCTTCCACATTACATACAGAGGCCTCATGGCTGTGCAACTTCTTCTTAAAAGTAATAAAATGAAGCAAATGTAGATATGCAGATATGCAGACATTAGAAAATTTTTAGTTCAAATTTTCTGACAGTCAGGTAGGGATCCTTGCTACAAGCAAACACATGATTAAATGTGTTGTATTGTAAATAAGTATATCTGGCTCTTGAGGTTAAAAGCACTAGATTTTACAGTAGTAAAAGGTTGGAGGATTTTTTAAATCCTTCTTAGGGAAAAGGTGTGTGAATTAGAGTTGATCGTGGTATAAAAATTCAGCTTCTTTCTTAATATTCATATATTTACTAGGAGTATGTTACTGACAACCTTAGAATAGTGGTAACACAAACAAACCTAAATTTTAGCTTTCTTATGGTCAAGAAGCCATCACAGCTCATAGGTTGTAGCAACCTGAAGTCTAGCTACTGTATTTTTATCACCTTCCCAGTCCAGACTGAGCATAAGTTATTAAAACTATTGGTAAAAATTAATAAGCTTTAACTGTCAAAAGGGATAATGCTTGGAAGAGCCTACCAATGCATTTGACTGCAAAGCAAAATCTTTGATACTTGTTGAAGCACGTCTGTGTGTCCTAAAACTCCCCACAGTGAGCTGAGGGTAGGTGTTCCACGCCTTGTGCCTGAATGTAAAAGAATCATTCTTATTCAGGAGGCAAGCAGGGAAAAGTCTTTGTCAAGCATTTGTAACCACAGTTTTGCATGATCTTTTTTGCTCAGTTCTGATAATTGCTTAAGGCCTACAGTAATTGAACTCTCTAATAGTGGAGTGACAACAGATCAGTAGCATTGAAGAACTTAGGGAGAACCAAATACAAAAATCATAAAGTCAGAGTTCCAATAAGTTTACATTTAGTACAGAATTAAGACATAGCTACCCGTTAGTGCTTAGAATTTTCTGATACTATTAAAAACATAAATAATTACTTTAAATGTTCATTCAAAGAGTTCCAGTGTCACTGGCAGCTGATGTAATCTTGTGAACTTTATTTTTTCAAACTGATAGTGGAGTATTTCCACCACTGATTTTGTCTCCCTGTCAGTTGTAGTTTTCTCTCTACCTACTTTCTTAGAAATTTAGATTTTTGCAGCCAGACTGCTGTGTTGTTGTCAATGAAGATTTCATTTCCTTAATAAAGTCTTTATTTGCACAGGGCTTGGGGTTTTTTGTTGTTGTAAAACATTAGAATGTCTTTTTCTTTCAAATTTAATGGGAACTGCAGTACAGTCAGCTTCTCTGACGTGTAAGTTGAGTGCTTACTAGGAGAATGCTACAACACCCAGTTTGTAGTAAAAAAACAGATGAGAGAAAAAGGGTTGTAAGGTTGCCAATGTCACCTTAATCCTGTTGCCCTTATTTCCAAAGCAGTTACAACAGCTAGCCAGCCAAAATGCACCATCCTTAGAAGTATAAGTAGTGGGGAGGGATTTTTTTCCCCCCAAATAAGATTAGATGTGCAAAATGATGCTGTAGTTGTTTGTTGTACTCCACTTTCTTCACTTGTGGCGATTTGTTCTGTTCATTTGAACATGATGCCGTTATTTGCAGGTGAACACCTCTGTCCGCTCGCTACATGTGTTGCACTTCACAAAGCAGCACCAGTGGAATTTGCAATTGCATTGCCACACTTTGGTGTACTGGTGAGTGTTATAACCTCTTCCGCAGCACATCATGTCGCATCCGTCTGCGTTGGGAGATGTACGGTTGCAGAGCCGTCCCTGGGTACCAACACTGCCTGTGGAAGCATCTTCCTCACAGTAGTTGGGTGACTTTTCAATATACACTAAATCTGTTTCCATTGGTTTCTGATAACTCTTAATCTGCTTGATCTTCAGGAAAGTTGGCTGTCTTAGTCTACTGGCTCGTACCACCTCCACTTGCACTGCAGCATTGTATTTCTCTTTCAAAATATATCCAATCTCTCTGAATTTAGGAAGTGTGGTCCAGCAGGTCTTAGTTGTGCAGGAACCTGAAACTCCATGGCACTTGCATTCCAATTTCATTCTCTCYTCAAGAACCTACATGTACAGACATTTGCATATTGTTACTGGACAAAAATGCTATTGCAAGACTGCCTTACTCTCAATCTGTTAGTTCATATCAACATTCATTAACTCTGGTTGAAATTTTTCAAATGCATGCTTGTAAATACTCTTGCTTCCCAGCAAAATGGTCATAACACATTTTGTTTTACATGATATTTTATCAGAAATGCAATGTTTTGTCATTGTATAAGAAAATATTTGCATTCTATTTTCAAACAGTGGAAAAGATTTACTTAAATTTCAGAAGATGTGGTTTTAGAAACAAAGCTGTTCATGGAACTCCAGTGATGTAAAAAGATTTTCAAATCACGTTTATTTTGAAAATGGAAAAAATAAGGTAAAAAAATCCAAATATTTAATCTTAATTCCTTCAAATAATGTTCCTTTATTCTTTAAAAGATTTTGACTAGCATTAATTTTCATCTATGTTGTGTGGCTTCACGGTCACCGTAAAGTGCAGACTTTCAGCTGCACCAGCAGTGGCAATAGCAACACACCTATTAACTGTTTAACCCACAGGACAAACCACCACCTTTAAAAGCAGGACTTTTTGCAGCAAATCAAGCAAATGTGCAGTCATAAATACATATTTTTTGCATCAGGACCCTGATGGTGCATCATTAGAGGAAATAAAATCTGCTGCTGCAGTAAGACTCTCTCCGACAGTGGATGTAGTTGAGGGCTCAGTAGCAGTTTTGCCATCAGAAAAGGTTACTCTAGTGAGTGTCACATGAGCCCTAGGAGGGATCTGAGCGCTGGCGGGAGCTCAGCTCCCAGCCATGTCCTAACTTCAGCATCTTCTGTGCTTCAGCTGTGCAGCCACTGGCATGCAGTTCCCTTCCTCACACTTCCCTTCTKTGTGCTGATGTGCACCCAGGGGGAGCACCAGCAGATGCCTCCTACTTCTCCTGTGAGGTGGAGGGGTAAATTGCCCCACTGAAGCTACTCTCTGTTTTTCTGCGCTCGCCCAACCGCTTAAACCTGACTACCATTACACCCACAGTTGTTACTAGCTTGTGAAAAGCAAGTCCAAAGAACAAAGCAGGCTGATCTTTCTCCTTTGCAACAGGATGCTAACAAAGAAATATGAGCCACTGAGCTTGTCTTGAAGCATTACTGATGCTGCAGTCCATCTCCTGTAGTGGTTTCTTTGCATATCCCAGAACATGACTGAAATGGGCACAGGATAAAAGGGTAGAAATCTGAGTACAATGGTATAATGAAGCAGAAGGGAAGTAAAAAATGCTTACTGCTTAAGAAACTAGCCTTAAAATAAAAACTGTACAGCTTTTGGTTATCCCTGCAAATAGAGGGCACCCTCCTGAGTTGTTCGAGTTTCACTTAAATTGTATGTTTTGTTTTTTTCCCAAATTTCTGGGGTTTCAATATTAAAGAGAATATTTAGTTTTGGTTCTCCCCTGCCAAGATACAGTAGCAAGTATAAGACAGCTAAGCATCCAGTTCAAAAATACCTTAGACTTTCTGGAACTGCAGGCTGTCACTGGATCAAGAAAGAAAAAACAGATACCAAGAARGTTTACTGGCTATGTAAAGAAGCTCTTATAGCTGCAGATATTCTAAAAAGAAAATGAAAGGGGCTAAAAGCTGCTTTCTGTGGATGCTGGGAAGGCCCCTGCTCTCTAAAGAACCGTCACCGTTATGACTTCTCTATGGAAAAAAGTGAAGGCAAAATACTTGCTGGGTTGAACCACAGAGGCAGCAGCATTTCACTGGCTGTGTGTAATGGGAGGCTGTATGAAATATTCTGGGGTCTTTTGAGGTTCCTCTGTTTCTACTTCATGTCTGTGCAGGAGGATGTGATTTCTCAAAGATCCCCGAGCAAGATTCCAAACCTGTTCTGCAAATTTGTGTGAAAACAATCAATTGGTATTTAAGTGTGCATGTATGCATAAAAAAATGCTTGTAAGCATTGCTTGATAAGTCTAAAGCATGGTTTCCTAAACTAGCCATTTTCTACAGCTCTCTTTCAACCACTAGCCAACATGCAATTACAGCAAAAATTATAGCAAAAAGAGGCAACCTTCTCCACACCTTCACCAGAGAGCACCACAGGATCTAAGGACTTCCTGGAAAGCATTAGGAATGAGACCAGTCCTGTCATGCCTGATTTGAGTTCTTCTTTTCCCCAAGTAAGAAATCATGGTGAAGAGCAGGTTTGTGGGTTTAGTGTGTATTTTGTCAGGTTCTTGGTTGGCTTGTTATATCTATTTTTTAGATGGAAAAGGCCAAGTCAGTAACTTGCTCTGAGAGTAAGAGCAGAGCTAAAGAGGCAAGGCTCTAATTCTTGTGCAGGCTCAGCACCCTGGGCATTGTCCTAAGGAGCCTCAGTATATCTCACTGATGTGCTTCTTCTTACTAGAGAAAGTTGTATTGTTCTCGAAAACAGAGATATTACCCATTGTGGTTTCCTAGCTGATATCTTTATATATATATGTTCAGGTATGTATGTGCAGATACATGTTTGTGTGTGTGTGTGTGTGTGTGTGTGTGTGCGTGCGCATACGCGTGCACATTTGGTTGATATGCTATTGTTAGGCATAGCCTGATACACACTGTAATACCATCTCCAGCAACTTTATT
>NW_028186344.1:131477-189306 GCF_003343005.1 Rhea americana
TTTTTTTTTTTTTTTTTTTTTTTTTTTTTTTTTGGAGCCTTCTCTCATGATTTTGGAATGCTTGGGGTTACAACACTGAGTGCAGGCCCAATCATCAGGTAGTTAAATTCCTAAATGCTATAATTTATGTGCCCACAGTCAGCTGTGGGTATAAAATTGTGCCCAAAAACTTGGAGGTCGGGGAATAGAAGGCCCAAACTAAGCAGATTCAAAGTAAAATGTTTTCTGTTTCCCCACAGATGCTGCTGAACATTCCTTTTTGCTCACAAGCTCTCCAGCTTTCTAGGAGGTATGTCCATGAAGCCCAATGAGATGTCATACAGAGATCCCTGATTATTGTAGCTTAACGTTTATATGGTAAGCAGCATGTTATTCCTTGAGTATTTCAAGGCACTTCCCACCTGCAAGCAAGGAGCCACTGAGCCTGTGCACTTAATGCTGTGAATGAGGAGTAACTAATGTTGCCTTCATATAACTGTCCTCAGCACAATTCCCATCAAAGCTTTGACCCTGAGCCTTAAAGGTACTTATTTACTCAAATCTAATACATTATACCAAGTTAGGTGCCTGATTAAAGATTGAAAATCATTAGCTCATATGACCCACTCTTTCAGCAGTTTCATTTGTCATATGTCAGTGCCTCATATCTAATCTTGAATAGTTTGCAGCAAGATCTACTTCCCAAAGCAAATTTCCATCACTGGACTGCACTGCCTCAGACTAATGGTAGGAACATTCTTTAGGTCCGTTTTCCACATACAGACCCACTCCCACTCCAGTATGATCTTGCCAAGTAAAATTTTCTAACTACTGCTGCTAGTTTGTTAAATGAATTGTGAAATACAATGTTCAAGCTTTTTTGTTTCTCATATTTTTATACCTATATAAATCATGCACCGAAAATGCAATTTGAGGGTTGTCTACTGCCAGTTAAGTAGAAAATCCTTGCAAAGACTGATTAAAACAAAGTGATATGCATGAAAAGAAACTCATTTTTCAAGTTTCATATCTAGACCCAACTGCATAACATCAGATACAGTTTCTGTACTTATTAAAAATCCTATCTGGATAAAATATGTAAAAACAATAGTAACATTTTGTGTGTGTTTGTTTTGGCTTTACTTTTCTGATTTTTGTTTTCCTTAGTGGAAATGCACATTTTTGGACCAGACATTGAATGTAACAAAATCCATATTACTTTTTGATTGCAAAATCAAAAAGAAATAGAAAGCTTGAGGAATTTTTCTCCCATCAAATATACCAGTGATCAGCTTTTGCCTTGAGTAATGCTCATATCAAGAGAGAGAGATTCTGGTGTTAGGATGTCATCATTGACTTTGATACTCAAGCAGCTGTGGCCATGAGAGCCACTGGCTCATATATTGTAAATGGGTACTGTCTAACTTTAGTCTCAGTGTAGCCGGGGATCAAGGACGACTGTCAAAATGCTGATCTCAAGGACCCATCTGGGAAACAAAATTGGGTTTTGTTTTGTTATTTTTTTGGACTCCAATAGCTAGAGTTCTAATACTAGTAGGACATAATGCTACTCCTCTAATACAAATATCCTTAAAAATTCTTCATTAATAGAGTATCAGAGAACCCAAAATAGAGGAATTCACATCACATCTCATTGGATTGTACCCAGCCCTGGGAAAGAAAGGCTGACACTCACTGTGAACTAGGCAAAGAGCCAGCAAGAGAAGAATATGGGTGCTTCAGCTACATATTTTTCTCTTGCACATTCCAATCAGAAGCCATTCCATCTAGCATCAAAATAGTATTTATACTTTGCAGCATGGGATATGAGGCACTGACTTATTGTGTTTACTTCTTTCATGTCACACCCCTAGTTTTCTTACTGTTTAGTTCAATGGGAACGTGGAGCCACCACTTTGCAGCGTGTCCAGATCCAGCCACAAAACAAGACTGCCTTCCCCCCCCACAACAGGGCAGACTCCAGCAGGCATGAAGAGCCTGATTCAAGTCCTCCTGCCCTTTACCTTCCTCTTGAGGTAAGGCACCCACTCCCACAGTATCTCCATTGAACGCATGTAAAATAGTGAAGAAGACACATTTCTCTGGTCACTCAAATTCTCCTCTTTGCTAGCAGGAAAATAAGCCTTGGATTTTGGGACCTGCTGCCCATCAGATGAAGGTCATTACTGTTTACAGAGCCTTACTCAGCAATGCCTGTTCCCTAGAAGAGGCCTTTTAGAAGAGAGAAAATAATTTCAAGAGTTGCATTAACTTTGAGCAATAAATTGCTGCAATGAGTCAAAACTTTCTGAACTTTATTTTTCCAGTGAAATGCTAAAGCAAAAGTCTTGAGAAGCACCCTTTAAATCATCGCAAACCCAACTAAGACTGCAATATTTCACTATCTTTCCTATGGAACTTGCTGTAAAGTTTGCAGATAAAATTTCAAATATCATCTTAAAGGGATGAAAATATTTCTTGTTTTTGTAAGGTCAAGCAATATAGAAATGTCAGGTTTGGGGAGAGAGGGCTGTGTAGTAATATTTTGCTATATGAAAGTTATGTGTGTCCTGCAGACATTGCATCATATGCATGGACATGCCCATTTCTAGAATAAAACCTTTTAGCAAGTTCTCAAATATTTGGCTATTTCTCCCTCTACTTTTAATGCAAAATGTCCAAAATGTTGGGATAGTACCAGATGTAGCTTCTGGCAGTCAGTGTTAAGGGTGTGTTTCTGGAAGAAGAAAATAGACTAGTAAATCCAGCCCAACTGGAAGCAAGAGAACTACCCTCATGAGATTTTGAGCCAAAGCTTGCATACTCAGGACATATGGATAAGTATTAGCTATCCATCTAACCCACCCAAGCTGTAACACTGAACTTTTTGAAGGTAGATTTATATCTGTCTGCAGATCAATTTAGTGGGAAAGTGGAAAGCATGCCATCAAGCACAGCTATCGAAAGTTTTTCTTTCATGAGTATTTTCACAGTGGACGTGCAGTGAAATAGTTCATTTCTTTCAGAGAAAGAAACTTTCAGCAAATAATGGGCCGAGGGCTGTAAAACCTGGAAAGTCACATTCTTTAAATCGCTGAAATATCTTAGGAACYGAAGTCATATTTTGAAGAACATTTYAGGCATTTAGGAGCATAAAATCAGTTAGCTTTCACTTTGAAACTGCAATTCAGCTTCCACTGCAACTTTGGTGCAATTCATCCCGAGTTTYTTTTTGGGGGGTTATGTCTAACCTTCATCTCCTGCTAGGTTACGTCTAACCTTCATCTGCTGCTAGGTGACAGTGAGGACAGTCTGTAATCTTTTAAGGGAGGCCAAGCATMTTGCAGATGTGAGCTTATTAGTTTAAGTATTTCACGCGAGGTGAACTGAGCTAACATTACCTGACGTATTTTATGCACATATAGACCACATATATAATTATATATAATTATGTACATGCATAAACTATATATATATACACATACATTCATACATACATATATGTTTAATGAATGGTGACCATCAAATCACCTCATTAGCTGTTCTACCGCCAAAGCATGTCAGCAAAAAACCCTTCCCAGTACCACAGTTCTGTGGCGCCAGGAACTGTGAGAACTAGTCATGGCTTAGATGGAAATGTTGTCCCAAGTAATTGAATAATCTCATTTAAAGAGAGTCTGAAATTTTTTTTGTCCCCACACTCTTATTGTTTCAAATGTAAAATAAGATGTTGTCATCTTCCAGGCATTCCAAAAAAACAACAAGAAAAAACCATTGACATTACAAAGGAAAAAATATTGGGATGGTACCAGGCTGAGTTTCTGGCACCCAGTGTTGTGGGTGTGTTTCTGGAAGGGAAAAAATATATATATACCAGCTTTTTCTCCACATAACCACAGTCATTGTCTAGAATAAGAACCTAATTGATTGATAAACTGTTGGAAATATTTATTCTTTTCTTTTTGGTAAAAGCTGTGATCTGCTACCAATTTGTCAGCTTGTTCTTTTACCTCTCCCCTTTAAAACAAACAAACAAATCCCCCATTTTTCTAACTGAGATTTCCCATGAGTGCAGGTCATTGTTTTGAAGCTTTCAACAAAAAGTTAAGATTAATAGCATGCATTCCCAAATGTTACTCTTTCTAAGTACATTTATCCCAGAATAAAAATACTTGTTGCTAAAAATACATGGTGGAAAGCTGTCTCATGAAACAGCAGCAAAGCTTACTTGGGTTTGTTGCTATTTAATTTTTCATTACTGTATCAAGGTTTTGCCCACAGATTTCTTTGTAATCATTCAGATTAGCAACATGCCATTCTTTTCCCTTTTCACAGCAACATTTGCATTAGACTTATGCTAGTCTTCCATGGGAAGGGGGCAGGCAGAGGCTTAGTTTACCACATTTGTACTTTCCATTCTGAATCATAGCAGACATTTAAAAAAATAATAGTGAAGTTAGGTACTTTGCTCTTTTGCACAGCGTGGCGCTATTTTGTCGCAAAGCATAAATTTTCCATCAGTAGCATCTCATGTCACCAGGGCTCCCTAAGCCTTTATTTCTTTGCATTGATGGAAAGTTTGTTATTTTGTCACTGGTGCTATTCATTACAAACTTATTGGAAAATTCACAAACTTGTCATTAGCTGAAACAATTCTTAGAAATGCAATGCAGAGCAATTTAGGGGATTCAGTCTTTCCACAGTCATCAGCAATTGCCCCAAAAGCCTAAATATCTGGGTTTTTTTCAAGGAGGCACTTTATTAGAATAATGCTGTGCTGAGCATCCCTACTCCAGAATCAAGTTAAACAGCCTCCAAAACTATTTTCCCCCTCATCTGTTTTCCAAAGTTTGTGTAATTATTTATGCAGCATGCTGTTTTTTCCTCTAAAAGAAATTCCTCAGTACTCTATTTTTAACAAAACTGAAGCAGGCCAGCTTTTGGGAACATCCCTATGATAGCAAAACATTACAGTCACTGCTATAGTTACAAATGTTTCTGACTCCTAGGCATATCTGAGAGAAGAGGCAATTCTGGGACAGGCACTGGGAGAGATTGAGAACAGACAAAATTCCTGCCATTGTCCAGGAAACTTTCCTCGCAGTGTTTAATACTGTACCTGTATTATTGCCTTGGGGTTGAAAATGCTAACCAGACTCCTGAATACTGCTTCTAGTAATGGTTTTCTCAACACCTGATAAAAGTCTAATGAAGTCACTGAGGGCCTTCCACTGACTTCAGAGCAAGTTGGAAATAATTTTAGGTGACACTGGGGGCCCTTTGCATCCTTTCATTCCTGATGTTTCTGTATTAGGCAGCTCTGGGATTTAGAGAAAAGGCTAGAATTAAAATAGTAAATTTATGGACTATATACTGTTGATCCTACCCAACTCAAAAAGCCAGTTCAGTGTGACCTAATAAAGGCTGGTATGCTTTAGTATTATAGATGTAAATATTGGGAGAGGTTTTAAAGAGTGGAAATCCTGTGGTATATATAACCTTAGAGAACTGGCTAAAGTTTATATTCAAGTTCTTTGTGTGTGTGTGGGGGGGGTCATTAATACTAATTTTGATAATATTGAACTGTAACTAAGAAATACATTAATGGTTGACAGAAACATGCTCATTGTAGGTTTTCTGTAGGAATCTACAAAAGCACGTATTTTGTTTACTGTCTTGTCAATCCTACCCTTAGGTTGTTGTGAGATTTTGGAAGAARGAAGAAGAAAGATGTAAATTCAGTGTTACACTCAAGCAATTGTGCAGCCATAAATCCAGTATTTCTGTCATGACTGTGAACAAGGACCATGTAGAGTGTGTCAGCATGACATCTGCATGCAAGCAAAGCTACTTGTTTCAGATTTTGTTTCAGGTTCATAACCTAATCCAAGCTTATACAGGCTCCCCTAAACTGCCAAATATCAGATGAATGTAGGAGGTTCATCGAGATTCTCAGAAGAGACTTATGATTTCAGGTTGAAATTGCATAAAACTCTATAGTTTCACAAATCCAATACAGAAAACAAAAGTACAATGTACCCATGTTTCTAGAGTTTTGCTCTGACATTAAGTTTCGGTTAATCCTCAGATTCAGAATATCTAATTTATACAAATACCAGATGATCTCAGATGAACCAAAATCACCAAGTATAATATACTCTACAACTTTGCATATCCATTTCATGGGAATGTATGTCATAACACCAACATTATTTCTAGACATGGCCCTCAAACCATCTTTTATATGATCACATTCCTCAGGATTTGATGGGCTGTACTTAAAAAACAAAAACAAAGAATTTCATCAAACCGTTTCGGTCAACCTTAGGTCTTCAAAATGATACGATGCATTAATGACTATAATGAAACTCTATGGGTATAGATGACTACTGAAAAATACCAACAACAGAGTGGATGAATTCCAAAACACTATTTGTAAAGAACTATATTTGGGGGAAAAGCCTGTTTTGTCAGTATTTACAAGCCTTTTTCTTCAGATCTCGAAAATATTAATGTGAGTGAAGAACGTTCACAGAAAATGAAATTCTTAAAAATGTTAAAATAAAGGCATTTACATGAATACTGCTACCAGAAATATTTGTACCAACACACATCTTTGGTTTACTTACATCCCCCTGTTTATGAAATTTCTGATGAACAATAGAAATATGATTTGCTTAATAAGAATCAGCAATGTGGTCTATTGGTTACCAGCCTGTATTTAGAACTGGGGGACCTGGGATCAGTGCCTGGATCAGATACTGATCTGCTTTCTGCCCTTGGGCGAGTGACTTCACTGTTCTCCATCTATGCATCCACTTTTGCTCCTCTGGCCCTCTTGTGATGGGACAGGACTGTAATATGTTCAAAACAGGACGTATATCACCTCTAGGGRGGGTGTCCACAGTACCACATGAGGCTGCCAGTTTTGATAGGGATCATAATCCATCGTAGCCGTACTAAGTGCTCCATTGCAAGTTTAACATGTGACTTTCTTCTGTTTTTACCTCCAAACACAATGCATGATGCCAAGTTGAAACACCTCAACTAAGGGAGATGACCAAGCCCGGGATGGAAGACTTTCCATGCAGCAATCTTGTATTAGATGCTCTTACCCACCTGACAGAGCACTTTTAGGGAAAAAAAAGTGCACCACTCTTAGACTGCTTTCTGTTGTGCTCTTCAGAATGAATTTCCTCCCTCACTTCTGAATCCTATTCTTCACTTGAGATTAGGCACCATATTTGGTCTCTTTCATCACTTTGAATTTGTGTAATACTCTTCCCCCAGTGGATAACTATCCATATAAACCTCTCAGTTTCAGTGCATAACTGCAATCCCCTGGAAGTTTTGCTGCATTCTCCAAAATACAGACTGTAAAATGATTGTACTGTGTCTGCCACCATCAATTCAGCCATCCCTGAGGTTGACCTCAACAACTAGTGCTTGGTGTAGAATAAAAACACACACTGTTTTAGAGAAGAAAATATCAGTCTGACTTTGGAGGCTGCATGGGGAGGAGTAGTGTATTGGAGTCTCCTACAACACAATATATACATGCTGGATGGTAGAAAATACACTTTTTTCACTTAGAAGAAAACACTTTGAAGGAAATCAGTAAAATCTCTTTTGAGGCTGGTGTATATTGTGTAGAAGGATTTATTGTACTTTTTAAAGGGCAAACTTTGAGAGCTGTGAGGATAGTTATTCAATGGACATAAACATAACGGAGCTATGCCGAATTATTTTTTCAATTGCAAGCAACTCGGTAGTGATTGTAGACATGAAATTGTTTCTTCTTCCAAAGTGACACTTACCATACAGCTGTTTGTACCCTGCCAGTGAGAAGTGGACAATTGTGCATTTGCTCTGTTGTATTTGATTAGAGCTGTGGTCAAATAAGTGCTTTGTTTTTGGATGGAATAAAGAGCTGCTAGTGCTATAGGAGTTCAGCAATGCAGCAGTCCAGTCCTGTCCCATTACAAGCCCATCATCTCTTGCTAGATATTTGTGAAGGAGATGAAACGCAAAGATTTGTCATTATTCCAGACAGCTCCAGCAAAGTCCTGGCTGTTAGTGGGGGGACTGGAAAGAAGTCTTACGAAGCAGAAATATTTAGAAGAACAGTGACAGGYGCTGTAATACATAGTCACTTGGAATAAAAAGGAACAACAAGAAAATGTAAACATTAAACACTGTCAGGTAATTTGATATGGGTGAGGGATACCAGCCAGAGAAAGAGGTGAATTGTTCAGGAGTTCCTCTTTAGATCAAACCAGCCTCCCTCCTTCCTCCAGCACACACATTTCCCCATCCCTGGTCCTTTCCAGAATACCTTTCTTCCAGCCTCATTGTTGTGCAAGTTCATCAGCCGTCGAGCGTTCTTTTTGATTTCTCGGGCATCCACAAACTTCCGGGAGAACTCAATGCCATATCTGATATCCGCAGAGCAGCCTCCCCATTTCCAGCCCTCCTCCTGGTTGTAGTAGCCCTGTTTCTCTCGGTCGCAGCCACAGTTGCTGAGATTGCCCTGGCTGCAGGCGGCTGTGACGGCATGTGCAACCCCAGCAGCAGTAATGGCATAGGTGAATGCAGCTTCCCTGCTTCCTGTGGAGAGAAGCCAAAACCTGGTGGGTTTGCAGAAAGGCAGCACTTACTGAAGAAAGTTACACATATTATGTACAGCAGCATCATCAGGTGGGAATGCAAGAAGAGCATCACTACCTGTGTGTATTTCTCATTCCTAAAAAATTATGCATTTATTTTAAATGCTTGGTGAGACTGAGGCTTACTGATCCAGGGAAGCACAAGCAGTGCAACAGTCCCATCTTAACCAGAGGAGAGTTGGGCGATGCATTTGGACATTGATGAGGTGAGGCAACACAGTTTGGTTGCACAGTATCCAGTCAGGTTGGCTAGCTGAATAGAACTATATATATTTCAGATGAAGAMTAGGTGAGTCACTGATGGCAATGCACACTGGAAGATAATAGCTGACTTTACGTGTTGGCACTGCTTGGGAAAAATGAGTATTCAGATAACTTAGGAAATACCAGACCTTTTCAGATATGCAAGAGGTCTAGGACACAAACGGGGAAGGTTGTTCATCCATCTTTAATAGTGTTCCAGTAGTGACCTTTGCTAATGCTTTCTGCCAAGTATAGCAAAAGAGGCCTGTAAAGACAAGGTAGGCAGCTTTTTCTTCTTTCAAGACAAGGTAGAGATCAGCTCTTTCCTTTGCTGATTTCTATTGCATATGAGCTTTGTTGTAACTCCTCTTTCTCATTCATACTCTGAATCAAACTTCTGCCTTATCTTGGTTCTTGAGTGTGCAGGGCACAGTGAGCTGCTGTGGCAGCTTTATTTCCTCTCTGAAACAACTAAACTACTGTCATGTAAGCATAGGCTTGTTTCTGTGCAAAGTTCAGTTTTTCTTTTCTTATGATGCCACTACTTGCCAAGGTTCCTTCTTCCCAATTCCATATTACAGCCATTGATGCTGATTATACGAAGAGAGGCAAATAAACCCATTTTTTTATTAGACACTAGTTGGCCAAGTTACCTTTGGCATGTGTAAGCAAAGAGATACAGTGGCAGAATGACTGAAAAGAACACTGCAGCTGCTTCCTGCTCTGCATCCTGGCATTGACTTAATTTAGGGCTAGATCATGGCCCTTCATGTTTTACTGTTCTCATTTATAATGTTTTCCTACAAAACTATTTTTTGGTGCTATCATCATCATCTTCTGTGTATTTTTCTGGTGATAAACAATCTTTTTGTATTGCAGCCAAAGAATAACTGTAAAGAATTTGTAGAAAGTTGCTGAAATGCTTTAATGACCACACACAGAGCTTTGACATGGTTAATGGATTTGGGAAGTGARGGAGGGGAAAAGCTTTCCTTCTAGAAGAAAAAAAAGAAATAACTTCAGAAGCTATTTTTACATTTTTATTTTAGGATTCACGGATATCATAACTGCTCTGGAATGACCTGTGCACAATGTTTTTTTTATATATTTCTTATTTTTATAGATAGCTTCCTGAAAGGTTACACCACTGCTGGATTTGAGAGAGATCCTAAAAGAAGCAATCATAAACTGTTTTTTGGCTCCATTAACTTGTTTCTCCAAAGCAATAAAAAAGAAAATTAAGGTAAGAGAAAAATAAGAGCGCTCCATGCTCTTCAGGTGCTCAGTAGGTTAAACTCACTTGTGTATTATTTGAGTACAGTGTGCAATGGAAGGACTGACTTTCAGACAGAGAAATATTTTGTTGGGGTGTACTATGTGTGTAGTCTGGTTCAGTGGTTCCCAAACCATGGTCCACAGAACACTG
The DNA here is from genome assembly GCF_003343005.1 of Rhea americana. Lineage (NCBI taxonomy): Eukaryota > Metazoa > Chordata > Aves > Rheiformes > Rheidae > Rhea > Rhea americana. Next base: position 141,792 of record NW_028186344.1, read on the forward strand.
GTGGTCCAGGAGGCCATGGTAAAAATTTTGCAGCTAATCCGCAGAGCTACATTAAACAGTGTTTTTAATAGTGTTTTCAATTAAAAGTTTGATGATAACGATGCCTGGTGGTCCACAAGAAATTCTGAGGGTTGATAGCACTCCAAAACAGTTTAAGAAGTTTGGGAATCTCTGTTCTAGTTCCTAGTATATTCTCTAAAAATACCTATCAATATTCACTCCTCTCTTCCTCACTCTCCAGCTGAAGTCAAGCTGAGACCCATACTTTAAAGTATATCTTAGGGACCTGCAGGATTTCTTTCTTCATTTCCTTTTTAAAATACCTATTCCTAATTTATAAATTGAAAACCTGGAAATACAGTAACATTAGATATTAGAAAAGGTCAAGATTTCCTTCCTCTTCAGGAATAAATGATAATGCAATCTGCCTCAGGAAGATTTTTGAGAAGTTCAGACATTTTTGAAACATGTGCAGGAAAGCCTATAAAAAATAGCGAGGTACTGTTATCATGGAATATAGCTATAGTTCAAGAGATTTTCTAGGACATTGACTAGAGACATATTGCTTCAATGCTATTTTTCAACATATTCTACATGTATCCAGAGTAGAAGGTAAGTCATTTTATAATGGCCACTTTGTCAGTGACCTGTCCAGGAGTTTTTACAAGGCATTTCCCTTGATCAGTTGTTTAAAACTAAATTCTATGTATTTATCTTCTTCTCTTTTTCCCTCTTCACCATCATACCTTCAGCACTGGAGGAAAGCATCTTTCTTTGACCCACTTGAAAGCTACAGGAGTAGTGAAATTATGTCAAGTCATGGGATAATACCAGGTGGAAACCATATTGACTCTCTGAAAAGATCATTGTTGCATCTCAATACAGTTATAAAATAAGAAAAACTCAGAAAGAAAATTCGTCTTGAAAATTGGATTCCTTTTGCAAGTTAGGTCATTTCAGTAAATGCTGTTCAATTGTACTCATTGAACCTGCTAAGAATTAAGTGTGTTTTGTTTTGATTTGGTTTTTTTAATTAGAAGATATTCTGAACTCAGTACAGACTCAGTATAAACATCTCAGCAGTTCTCTAAACACATAGGATCAATACATTCTCTCAGAAAATGCTGATGGAGGAGAAAGGGAAACCTTTGTGCTCAAATAACGTGTCTGCTCAGAGCTTTCCATTAGCATGTCATCACATGGAATCATTTCTAAGTAAGTCTTTTTCAGGTGGCTAAAACAATTTAAACAGTGATTGTTGTGATATCTGAATGGGGAACAATAACCTTATTTTATGAAATTTTCAGAGATTGAGAAAAAATATTCAAAAATATTGCTATTCTGCAATGAAGCAAAGCCAAGACTTTGCAAAAACATTCATGAAAAGGAAAGAGAATGTTACAAATAGCAGCAGATTTGGGATTTGACTCAACTAACTTGAAGCTGGATTTTTGTTTTCCTGGTAAATATCCTGATCACTCCAATAATTTGGCATTATATTTGCTCACTATCTGTGTCTCTGAAGAAAAATTCCTTGTTTGACTTAAAAAAAAAAATAATGTCCTGTAGACTGGAATAATTCCAGTGAGATCTGATTTTGATGGAAAAGAGACTGTTTGGCTCTCATTATAACCCTTGAATTCATCCATTTCAATGTTAGAAATGCCTTCTTTGGTGGCAAAGAAGACATTTTTGTTTTAATTTCAGAAACACAGAACTGCAAACAGAAATTCTGTGGTCTGAAAACTCTGACTCTGCCAGTCAGAGCTGCTACCATTTGCCCAACTTCATTTGCATTCTGACTGCTGGTTGCATTGAAAACATGCTCTTCCACCAACTAGTGTAGGCAGTTTCTGCTCGCACAAACAGATATTGGATCCTTGCTCCCTAAAATGAGCAGTTTCTGATAGATAGAGCGAGTCTATTTATCCATTGTTGCAATCTTGGAGCAGCCTATACTTTAGCCCTAATTTAGATGTGACCTCTGACTAACTTTTAGACTACTAACTGAGCACTAAACTTAGTATGGTCTGACGTAGAAATTATTACAAGTTCCATAATTGCTGTAGTTTACTACATTCTAATACATATATATTCAGCAGCATATAACCACAATCAGCTGAGAATCACGTAGGCTAAATATATATTTTTGTCATTCAGCTGTGGGTGCAGCTGTAAATATTTAATTGTTTCATAGTTATTAGCAAGGCATCTATTTTTCTGAGTAATTAGGTAAAGATATTACTATTCCACATATCATTCAGAAATGTCTTCTGTCAGCAGCCAGATGAATAAGAGTGCTACTGAATGTCATCTAATAGAACTATAATTTAATTTCAAATATTAGACTGTGGAATAGATACCGTTTAGACAGTAATTTGCTAAATCCTAAGTCAACAATGATAGAAAAAAGTTACATGCTTCTATTAAACAAAGGAAAAACTTACACAGTCTGTAGACACCAGTGGATCTTTGATTGTATGACAAAATTCAATATAGGTCAGTGGTAAGACGAATTGAACCACAACACAGGTTAGATTTTTTTTTTACCAAACCAATCCTTTTGGACATGTCTTCTTTTGCAAGTGCTAAGGACACACTGAGTAATTTCTTCTGGGCAGAAAGCTATAGATACATCTAAATAAGCAAACTAAAATTAAACAGTAGCACCTAAGGTAGGGATGGATGAATTTTTTTGCTAGCAAGCCTAGTAATTTTTTATTTTGTTCAACATATTCTTTAGCAATTCTTAAAGAAAATACTTCAGACTCTTCTCTTTGGGTTTGATCCAAGGGTAATAGAAGTCAGTGAGAGTTTTCTCACTGTCTGGAACAGATCATTTCTCTATTTGCATTTTCAGTGTAACTGATTCTGGGCTTCTCGGTTTATAAGCTAAAAGTTGAATGCAGGGATAGGGATACTTTTTCCAGTTTTCTAATTTACTACACCCAGTGCTACATGTAAGAACTACAAAATATTGTAGTTTGTATAAGCAGAAAATACCATTAAAAAGTAGGAAAGAAAGATCCTCAAGAGATCTTCTAGTCCACCCCTCAGCTATCCCTCAACATAGGCTAATAATACAGATATCGTTCAGAACAGCTTTTTATTTATCCTGCTTTTAAAGACCATCAGCAGTGGAGATGCTGCAGGCCCACTGGACAGCCTGTTCCAGTGCAGCGAGCTCCTGTTGGTATACATGTGTTACCAATATTAACCTGAAACTGTCTCACTGAATGTAAATCTACCACTTCTTACTCTACAAAGAACTGATTTTTCCATTCTTCTAACAGCAGCCTCTAAACATTTAAATACCTTTGTCCCTTTTCTAGACTTGTTCCACCAGTCTTTGTAGGACATAGTTTCAAGACCTCTGATATTCCTGTTGCACTTGCCTGGATTCTGTAGACTAGCTGGCACATCCCTTGCAGCGCAGCAACAGAGATACACCTGAGCACTCCAGCTGAGGCTTTACTCATTCTGGGTAGAACAGAAGGAGCACTTCACGTGTCTTGCATGCTATGCTGGCGTTTACTCATGCCAGTACGGTGTTTTCACAATAGCAGCAMATTTTTGACTCTTACTTAGTTTGTGCTTGTCTTCTGTGCAGCTGCTATCATGCCAGATGTTTTCCATCTTGCATTTGTACAACTGATTATTCCCACATATGGATATAGATCTTTATTTGTCTTTCTTGTTTACCTCTTATTTCTTTTCTCTTTTCTTTTTTTTCAGACCATTTCTGTAATTTTTCATGATCGTTTTCAATTTTGACTCAAGCTTTCTCCAGCTTCCTTGCAGTTCTTCCTAGCCTAGCATCATTTTTAAATTTAATAAGCACTCCTTATTCCTTCATTCAAGTCAAGAATGTAAATATTGACTGGGGTCAGATGCAGCACAGATGCCAAGGAATCCCATTCAGTACCTCCTTCCATTTTGATAGTTACCCTCCAAGTAGAGTTTCCAGACAATATGCCCCCATTTTGTTACAGTTTCATAGTTTTCTTAGAAGAATGTCATATGAGGCAGTGTCAAAAGCCTCCTTTAAAACCAAGGTGTATGGTATAAACTGCTGCTTCTCTGCCTCTGAGAATCTGGGCAACATAAGAAGGAAATTAGATTGGTTTGACATGATTTATTCTTGACAGATCCTTGTTGACTGTTACCAGTCAACTCTTTTTTCAGTTATGAGTTTACAAATGGGTTTTTGTTTGCATATTTTTTCACTTACTGAAGTTAAGCTGATTTGTCCAGTAATTCCTCTCTTTTTTTCATTCTGACAAAGGCAATGCATTTGTTTTTTAAACTCTTCTTAATCAGAGTTCTCCACAGGTTTTCAGCTCTAATGACTGTCAGGACTAGTGGCTCTAAAATGGCTTTATTGAGTATTCTGAGATGATGGACAGCTGACTAGAAAACATTCAGCTTAGATAAATACCTCCCTCTACCTAATACTGAGATTGTATTCCTCTGCTGTGATATTAATTCTGTAAGCGTCTGCTCACCATTGACCCTTTCAATGAAGGCTGATGCAAACATTTTTTGGCCTTCTTGATCTTATCCTTCCTTTATGCTCTTCATTGAGTCCACTACACTGAGGTTTTTTTCTWCTCACTGACAAAATATTGACTGAAAGATTACCGTGGAGCTTGTTGTCAAAATAACAGATATAGTCAATCATGGTCATATGACTCTTCTTTTAACCTCTGCATTCAGAAGTGTTCACGAATGATGAACCTGATATAGACTGAATAGCTGTTATTCCAGCCAGACTTCCCGCTGAAATTTAATTGAGTCTTCCAGTTATCATGAAGGTAACATTCTCTTTACAATGTTTATTCTTTTCCTTTTTCCTACCTAAAACTTTTCTTTCCTGTTACTGTTTAATTAAAATAGTTATGTCTGATTTTACTTTTTTCATCCAGATAGGTGGTCTTAATCACAATGGATTGATGTTGAATTTAAACAAATGAGAACCAGGAGTTTAACATAATTTCAGTGGCTTCCTTGTAGACTGTTCCTTATGTCTGTTATAGGTTACACTTGGGCGGGACAGAGAATGATGCAGCTTTCAGAACTGAGAATGTGTAATGCTATGACATAATAGTTTATACACAGAGTCCTCTGTTATTCAGCAGTTTTCATCTCTAGACTCCCACTAAGTTTTTAGGGTTGGAGGTGCTAGGATTTTGGCCATCGCTCTAGAGTCACACTCTCAACTAGATTGTTTTCAGTTGCTCATGTGGGTTTGTCCAATTTTCTTTTAGAATGGGCTGTACATGAGCCAGATTTATTTCACACTTGCCTCTTTGCAGCTCCTTGCTGTCACTATTTTTAGTACTTTTGGAAGCATGCCAATTAAAAAAAAAGCTATTTACTGTGCCTCTGCTTTTTACATTTTTTCAAGTGCTTTTCCAATTTCATGGTCATTTTCTGAAGGCTTGGTGGTGCTTTCCACAGGGGTTTCTGTAATGAGACTTCCAACAATTTACGGGAGTGTTTTTCTTAAATTTACTTCATAAATATATTCAGTTAATTCTTGGCAACTGTAAATAATTGTCAGAATTACTGTTCTAAAGCGAGTATAATTCTATTATTGACTGTCTTTTGGCAGCATGTCGTTTGGATTTTTCTGGGACAGCTCATGCAAGTTTAGCAAGCTGGCTATGAGCTTTTGGAGGGTATTTTAAAACACCCAGAGAAAKAGGTAATTTTTAGCATCTTACTTGTAAACTTCTCTTCGTTGTAGCAAACTGTTCTTATTACGTCATAGCTAACAAACTATCTGTATCTCATTTTTACAAAAACAGGGAAATTAAGTTTTGATTCAAAAGCACCACTACTTGTTTTTGTTAAGGTTTAGTCCGAACATGGTGCTGAGCATGGTATGTTAAAGAATGCACAGAACTATGGTTTGAGAAATATGCAGTGCACAAAGCACAAGGAGAAGTTTCCAGATACACTGTACTATCGACAAAAGTCTGTGCAGTGTCACAGTTGACTGTGTTTTCACAATGCTACTGCTAATACCATCAAAGTAGTATGTGGGAAGCAATAGCAATAGCTGGAGCAGAGTGATAGTCTCCTGTCTGTGTTCTGTGCCTAGATCTATTGAGGTTTTGTTGTGGGACTCAATGATTCCCTATTAAATGTTTTGGTTTTTTTTTTTTTTTTTTTAATAATGACTAGTGTTTTGATATATCATAATTGTAATTGTAATATGTTAGTGCTCAGCTGAAGATATCTTGCAGAGTATTGATTTTTTTTAAGTTCTTTGCATAGACTTTTGAAGACACCTCAAAAAAAATGGGTCCTATAACATATTAATGTCCTTAAATGAAAAGAGGCTATGAGGAATCAGGTGTTGTTAGAAAAACTCAGTCATATCAGYTCATTCATGATGACAGTTTTTATGTGCAGGATTTGCCTCTGCATTATGCTCCCTATTTTTATGAGCATTTCACAAGGAGATATGAAACAATTTAAGAAAAAAAAAAGAAAAGAATCTGCAGATATGTGGACATATCTTTTTCTGTTTTCCTTTTTCTTTAAGGTTGTTATTGATAGTGCTTTTGTATTACAATATGGCCTGCTAAAGTTTTCTGAGGGATCTGTGGCACTCAACAAGGGAAAGATTGTCAACTCCAACTTAAGAAATAGAAAATATGCCTTCTGCATCACCAGAAAGAGAAGAAAATGGCAGGAAAAAAAAATCTCTATCACTGAGAGGGGAACAATGTTATTACATTTTTAAAGCAAATTGATTTTCTAGTCAAGTTTCTGCTCCAGTTTAGCAGGATGTAACTGCTGAGAAAGGCACTAGCAAAACTTTTAGGTCACTGAGATTTTCGTGTGTGGGGGTTTTGYAGGCCTTTAGTGAATCAAGCAGTACAGAATGGGTATTCTCCTTGACTGTCAGGAGAGGATCCTTCCAACCTAAAATCACTCTGCAATTCTGTGATTATATCTGACTTTACTATGGACCCAATTTCACAAACCTTTTGTCATCCCCATTGCCACAAATGTTAATATTAAGAAGTCATTGCCTTGCAGAATCAGACCTTCTCAGTGGATTTACTGCATGGACTCTGCTGCATCAGTATTTTAACTAACTCTTTTCAGTCATTTAAATGGCCTGATTTATAAATACACTGTGTAGGGGAACATTTCTTTAAAAATAAATCTGTACTGCCATTTGCATGAAGTCATCTTTCCCTGTATTTTCTTATGTCACTTCTAACCTAGATAACAAATCCCTGAGGGCAGTGGTCATGTCTGCGTTCTTTTGTAAATCACTGTGCACACCTGTGCTTTACTGTAGAAACATGTTAAATAATAACACCTTTTAAAGAGTTCACTGAATTATGGATAGTTGTAAGCACTAAGCCCTTATATCTGGGCATGCCAGAGTGTCTGTGGGTGTGTATCTGTGTGTGCAAGTGTTTATGGATGCTACAGATGAAATTTCAGCTTTCACTTCAGAATTTTTTTAGGCAACTTAGTTAAATCGCGAATGTTATCTCAATATATCATGCAGATTCTCTGAGTGCACCAGTACTGTTTTGCTCTAATTATTTGAGCTACATATAGCTAAGTGACACCCAGTCGAAATTCGTGTTAGACACAAATCTGTTTACGCAGATACCCTGCCTTAAAAAGCTGAGTCTTTCAACTGGAGAGGGGAATAGAAGGGAAATACTCTTAGCTCTGTTTCACAGCTGATGAGCTGGGACACAACAAGATTRAGGCATTTATCCCTATGGCAAAAGGAAATATTATAACAAGTAGTCCTCTTTTTGAGATTCCCTTCATGGGAAGACCACAGAGGAAGTCAGCTGTAGAGCTCTCATCTCACATCTGATAGGCAAATTCAACAGGGTTTTCAGGGAGAACGCCCATGCAGCTAAATGGTGGATCAGGACAGCTCCATGAATGCTGCACTGTTCCTTGGGGCTAGGGAGTTTCTTCTCTACTTTTTGCATCCTATTGCAGTATGTCAGCTGTTGTCAGAGGCTTAAAGGGATTTGGACACAGCAATGCTCAGCATTACCATGCCTGCCATCAATACAGGAGAAGTGCACGGTATTTGAAGCCTGCTCCTGCCACCATGTACTCGCACCTCCTCAGATATCATACCAAGACAGGTGAGATGCAATCAGTTTTGATGTGGCTGTTTAGGATGTTACCATGTCCCAGTTGCTGTGCATTGCACATGGTAGCAGAAGAACCATGTCTCATCTGTTTTAGTTCACAATTCAGCCCAAACAAGCCCACCCTTGGTGATTTCAGCTGAGAGGCTGGGTTTTCCATGCATCAGTATGAGCATGCCTTCCCTCTGCTAATTCTGCTACAGAGATTGCATCTTACAGGTGTAGGGTAAATAGCTGGGCAGGCACATCATAAATCACTGGTGTCATCTGTGAGAGCTTAAATTTTGTGGAAAGCAAAGGAGAAAACTGTGGGAAAAGGGCTGAATGGGAGTCACTTTCAAATTTACTTAAATACTTTCCAAGTGCTCTTACACTGCTTGGATGTCTGCATTCACATTTCTTTTGCCTTACAGGTCTTTCTGAGAGGAGAGCTAGGTTCAAATAATGATGTTCATCCTTTTTTGTGTTTGAAGGGTCTCTGCCTGGTAGTCTAGTTTGTAGCCCCAGTAAGCAAGATGTAACACAAATCATACATATGAAAGAAATTTAAAAGAGTAAAAAGCTCAGAGGATTTTGGATAAATACACAAAGTCTGGATGCTTATCCAAACCTCTCTGGTTTGCAAAATGAGTCTGGAAACATCACAAGAGCAAAATCTTTTTTACAGTATTTYAGCTCTTGAGCTTTTCGTCCTGACAGGAGTTAGGAAGTGACAAGATGCAGAAAAACAAAGAGCAATTATTTTAATCCTCTCAGGCATCATGAAACATACTGATCACTGTCTAATCTGGAACTGTTTGACCGTCCCTATCAGTCAGGTTATTTTATCTGCTAGATTACTGGTTGTTATTTATTATTTGTATGGTGTTAACATCAGTTAACTGAGCCTATATTTTGCCAGGTATTGTACAAGCCATCCTGAGATGATGATCCACACCTACAATGGTTTGTACATGAGGACCAGACAACAGAATAGATGCCAGCATTGTGAGTTAACTACCCYTTCAGCTGAAAAATCAAAATGTTATGAGGATAAAAGATCAAAGTTTTAGTCCACAAAGAACTACTATTGTTTTTAGCTGTGATGTCCTCAAAGTGAAAGATGAATTTTAAACCAAGCTCAGAAGCAAATACTATAAACCTTAAAAGTAGTCCAACTTCAGACCTGGATCTAGGCTTTGTGACCAGGAATAAGACAGAGAATTGCCTTCGAGTATTTAAATACAGCAGTATTTAAATAGATAGTTTGGTATTCCAAGTTAATGCTGCTTACGTAAAGGTACTTTTAAAAAATGCTAGCAAATATCACTACTGCAAATCAACAATTAAAATGAGATATGGGTCTCATTAAATAATCTTTACAGCCTCAGGCTTTGTAGAAGTTTGTTTCCAGATCTGTACTTTTAAGCTGACCCTATCTCTATGATGGGCCAAACCAAAAGCCAGATCTGAACACCACTGAACTCTGGGAAAGTTCAAATCCATCGTTTGTGGTTCAGGTTGAGCTCTAATTAAAACAGACCAGTTTGAAAGGCAAATGTCTTAAAACCAAAACAAAACAAATGTTCCACGTGAAAAGTCTTGGATTAGGCTATATTGTACCAAGTAGTGTTTTTGTCTATCACATGAAGTAACGTTCCTCTGGCTAACACAAAGTGACAGCATGCACAGGCTGCTATATAAGATATTAAAAACAGACACTTTGAATTTAACTTTGAGCAGGGCACAATATTCATGGAAATACCTCATGCTGTGTAAAAGCCCACTAGCAATCTTACTAGCTCTCAAATTTGAGGGTAGTCTATTGCCTTTCAAAATTTCCATGTCCACATCTAGTAACACAGTAGTCCAGTGTCTTTTAAAAATCAGTGTCTGCATTCTTTGAATGAAGCTTATGCCTCATTATGTCAGTAGTATGTGGAATATTGCCACTAATCCTTGAAAACAAACAAAAAAGTGGTGCTGCAGAAACTTATGATTGTGTAAGAGGGTAGGGAAATCCCAGCTAACTCTCCCGCTAAGAGCTTGTGTTTATGCTGTAGTTATTATTACAGTGTCTGAAATAAAGCAACGTTGACCAGTGGACAAGAGAAAAGCAAACAAAAGAGAAGGGAACTTTGTTTCAGCATTACTGAAATGCTGAAGTAAAAGTAAATGGGAGACAGCGAGGAGAAAAAGAAAGGAAAAGAGAGAGAAAGTATTCAAGCCTCATTGCTGATGTCAAGATGTCACTGTGCACCAGTAGCTAGAAAAAGAATGTCTTGGACAGGAAGATTTACTCCAAGAATCACAGCTCACATACAGAGCAGAGAGCATACAAAAAGTAACTCGCAGTTACTGTTCCTGTGGGATGAATTCTGTCTCTCTTTAATGTTACATGTAAGCACAGAATATTTTCTTTTTGTGAAATTTGAGTTCGCACTCTCTGTGGATAACTACCTAAAGTTTCCAGACTTCCCCCTTATGCAAATTGGGTTAGTAATCTTGTGAGAACAAGCTTTCTCATAAGTACTGCAATTTTTCAGTACAGTCTTCTTTTCAGGCCTGGACTTACTTTCTATAAGAACAAATCCCTTCATGATATTTCCATCTTCTGCTTCTTGGTCAGATAAGAAGACATTAACAGAAACCATTTTCATTTTACGATACCAGAGTACTTTACCAGTGTTCATTAACCTCACATCTCCCCACTGCAATTAGTTTATTAAGCTTCCCAATTCCCCACAGAAATTAGTCATCTGTAGTCTCCAGACAGAGAAATTATGACCTAGTGAGGTAAGAAGTAACTTGCCCAAGGTCACAAAAGACATAGATGGCATAGTTGGGAACACAGTCCAAGTCTGTTATCTCCTGGTCCATGCTTTAACCGTAAAATGGTGGTTTGCACATTGAATGAAGAACCACAGGGAATGTGAAAAATAAAAGGATGGGAGTTTTCTTGAGTTTCTTTAAATGTCACCTTCATTTCAGCTTGGACAAAGAGAGTGAAAAATTACTTTATACACTCAGAATGAGTACTTCTCAGGTTAAAGAATATTCAAAAGTTTTCACTCTTTACTCAGAGGAAATTTTCAGTTCAGACTTTTCATTACTGGTCACATTGTAATTAAAAGAACAAGCCTTCTAATTAATCATTCAGTGGCAATATATTAAAGTCTTTTTATGACACCTTTTAAAACATACCAAAACAAAACAAAGCAGTAAAAGACATATCTGTACAAGGAAATGAGAGACTTTCCACTCACCACAATATTTTCTTCTATATTAACTTTGTAGTGTTCATGAATGAGGATTGCCAGTAACCTATGTGCTTCTTTAAAATTTTCTTAAAAGCAAGAAGGAAAGTAGGATGGGAAGAGAAACATAGTCAAATCCTACACATGATAATGTACTGATTTAGATCAAAACAACGTGAAAGATAGACATGGTCTTGTGACATTGTAAACCGTACAGCAGAAAATATATACTTATCAACTTGTGCTAATCTTTATCTGGGTATGGAGCACCACAAATGTTTGGGGATGAGAAGCAGTTAAAGAAGAAGAACTTCACTGTTTAGGCAAGTTCACCATCTTTGTTATACAGCTAATAAAATATTTCATGTTTTTTTCTGCCTGGGTTACTGGCATTGGCAGTCCTCCAAAACACTGACTTTTCTCTCAAGAATATCCTTCAAAAATGTCCTCACATTAACCTTCTCCCAGCCACTTACCCATTAATAAGCATAATTAGCCACACTTAAAAAACAGCAGCGCATGATGCTCTGTACTGACCGCTTCTGGTTTTGGAGCCTTTGCATTGCCATTCCCCATTACTGATTTTTCCTGCTTCTGGCCCATTTCTTTTTCTTCCCTTCTTTCAACACACATGCATAGATCTGCTATAGTCTTTCCCACTTCCTCATACCACTAGCCAGGCAGTTTAAAGGCTTCCATTGCAGAGATTGAAAACATACTCCATATTAAATTTAACAGAATAATATGAGTGGCAGGTCCATGTTTCAAACACGTTCAATTTATATCGTAACTGACAATAAGCAGCAGGGGAAGCAACTTGATGGATTGCTGGAGGCAGTGGCTGCCCTTTCTCTTGGAACATGTCTCTGTCACTTGCTAAATAGGTGCACCATCTGGTGGTAATTTTGGACTCCCACTTGTTCTTAAATTTCCAAACAGCAGTGGYGGTATGTATGCCTGTGGTTGCAGTATTTCCTTGACAGTATCTGCCTGAAAGTCATTGATCAAGACAACTTTTGTAGGTACTAACGGTGAATGAGTACCAAGCATAGCCAGAACATTCAATGAAGGACATGTTTCCATGTCTGTTATGTGGAATAAACAGGTAAGACTTTATAAGAGATCCAGATGCTCCTCTGAGAAATTCATACGAAAAGGAAGAAAAACTTCAGAGACAGAAACCAAAATTAGCCATTAGCAAGCTTGATACACAATTAGGGAGTCTAAGCTGGCAAGATAATCAACAGGGACCTCCAGACACTCGTGCAGTCAATTTAAAATCCAAATCACCCTCTGGAAGAGCTTCTCTCTCTTCTTTGGCCATATGAGGAATACAGGCTGACTAGCTTCCTATCTTAGACATCTCATACCAATGCCTGAAGCTGTGTGGTATGAACTTGGGCCAAAGGAAAGAAGCAAGGAAGAGACTCCCCGTTTTTCTGCTTTTGTTGTCTGAAGCCATTTAGTTCAAAAATAGAGACAGAAACCACTGCTACTCATTGTATCATTCCCCTCCTGCAAGATTGCGTTGACCCTGCCAGATAGGGCATTGTGTGGAGACCTTTCCTGAATAGAACAAGGGGAGGCTGAGTCGGATAGAAAACAAGTTTTCATGTTGTCATACAGAAATGAATCAACAGGTTATCATGTATAACATCATCCATGAGTAAGCTTGGTTTGTTTTAGCAGCTTGAACAAACTTTACAGTCTACAATAATTTGTCTTTAACTATTGTCATCAAAGTCTATCCATGTTTGTTGAACTACTATCTGGAGATTTATCTGCCCTCCTCTCAGCAGACCTGTTGGCTTTCTGGAGAGAGGACAGTCTATTTAAACACACCTCAGCCATCTAAGTCCCCTTCTTACAACAACATTGGGTAAGTCTTAGGAAACATTTCTTTCACAGTCTCAGTAATCTAAGGTTGATCCTGTGTAGCTTAGAGATCATCATAGATAGCAAGTGATTACACTTATGGTTAGCAGTTGTCTACTGGATCTGCTTAAAATCCTAATGCCAAATCTGATCAGAATTGGATAGGTTTAACACTTTCTACTAGTTGAAGGATCAACCCTCACTTGATCTTGCATGCTGGCATTCATTCTAACTCCTATATTCTGCACACCACTTGGGCGTGTGCTTAGAGTGAAGCATTTTCAAACTCTCTTTTACTTTAACAGGAGTTAAAATACAGGGTTTAAAGCTAAGCAGATGTTGAGTAAACAGATTACAACTTAAGTGCTTGGCTAATTTGAAGCCTGAAAGAACAGCTACCTTTAGCACTACCAGGCTAGGTTCATCTTTTCAAGCCTCCAAATAACATATGATATAGTCCTCTTTCTTTCTCTTTCTTTCCTTTTGATTCTCTTATCTCTAATAATAATGATAGACTTCATAGTTATGAGCATACAATACATCAGTATGAAATAAACTACCATCACAGGCAACTGAATCAATGCTAAAAAGGCATGCACCACACTCATGAAAAATTTTCTCAATTAGAAAATAATACATTTGTCAGACGTAGTATTTGGAATGTGCCACTACTTCATTAGAAAAAGAAATTGCTTGTGACTAGAGGCAGGACAACAAACTGCATGGATCAGCGATCTAAGCATGAATACTAATGCATTTGTTAGCTAACCAACATGTACTGATCAACGATTGCTGTGTTTTTTGTAATGTTTGTAAATGCCTCACTGTGTGCTTCAAGCTTTTTGATTAAGAAACAGATGATTTACCAAACAGAAGGTATACCCAGGAACAGTGGAGGAAAGGAAGGAATGCTGCTGCACTTGTAACTGAGAGGTCTAATATGTTTAGTCTGTCCTGCTTGATGTAGAGGCTGGACTAGATGACCAAACCTATCAACTATAATTCCAGGGAAGATGCTTTGATAACATAGTGACCACATTAGTAAAGCTTAAGGAATCTTCAAAGTCATTAAAGAACCCTAAGTTATTTGCAGGATGTTATACCAACACATTAATTGTTATCCTGCACTAACTTTCATTTTACATTCAGAATTTTTCTTGTAGAGACAAGATTTGCCAAAACCTGTTTGCGTAGTTGTTTTGTAAGTAAAAAATGAAATATTGTATAGTTGATTTCTATTTTATCAGTTAGCTTCTAGATAAGTCCCTGCTATGAAATTCAACTTTAAGCTCACACTCAACAGCCAGGGACATTTACAGTGGCTGTAAAATCCTGGCCTGGGTGAAAGCAGTAGCAAAGCTCTATTGACTGAAATAGGACCAGAATTTGCTCCAATGATTTTGGATTAGGCCCAGCACTAGACTTTATTTAATTTTAAATGTTACTTGCCTTCCTAAGTGTGTGTTACATTCTAAGTCATTGACCAATAGGACTTGAACACTAGAAATAACTAATTCAATCAGCACGCTATGGATCATTTGTAGCCAGCAATTTTATTACATATTGACATGAAAAAATGACATTAAGGAACATTAACATTCCAAGTCAGGCACTTGAAAGCAAAGAAATGCCAAACTTAATATTGCTGTGTTAGTTAGCCCTGTTGTGTCCGAATTATGATATAGTATTTAATTAAATAATAGTSTAGAATTTGCGTACTATCTTCTCCACAGGACCTCTGACTCACTCATCCCGAGGCAGACCAGTAACATGGAAAATTTTATCCTGAACAGCTAAAGACAAAGTTAAATGCAACAGAAAATGAGGGGTTTATGTGGGCCAGTGATGAGCATGCCAGGATCAAAGAGTTATAGGTCATTACAGGCTCTGCCTGAAAGACCGTGTTACACATAACAGCAAGCATTTTCCACTATGGCTTGTTAGAGTTTTATCAGGATGACTGTAGAGCGCCGAAACTATAACTACCCACCCCCCTCAAAAAAAAAAAATACTACTATTCCATGTCACCAATTGAAAGGAACTATTCCATTTAATAAAACGTAAGTCCATTTTGTTTTGAGCCATTGAAATCAAGTATTAACCTGCATCCCCAGGCAACTGCATGGTCTTTTGAGCGCATAATGCCCCTTTTTATAGCCATAGGTCCAAGACCATAGGAAGGCGGTATGTTGTAGTGTGTAATGTCTCTTACCAAATGGTGYGATGTTCTATGGAATCATTTAACTTAGACTAGATGCAGAAGGATGAGAGAGCAAAGCTCCTGAGATACAGAGACTTGAGTCTCCCAAATTACAGCTCTCTGCATCAGTTTAAATCGAGGCAAATTAATTTAAATCAGAGAACTAATTTAAAATGARTTGCACTAATAAACCAAAATTAAGTTGTTCAGAGTCAGGTATATCAGTGTGTTTTAGTTTGAAAATGTTTATAGAAAAATATCTGTTCCAAGAAAAACTGTGCTTTTGTATGCAAAATGGAATAAAATCAAAGTTTAAAAGCTAGCACTCCTCTCAGAACAAAAGTTCCAGATTTCATTCAGGTTAACATCTACCACTTCTCATTTAGCTGCAAGTCATGCAGAGTTCATGAAATAATTATATTAACATATTAGTGCTATATTTAGAATAAGGATATCTGCCTTTTAAAGCAAACATTCTGCCAGAGGTAAATATTTAAATAGCAACGATAATATTTTAATTTAAGAGAACTTATTCTTTTCTCAAAATCATTGCCCTTGAGGAAAAAAACAAACAAATGAGTTGCAGTTGAACTAGAGAGTAGTAGTACCTTACAAAAAGATAAGAGACTGTAAATTGCATATTAAATTGTATATTAATGGTTGAAAATAGTATATATGTTACAGATTATATATGCTTGACAAATTTTGTTATAGGGAGACAAAAAGAGAGATGATGAAATTAATGTAGCAAAGGACAAATAAAAAAAGTCAAATAAAATGTATTGCTGGCAATTCATAATTTACAAATGGTATTGTCCATTTCCATGTTATCTTTTCATCTGTGTTTTTTAAGGGTATTTTGAAAGCATTAATGAAGGCTGTTATGGGGTGCTGGCATCTAAGGAAATTGTTAAAGCACAGAAAAATTATCACCCACAAACATTTAAATTGATTCACTAGGTTGGGGAACCTCCATTTGGGARTGTCCATTTTCAGATTCTTGATGATTTTCAGAATTTCAGAACTAGTTCACCCGTTGGACACACACACACTTTTGTAGAAAGCAAAACTCTTCAGCATCTTGGAATGATTAGGAAAAAGAGTTTCAGGATGAATAACTGAAACAAAATTGGCCCGTGATGTGTGAACAGTCTCCAAGGAAAAAAAAAAAAAAAGGTCACCGAAGCCCCACAAACAGTGACAATACCCAGAATCTATAAATTTTAATGTTTAGAAGTAAGATACTTCCTAAAAGAAGGCTCTGTCTACACATTTGATTGAACAATTCAGTGTCACACATTTTTTGCTTTCTCAAAGCAATCAAGAAACATTACTTTTAATTTATTACAAAATTATGCATTGCTGAGGTCAGAATTGAGAGGATCTTCAACCTACTCCTCTCATAATAGAATGTTTCTTTAATAAGGCAGTACTTTCTTAGAATATAAGCATTTTTCTTATCTTTTTTTAAAGCCTCCAAATGACAGAAGCCTGCTGAAATTAAGAAGTGTCTGAACTTACTGCTCATAACAGATTGTCTCCTCAGTAGTAAAAATAATAGCAATTCTTAGCACTGTAGTTGTTTTGTAACTTTTTTTCTAATCAACTCTTCCCAATATCTGCTACTGTCAGCTGACAGGGTTCTTTTCTTATTCAGGGTTGGGTTACCTTCTTGTCTTGCTGCTTCTAACAGTAAAACATTTATCCACCCTTTTACAGTCAAAGTATGAACTATTTGAATCTGCTCTTTAATTTCCTGCAAATATGTTAATGCAAAATATAATAGTCCTCTCATTTACCTTTTCTTGTAACAACTAGACTACCAGAGCTTTACWCCCCCTTTTTTTTTGCTTTCTGTCAGACTGAAGTGCACTGTAAAAACTGAGCTAATGCCTTATGGTAACTCTTCTGGTAAGTACAAAGCATGCAGTTTGCACGCCTTATACTAACTTAGTGCCTAGAGTGTAATTAATATAAATGTGCAGCTATTTAGGTGGAATAGCCCAGGTCGAGTCCAGCATGGTTTTCTATCTTCATACTGCAATTTAAGGGATCATCACTGACATAACTGAAATCATTCTGCAATAATAATATGTATAAAATACATCTAATAAGTTAGCACATATATACTTGTTATCGATAAGATTAAAGATATTTTTATTCCTCCTTCTAGCAACATCATATCATCTGTGAAAAGGAACGCACTGTTTGAGAAATTCAATAAGCAGCTTTGCAATGAGTATTGGAGACAGTCTGATATATTCTTCCTGCAAAATGAGCAGATTGAGGAGCTCCTCAGGTTTTGTATTTTCTTCTCCTTAATGTCTGCCTCTGCCTGCCTATCAGTTACCCAGCTAATACGAGTTGTGTCTTGCTATGCGTATCTCACTATTTTTTTAATTCAACTTAATAATGAGAAATCGCTCTGTCTCTAAATAACCAAGGATTATTCATTTTGCAGTACACTACTGTGTTTCTATTAATAACTATACTTGCATAAGCTCATTAAATTTGCCACGGTATTTATACCATCCACTAGCTTAACTAAACACACTGTTGCAAATGCAGTGGCTCAACATGGTAGTATGTAAAATAGATGTCAGCAATCATTCCAAGGTAGCTCTGTTCATGAAAGAGGATCAGTTTGTACCGGTCTTATGTGGCCTTCTGTAGGTTGTGCGTAGTCTTAGCGCAGACTGCAGCTGATTGAATACATCCTGTGTACCTCTCTCCTGCCCTCCCAAATAGCCTACTTCAGTAGGAGTGGAAAGCTGATACCATCCCCTGAGGAGCCACCTCTCACACTGAAATCCTTTTTATCAGATCCTAGCACCAACTCAGCTATCCGGTTCAAATCAGTGGAAACAAGTTTCTTTGATCGTTTGCTTGAATGCTAATAGGACATTGTAATTTGGAGCCATGCTCTCTGACAGTAGCAAAAGACCAAAAATCTTTTTCCACATTAGGTCTGGAGGCCACTGTGCAACCGAAGTTCGTACTAACTGACAAATGCCTAAACCAATCATAGCACCTACTGCTATGACAAAGATAATAACTGCCTTTCCTTTGGTAAAGGGTCTACCCTGCTCTGTATCACATTTAAAATAATCTAATTCCAACTCATTTTTCCCACTCCAAATTGTTTCCAGCTGTATGATTCCTTCCTTTCCCTTGTATTGTTTTTATTGGATCTAACACAAGTCTGTAAAGATAGATTTTCTCATAATAAATACACAGATGTTACAATAATATACTTAGAGTCAACCTGATATATTAATATTATTAAGCATTAGTAAATATATCACTCAGAATGTAAATTGATTAAAAATTGGAAAATGACAATATAAAGTATTTGAGAAAAAGAAATGGCAGGAGGAAAGAAAGACAAATAGAGAGACAGAAGTGTACTTACTTTAGSTAAACTATCTGGATTCATTTATGGTTCTTTTCATTGATTTGCTGATAGCATTATAACACAAGTATGGTTGTAAAGCATTCCTAAGAATTCTGCCTGTCTTCATGTATTGAAAGTTTTCTGCTTGTACTGAAAGTCAGGCTTTCTGGGCTGGCCAACTCACACTGAACTAGACACTACTGTACTAGATTAATGTATCTGCCTGGATGTGAATTTCCATTTTTGGAGAATAATGATTTTCTCTACTCCTCCCATTTTTGGTAGGAAGATTTTATGTATGTTTGACATCTCAATTAAACCATTATAATAGCCCAGAATAACAATGACTGGATTCACGTGTGAATCTGAATCCAAATTTAATTTAGCCTATATATGCCCTGAACCAAGAATAAGTTACTGACTGACACCTCCACAGCATGTGTGGTAAAATGCCAACCATTTCTCCATGATGCCATCACTTACATATCTTTCAAGAGATATTCTCTTTAGACCCACAGCTAAAACACTGAGATCCAGTGTGGGTTTAGCTGTCTGTTTCCAGTGTAAATATACAGATTGCCACTTTGTTTATGAGTATCCTTCCTTAAGAAGATACACCCCCTCCTTTCCTTAATCTTCCATTTGAAATTATACTTGTCTTTCTTTGTCTTGTGCTTTTATGTGCCTGAGTAAATGTGTGTACATAATGTTCCACTTTATTTTCTGATAGCGTTTCTCAAAATAGCTTATAAGATGCTCTTCACCTGTGAGTTCATAAAATCCATGCATCAGTTACAGTAGCCCTTAAAACTAGTTTTCTCTTCTATCCCTCTACTTTTCTGTCTGGAGTGTGAAATAAAAGTTGAGCAAATGCATGGTTACTTAAATGTTACTCTTCTCTTAAGCCCCTCGCTGCAAGTAAGGGACTTCTGCTCCCTGCAGAAGCATCCTTTCAAGATGTCAGAAATCTACAAATCCATACAGAGGGTCAGAGCTTTACAAAACCTTCAGCACTCCCTTGTTTTTTTGCCTAGTAATTTGTTGATTCTTCCCTGTCAGGTTTCTGTCTCAAAGAGTTATTTTCCCCTACATTGTGTCTGAAAAGTTTTATTTTGGACATTCTGAAGTATGTGAAGTACAGTCATGTGAACACTATTAAAACTGATTGTCTTCCAAGTCATGAGTCTAACAAAGGATGCATCTACAGATTACTTTGGATATCTTGTCAACTCTATTTTGCAAAGACACTTTTATCTTCTGTGCTTCATTTTCCCCTAGGTTTAACACTGCCAAGAGCAGTCTGTTTGTGAGCACTTCAATCTGGAGAATTGCAGYGGAAACAGTCAATGCACAAACGATTAGCCAGGGTAGTGCACTTTCAAGCAATAATAGATTTCACTTCTGTTATTGATTCTGACTCTATGCTTTGGAGGCTGCACTGGCTATTTATTTGCTGCCAAGGAGTTATTTGGTTCCAACTGTTATTAATGATCCGTACGTTTTAGAGGTATCTTTACAAGAGATTGCTCCAACCATCATTTGAGGCAATTGAGACCAGTCCTCAGATCTGAAGCTCTTTTACATCAGTAACACGAAAGGACCAGAGTCTATACATGTCCAGATCAGGAGCCTTGACTTGAACAAGTAGGTAGGACATTAATCTTTCAGTGATGGGTATCAAATATATAATACTGATTGATATGTGATTAACCAATTAATTTGTGAATTCAGTGGTCAAAGAAGGCATCTTGTGGCAAGAGGAATGAGTGAAGAGTGCAAAAGTACCTTTATGTGAGAAGCTGGTGTGGATACTAGAGTTGAGTGCAGCAAGGTGTCAAATATAAGTGTGTACAGGGAGAGGGTGTGTAAACAGCAGTGATACTTCTATTTGGGGGCAGCATGACTATGGAAATGTTCCCAGCTATAAATATACAAAAAAAAAAAATGCACACAATCCTCAGTTAATTCATCCCATGCCACATCCTTTGTTCATGCTACTAATTTGGATCTCTGTCACTTTTTATCTCTGGCTGCAGTAAATCTTTCATATAAATATGAATGCCCCATGTATAACATAATTGTTACAGTTGTTATTTTGTCCTCTGAACAACCTATTTGCCTTGTTTTAATATAAACCCCATATATTAAATGTACTCATTTACTGAAGTACTTCTTAAAAAAAAAGACCTCAGCTCTAATTCAGCATAGCTAACTTTGGGGGAATTTCTCTGGCATAGTGAGATCCTGGAAGACCTGAGGCTAGACAGCGGGTTTTGTGTCACACACTGTTTTTTGGTTGTGGCTAGAAGATGTGCACACTTGGACCACACTGGCACCCAAGTGATGGCTAGTTACATCTATTGCACAGCTATTGGACAAACCTCAAGCTGGATGAGTTTAGGGGTTTGGGGTGAGGGAAAGGAGGCAGGAGGGGAGTGTTGCATTCGGGTGCAGATTAGACTRTGCATAAACCTTCACTAGTAAGTGGCAGTGGTAGAGCCTTAGCCCAATAGCTAAAGAAGGGTCTTCTCTACAACCTGAAGGACTTGCCTTGATCATTCATCTGCCTAAGAAGTTCTGGGAAGAAGCTAGAAGAGCTTTCCCTTGGGAGAAGTGAATAACAACAGCGGTCAAAATATTGCCTTTTCTTTTCTTTTTAGTCTTAATTCTTCTATCTGCTCAGTCGGAACCAAATGTCTGGTTTAATGTTTCTGTATCTGTCAGATACAGATGTGTTTTGCTACACATGTGAATAATTATGCTTACAAGGTTTTGAACCTTTTAAATATTATAATTTTTAACTTTATCCCCCCTTTCACTGATTTTTTTTCTCCACCAATGTAATACCACCATTTCCTAAACTCTGTCCCTTTTCCAGATACTGACCACATCATCTCTGGGTGCTACTCCACTAATAAAACAAATACAGACATGGATTATGGAAGCCTTTATAGACCTGCATGGAACTCATCTGGTTCAGCTGGCAGGGGTCATGTAAACTTTTTCCATCCGTTATAGTCTGTGTGGTTTCACACCCAACAAATGTCAAAGCAAAACTCAGCTGCAACTGCCAAGATTTGTCTGTGTTTTGGTTAAGTCATAAAAGAACTCACCAAATTCCACATCAATCATTTCAGAATTGCAAGAAACCACCCAGGTTCGGTAAGGAGGTCAGGAATCTGGTGAACATTTTGGCAAATGGGACCTGAACAATGGCTCGAGAAGACTCTGTTTTTGAGCCTTGTATAGGCTCAAATACACACATCCTGAACATCCTGGTAGCTGGTCTGTCCTTATGCCAAATAATTATTGTTCCTCGTGGCTCTTATTTTGTATAGAATCGTTCAGAATGAAAACACAGGCATGACTCTTTAGTGTTCTTTAGGCATTTGACTGTGCTCACTTGCAAGCTTTCTGAGGACCAAAGGACTGCCTCAGCAGTGAAGAGGATTGTTGCTGTTGTATGCACATGGAGTTAATGAGGCTTCACAAGACTCTCAGCTTAAAGAGGAAAGCAGAAGTGGTAAAAACCTTTTCACCGAAAGTATAACAATGACACAATGGTGCAATATTGCAGAGTGTGTCACTTTTCGAGGGCATAAATGATCTCCTGGAAGTTAGGAGAACTTACTTGTCTAATGGTCAGGGCATGTATACAGGCTTTGGTAGATCAAGACAATGAAGCATAAAAAAGTATGTCTACAGCATGCTTGGCACTGGTACATTTTCTGGCAGCAACATCAGTATGGCTTTCAGCTGAAGACAGACAAGCATTAAATCAACCAAGGAAGACCAGACTTGTGTTTTTAATAGCCAAGACAGGTGGCTTTTTTTTTTTAACTCATTTAAGTTGAAGGTGGAAGTCAAATGTTAGGTTATTTCCTGTATACAGTGTCTTGAGGATGTTTAATGTCTTCTAGTTACAGTCACCTTAAAAAGCAAAAATCAGGTAAAAATCATTCTCTAAACAGATTTAGAAATATCATAAGTATAGAAAGAAGCACTGATGAGCAAAATTGAATGCCTAGTAAAGTCCTGCCTCACCACCAGCTTTTCAGTATCAAAAGGAAATTCTACCAAACTTCGTTCTGATGTTCAAAAAGCTCAGAATTTTCTTTTGCCATTAATTTGGAGCAGGAGGGGAAGGGATTATTATTAGTTTTAGCCTCTCCACTTCTGTGATTCAGTCTGGAGTGACGGTTGAAGACTATAAAATAGATTTTCTGCTGGGGCAACTCAATTTCTCTGATGTCAATGAACTTAGATGAATGTCATAGAATCAGTAAGGTTGGAAGGGACCTCTGGAGATCATCTAGTCCAACCCTGCTGCTCAAGCAGGGTCACCTAGAGCATATTAGACAGGGTTGCATCCAGGTGGGCTTTGAATGTCTCCAAAGAAGAAGACTCCATAATCTCTCTGTGCAAACCTGTAGCAAGAACCCCACACACACCTGCTGAAGTCCAGGCTCAAACCAGGGATCTTTAGATCTTCAGTCTAATGCTCTCCCAGCTGAGCTACATACTTACTACTTACTCAATCACACCAGTTTACAACTAAGCCACTAGGTCCTTAAAATGCCCCAGCTGCAGTCAGACTCTCAGACTTGCATTTTCTTTGAAAAAATACTCAGTTCAGTCTTTATCTTAAGCATATCTCAGCTTTTGATGTTCACTTCACAGCTGTGTTAGAAAAAAATCACAGCCTTGATCTCCAGTAACAGCCAAACCACCGTGTAAGACATCGCCTCTTTGCACAAATAGGATGACACATTATGCCATTTTTTTCACGCATTTTTAGAGATCTTACATCTGACCACATTCAGCCGTGTCACAGTCAGAACACTCACCTGAACCACTGAATTCAAGAAAGAATCACCCAAAGAAGAATCTGATGCAATATGAACATATTGCAGCTCCACAGAGAAAAATGAATTGTATCACTATGAGTACCCTTATGAGAGCCACATAGCACAAAATGATTTTCTAACACTGAACAACAGTGTTAGAGGTGGGTGAGGGTGAGTGGGCAGCCTTTAGGGAAGGGAGGGAAGGCAGGGAATGAGGTCAGAATACTGAGCAAGATGATGAGGAAAATAATATTCTCTGTACTGGAAAATTTTTTGCGTAATCTTTCCTATGAAATAATATAGGACATAAGGTAAGTGGAAAGTGACCATTTAACTTCTGCCAGCTACAAGTTTGTCAAACTAAGATCCTGTATTATATTCTTTGACTATGTTTCCCACCTCAAATTATTTGTAATATTTTCTTTACAATATGATGGTAATGCTACAATGGAAATATATTACTGCGTTTTACTCCAAGGCCAATGTCATGTGCACTATATTTCTGTCAGTTGATTGGGACTTTCCTACTGCTTAACCTTGCTTAACCTTTTGGAGGTCTGTGGAGCTTTTTTGGAGCTGATCTTATTTCCATTTTGACCAACCACAACATGCACTTGCTTGTCATGACAATAGGATAGTGTGATGGCTATGTCCTTAGGTGCCTGTGTAGGCATCTAGGTTGTTACTAGGTGTTAAATCACACAGATATGGAAGACTTAACCTGGAAAGCAATAAAGATTTCTTGTCTCTTGAAAAATATTATTCAGTGAGTGAAAAGAGAAAATGAAGACCACTGTTGTTCTGGGAGCATCACTGTTTAACTCCAGTAAGCAAGCACCCGAGGGATGTAAACATTTGCAGGGCCACAGTGAAAACGCTAAAAGACAAACAGCCCCCATGCAACATTTTAGCATGTTTAGAGACTCCCTTACCTACTCGAAGCTCTTGTCCAAAGACTGTTTTCTCCCCCAGTGCAGAGCAGTTCCACCTCCCATACCGGAACTGGTACTGACATTCATTGATTCCCATTTGTGCCCCTTCTCCGATCACAATGATGGCATCAGGGCGGCTCTGGCAGATCGCTCGTTGTCGAGGGGCCAAGCCTGGGATTTTGTTGCAGATTATATTAGCTCCTAAAGCCACCACAGATGACAAAGCTCTGAAGAAAAGCAGAAAGACACATTAGAATTGAATTGAGACCATTAACCGCATTGGCTGCACGCTGCTGTGTGGCAGGCAAGGCACWGGACTAACAGGGAAGGGCTGGAAGTTTGGTTCCTATAATTATACAGACTTATCCCAACCTCTCTGGTCTGGCAAATGGGTTTGGAAATCTTGCAGTAATTCCTAGTTTGGTTTGTGCCAGAAACACCACATGAACAGGCTCCCTCATGGAATTTTGGCCCTTTGGCTTCCAGTCCTACACACAGCCATGAACTAAGGAGATGTGGAAAGCAAGCAATATTTCAAAGCAGAAAATAATGGATATTCATAATTGAAGTCTGCAAATGTCTGAAGCTCAGATCTGCTTTGAATGGCTTGCTTAGGTTCAGGCTCACCATTTTAATTACTGTAGCCGGTTCATCCATCCTTCATTTGAAACCACTGAACACAATTTAGAGAATGACTTGACTCTACCAATCCTCTTGCCCATTATTACATTCAGAGTACTAAGCAATTAATGGAAGTTCACTAACATAACAGTACTTTCAGACCTGGCAAATATCATGGCATACATACAGGTGATCCTTAATATGTGCCATCCAGATCAGAAACATTTGTATTTCTCATTCTTCAAGTATATTTTCAGAAATTATAAAGCTTGCATATAACTTGCACCTGCAATGTGTTTTCAGTTTAGTGCATTTTTTCATTTTTCAGCTCACTTTTCAACAGCTTTACAGGCCCACTTTTCAACAGCTTTACAGGCAACATTTTAAGTAATAGTATTTTGGAAAAATAAGACAACATGGTTACACATTCAGTAATGCCTCAGACCACATCTATTCAATAGCACGCAGGGATGCTTGAATTGCCTCTGAGCAAGCTAGCAAGAGGAGAGCTAGCTGCATTAGCAAAACAGGCCTTGTGCTGTGGCCTTGAGGTATCCTGCTCCATAATGATGCCTGGGGATGCTATTTATGATCCTTGCCTGATCCTTGTTAGCTGCAGTGCAATAGCTCTCAAACCTGCTCCCCTCTTTAGCTTGTCCCAGAGTGGATATTGAAATGTATGGGTAGTTATATTTTCCCAGTCAATGCTGTTATTGACTCTCTCTATAATATGAGAGTAAAGATGCTTTCTCAGGTTGTGCTGTGGCACTTTGGGTTTAAGTCAAGTTTCCCAGTAACGGAAGTTGCCATAGGTATAGAGTAATAAAGGATAAAAAGCAAATTCCCCATTACCTTTCACTCCATCTTGAATGTACACTTAAGCCACCAATGTTAGTGTTCGAAGTATCCCAGTGGAAATGCTCTTTTTGGAGAATGCTGACTGAACAAATTTGAAGCATTTTTATAAGAATTTATCAAACTCATCTCAAAGGTAACTGAAAAATTACATGAATGTTGCATTTCAGAAAATCAGAGTGTTTCATTTTGCCGTTTCAATAAACTTAAAATCAGAGCAAAAAGGATGAAATGAAGAACTCTTCCTCTGTCAAAATGAAATATCAGTTTTACTGTGGAGTGGAAATTCCATGATGATTCACTCTGCTTTTAATAGGTGTTTGTGCATCCTTTCCAAAGTTAACAATCTATGAAAATTTTGCCGATTGCATTTTTTTATTTATGGTTTGGGGTTTTATAGATATAGAGACAACGTATTGCAAACATAGAGCACGCATGCCCTGTGGCACTTCCTATTAAACAAAAATAAGAACAAAACATAGTTGCAGCTCTGACCACTCACAGTGGTTGGAATACGAATGCTTGGACCTCTAGCTTTAATTCATGTTCCTCTGGGTATTGAGGAACAAAGTTGGAATAGAAACAGGAACCAATGAGTCACCAAGACTACTGCAGGTTTTGAGCTAAGATTTTTGTTTCTGGCCCACCTCTGCTTAAATTACAGTATAAAATACTCTAATGATGATGTCTTTAGATTGAGACTTTCCAAGAGATATGATAATGTTCAAAAAAATATGAATTTGGTGTAATCAGATTCTGTGACCTGTACAATGATGCATTAAGTAGTAACTTCTGGCTTCAAAGTGTATTGAAAATCATAGGAAAAAATATCAACATTCTATTTTTAAAACATCAGGCTCTTCTTAATACTGAAAAGTATGAATATTGTTTTCTTTCTCTGGCCGCCTTAAAATGCCAGAATCCTTTTTTGAATCATGCTAGTGCCCAAGTCTGCTTCTTTTTTGTTTTTCAAGTGATGCTGAGGGAAAGATGTTTTGTACAGAGTATGAGTATATCCAGGCACATAATATCCTACAGCATTACACCTTTTAATATAAAGAGCAGTAACTGGATGCCTCTCTCAGTGACTAAGAAAACATTATAGTTTGAATTCTCAGCCAACTACTTTAGTATTGCAGTTACACACTGTACATAATGGATCACAAACAGACTGTAGAGGAGTTCACAGTGGGGATTCAGTTTACAGGGAGGCAGTAGAGAGGGCAGCTCACAAATGCAGTTGTGCTCCAGAAGCGAAATGCTTCTCTATAAACGACATTATTAAGTCCCGCGTTTATTTGTCCTAATGATTTCCAAGCAAATTCACCAGGCTTTCAAGGAAAAGTAAGTTTTTAACTACTAGCTCTGCAAATTCATCCCAGGACTTGAATGTCCAGCTGTGTTCTTTAGGCTTGCCTGTCTCCACCACTAGGAATAAAACTTCTCTTCCTAGTACTGTGCCCTCCTCCTCCTCGCCATCAGTTTTACCCTTGCAATCTGATGCAGGAGCAGCCCTTGTACATTTAGTTACCAGCACAGTCAATAAGTGCAACAAATGCAGTCAATAAATGCAAATGTAACCTGAAGAAGCTAGGATGACATGGGACTCTGTAATTACAATTTAGTCAACAGTTATTCTCATGGAGGGAGTCTGAAAGGAATACACATCATATATTATGTCTGTCAGGATGTTTCTACATAAACACAGGAAGTGGATCAGCTAAGAGGATGAATTTTTAGTCATCTTTCAGAGCAGCCAGGGCTTCCTGGCAGCAAAACCCGAGGTTACGTCATCAACTCAGCATACAGAGCAGCTCTCCAGGCTGTGTCCCTTCTCTAACCAATGCCCTCTCAGTGGCTTTGACTGCATCTCTGGCATGGAGCAAGCTCCCAGGCCTGCTGCAGTTTTATGAGTCAACCTGTGTGACCTCTCCAGCTCCAGCCTTGCAGCAGAGGATCCTTTGCAGTGTACTGCTTCAGTCACCAACCTGTCTAAAAATTCTAAATCTGAAGGAGTCTGGGGTTGGGTCCTCAGGAATAGACTTATGCAAATGTTCATGTGAGTCAATGTTCTGTGGATGTACACAAGAAGTGGTACCCAAGTCTGATCCTCTGGGTGACTTGCTGAGGCCATCTTTGGTGGCTGTCTGTCATTAGCCTGTAACAGGACTGCAGCTCTTGATTGTTTCTCATCTTTAACGACTGGTTTGAGATAGCTTTTAGACATCTTTTTCCTAAAACCTGCTGAGCCCCAGCAGTTCCTGCTAACTATATCTCAAGTTAGACAGCAAACACTCATGACTTACAAAACAAAGGAAAACAGGAAGAGTTGGCTACCGTAGCTACCCTGTATGTAATTTTTAGTTTGGTTGCTTCTTCCATGCACTACTGCTACTACTATTACTGTCTAATAATTGGGTTAAAGATTGTATTCTTTTGTCTCCCGACGTTTTTCCAGCAGGCYCTGGTCTAAGTATTTTGTGGATCGGTTTATTCATCCATAAATTAAGTGTGATCATATCTGCCTCAGAAGATACTGTGAGGATATCGTAATTACCACTTGTTTGCAAAGTGCTTTAAGGTATTTCCTATTAAAAGCATTAACCTTTAATTACTGGAGGTTGGGGAGGGAAGGTCTCAGGTTTTTTATTACTACTATTTATTACTACTACTATTCCAGGGACTTCCTCCTCTTTGGTCTGAATTTACCATCATATTCCCTCAGATTTGTTTAGCCTATTTTTAAATTGTTACTATAATTTTGGTGCCAATAGAAATGCTGAATCATGAAACTGAGGTTTTGGAAAAACTTTATTTATATTAAAGAAATGCACCCAGCAGCATTTCAAGTTTCCTCTCTGCTATTTCTTGCGGCGTCCCTCAGTTTTTGCCTCTGTCACACATTCTGAAGGGTTGTGCTGTGCTCCTGGCCCTTGGCAGGTTGAAGACTACATTTGTTACTAGATGGAGAATGCTTTGCTTTATAACTATCAAAAGACAGATCCGCACACCACATTTTGGCATCTTCTCCCATCTAATCTTTCCTTGTGGTGCAAATTCCCGTGATTCTTATCACAAGGAAATCCTGAGTTCAGTGTTTTGTTAAGATTTCTGGTGCAGTTTACTGTAATTGTGACCAGACCGCACTGCAATAGCCTGAGCACATTTTGGAATTGTACACTGGGTCATCCACGTGAGTTACCAGTTAAATAGTATTAGTAGGACCATGCTGCACTTCCAAAGTAACTAATGGTAGTGGCCGCCTTATGAAGAGTCTTTACCTCTCTTAATCATCAATCATTAATCCAAGGGAAATGCCATCACTGAAACTGAGCTATAGTTATAATCAGTTAAATTTAAATAAAAAAACCTCTGAAGATCTGAATCTCAGTTTGAATAGGACCTCACAGTTCAAACTTACAACAAACCGAATGCAAGCAGTGATATTTTGGAAGGCATGGCTTCTGCATCGCAATTCTGAACTGTCAAGTTTATCGTTCTTTGAAAAAATACCTATATCTGCAGTCATAGTCTGGATATAATCAAAAATTTGTGATGTGGGAGACAAGGTTGCAGCTARTTATCTGAAATAGTGCTTGTTTTTTTAGTGTGCAAAGGCAGATGACTACTGTTGCAAAAGGTGAAAATTCTCCTTCAGACKGTATTACTCATTATGGTTGTGTGTTCTCTCTGGGAGCTACACAGCTCTAGCTTTCCTTTTTACAAAATTATTTGGAAAAATTGAAAGATCACAATAATGTGAGTAATTGTATACTCTAAGCAATTCATAAAAGTGAAATATCTTTGAAAATTCTTTAAAAAATAAACACTGAGGCCTAAAAATCATGTAAATTTTAATAACAAAATTTAATGCAGTATTGCTTGTCTGAAGAGAAGCATACTTCTCATTCATAAATAGCTTTTTTGAGTCCTTATTTTATGTTTACAAACGTATATGTTTGCCTAACTGATTTCAAATCAATCATTTTGTTGATTTCAAATATTATTCTGCTCTTGCAACTTCAGATGAGGTAGTCACTTAAACAGTATGTTTTGGAAGCGCTTACACAAGTGGAAAATATATAGATATAAAACAAATCTCTGTGATGGACAGTTGTACCACCATATGCACTATATGAAAGTGAATCTTTTAGAAGTGAATTTTGACAAAATGATCAAAAAGAAGTAAGTTTTTATAGATAAATGGTAGTAACTGACCAGTCTTCCCCCCCCCCCCAAAACTCCAATACAGATAAAAGTGTGCACTGAGATTTCTCCAAAGACCTTAAAATTTGGGTTAGACAATTACTTAACAAAAGGAGAAAGAGAAAAGAGATGTTAAACTATCCACTCATTTCATACAGGCAAAGCACTTAATCCAGTTGATTTTAAAAAACATCTGCCCTAAAAAGTAGTCTCAATTTGCTTTTACTGCTTGCACAAATAACGTTTTATTATGGCCCATGAGCAGCATTAGGAGCTACACCTTCTCCAGCGGCCTTGCTAATTTGTATTCCTGGCTGCAAAGCAGTGCAGTACACATTTCCCCCCAAGCTGCCGAGACAGCTTTACTGTAAGTGCTTTGAATAAGCATGCTTAGGGTTACCATGATGTCACCCCTAGCTGTGTTACTCGATATTCACCTTAAGTTGCTTTTGGGTAGGGCTTCATTTTCAGGGTAGAATGAGGGGATTTAGCCACACGAATCCCATTAGCAGAAGAGGAGCTGCACTGCTTAAATCTCTGCGCACTCTTCTGAAAACTTACCCCAGAGTGTCTGATAAAAAGCTCTATAATGGAATCTTTGTTAAAAGGAACCACTGACATACTTTGTGGTGACATTGTGACACATCTGAAACAGTACACCACTACTGAATGGTTTATTTAATTAAGAATTCCTAAGTAAATATTTTGAGCATGCATAAGTTGCAGAACTTGGCAGAAGCTTCCCCAGCTCTGAATTCCATCTGCATATGTTTATGCTTTCAATTTTGTTTTCCGCAGCAGGCTTTAAGAAATCATTGTTCAGTGCATGTGTTATTGAAATGGAAATCAAATAAGCCTGCTCAGTTCTGCCCTGTGGTGCACTGATCTCTACTGGAGCTCCAAGCCAAGTCTTTGGACTTGTGGGCTACTGATAGCAACACAAGCATTCACATTACATGACAGGCAGAGATTTCTTGGAGGCCATCAGAAAAAGCCTTCTAGATCGTATAGTGTGATTGATGGCACGATCAAGAATGAAAGTGGTAGGATAGGTGAGCTTGAGGAGTGATTGGACTAAATAAATATTCTAGGGAGGACTGAGAACAAGAATCCACATTACATCCTTGTATGGGACTGTGATGGAGGACATTGTAAAAAAGCCTTGGATTCACACCCTTTCCTACCTGCCAGCTGAGAGGCACAAAACTGCTTCTGTGAAGCCAGAAGAAAATGATTAGGCTTCCAGAGAAAGGAGGACAGAAATTGCGTAGCTAGGAGAAGTGTCCCAGATGGCAGCACAGGCAGCGCTGTGGCTTACCTGCTGAGCCAAGGACCTGGGCCACAGCCTGCACTGCAGCAGCAAGCGTGGACACTGGTAAGGGCGTAGGCTCAGGGCTGAAGCTTTCAACTCCTTGGAGATGACACGTTTATGTGGTACCTTCCAACATTGCTTTTATTCCATTCATCTTCTGGTGCATCTGTTACCAAAAAGAAAGCTTACACGGAGTATCAGAAGAAGCAGGCCAGGTGTGAATGCTATTAGCCAAAATGAACATGGTGAAAGCCCTATTACTGTAGCCCTGTTACTGGGTTCATTAGAGCACCTTCTTCTATAAGGAGTCTGTAGTTTGCACACATCTTCAGTTAGTGTGCAAACTCATAGGAATATCAGTTGTCCTGAGCCTAAAATGAAGGGTAACTGGGAGGCAGTACTCACTTTTACTTCCTAAGGCAGGAGAGCTGAAGTAATTTTACACCAAGATAGGAGAGATGGGAGTGGTTACAGACAAAAATTGACTCTCTTACTCACTAGCTAATTAGTGCTTGACACTGGCCTTTACTCATCATGCCAGAGGAAGAGAAAGCAAGAGCATCTATGACTGAGAAGTATTTCTGGCAGGATGTTCTCTGAGAAATATTCCCAAAATGATATTCCAGACTGATTGTAAATTAATCCATAGCTAATTTGATCCATGGTTAGTCCACTAAAATAATTTTTAACTATTCTTCTGTTGGGCAGCACTTGCTATGTGACTGGATATTAGAAATATGCTACATTTCCAGTTTACTTACATTCAGTTATTTTCAGGCTACTATCTCATTAAATATGAGGCCAATGTATAGAGTTTTTTTCAGGATGTGTTAGCCACTGGTTTCATTTGCAAGAACTAACAAGTCTTATCCTCTGGAGATATTCAAAACCCGCCTGGATGCGATCCTGTGCAACCTGCTTGAGCAAGGGGGTTAAACTAGATGATCTCAAGAGGTCCTTTCCAACCTCAACCATCCTGTGATTCTGTGAGTGTTAATGTTTTCTCCAGAAGATATGTTTAAAATTATTAAAAATAAAAAAGTAATGGGTTTATTTCTAATTTTTTCAGTTATGTTTAGAACAGACCAATGTGAAGGCTTGATCCAGAAAGCAGGCCTTTCTGATACGAAGTCCTGATAATCTCAAGGAGATAGTAATCTTCGATGATCATGTATGTATTTAGGAGCCATTGCTCCACACTGATGTCTGTAAGAAAATGTTAACAGCAGGAGAAGGCCCACGGAAGACAGAAATGCCTCACAGGTATGTATGTCTCCTATCATATAGATCACCCTGCAGAACTGGACACGTAGATATTCTCTTACAGCGGGCATTCTGAATTTGCACAACAAGCTCCTATTTAACTAGCTCTTTCTTTTTTGTCTATACTCACATTATTTTAGGGGCATTCTTGTTAAATGGCGGAAAGCATTCACATCTTGTATATATAAAAATCATAAAATTAAAATAGGAGGTTATAAAATCTGAAGTGTAGGAAACACAGATTCCGAAGTAATTTGGGTTTCGAAAAGCATTTGATTTGCTAAACCAGAGTAAACTGATAGGTCTTAGCAATCTGTGCCCTGTGTCAGAAGCTACAGAGAAGGCAACATCTGTTCTAGAAAGCACAAGGCAAATTGTGAAAGGCTGGATTATTCCTACTTTGGTCTTTGCAGTAATGGAGATGGCGAAGCACATGAGGTAATTGAACTTATCTTACTAAATCTAATGAAAAATGGTGTTGATATAGAATTAAATGATTCCTTTTGAAAACTCCAGACCTTATCAGATTTAGAAATCAAGCTGAAATACTTCTGCTTCATACTGTTTTTTTTTTCTTCTGACTGTATATACACACTGTTAACAGGATCTACCATTTCAGTTCTGCAAGCATCCAAGTTATGTGCTATCATCTCTGCTGTAAAGTACTGAGCAGTTTCCATCATCAGTAACAAAAATGTCCATTCCTGAATGCCAAGGTGCAGTCTGAGTACTTGCATTTGGTATTTTTGTTTAGTATTATTACTTCCTTCCACCCATTTCTCTTTTCCTTTATTACTGTAATGAATCATGCTGATATCTAACAGGAAGTTAAGCAGTTGTTTGCTGAACAGGGATTCACCATAGAAGAAAGCAAGTCACCTTGCAGAATAACACTGGTGAGATACTGTGATTCCACTGTGGGGGAATCCAACTCTGGAATACTGAAATGACTGGAAGAGATAAGCCATGGGTCTACACAAAAACAACTCAGTATCAGTGGAAAATAAAAATGTCACACTTCTAGACATAAAATTCCAAGCTGTTGTTACGTTTTTCATAAAACAAACATGAAAGAATGAATTCTTTCCATTACATATGTGTGAATATGGACATTTTCCAATCTTTATCAGCTCCAAGCCTTAATTAAACATAACTGGAGTGTATACTTGGTTTTGTCCAAAGTTTGTCAGACTGYTCTCCCTTGTGAGAAAATTAAAGGGGAATATAAAGGTGAAGTCCTTCAGGAACAGTCCAAGAACTGACTAGACTATTCCCACCTAAATTTTTGAGATCTGCTGAAACTGCACCCAGTCATGGTGCGGCTCTGAAGCCTGCTATGGTTTTGCTAGGAAGAAACATATATTACATTTGGCTAGTTCATGCCAAAACATCATTTAATCAGTGATGGGTATACATCTGTGCTTTTTAAATATTAAAAGTGGACTGTTGGTGGAACCTATTAAAAATAATTTATTTTCCATTTAACGGTTATGTATAGGACATAGCTTAATTTTGTGACTTTCCATATATAAGGCTTCCATGGACATGATACGTGAAGTGAAAGAGGCATGTACCTAATAATGGATCTACTGGAAAGGAAGATTTCTGCTTTCCAAAAGGAAATAATCTGGCTTTACTGCTGTGGTGGTTCAGGTAGGAATTCATTTTTGTTAGCCAAGATCTTGGCAGTCGGTGAGATTGAATTCAGTGAACTTCTGCTGATTTACACCAAATGAACCATTCTGTTGGAAATCTTACTATTTTATGTTATTTTTAAAACTATGTTGCAGTGTTTGCAAAGTGTGAAGGTGTACGTATGTGGCTTTAAGCTACAAATGGGAAGGCATAAAAAGTAGACCAAGAGGTGCTTTCAAGTAAGCAAAGTGAAGAGGACTTACCGACCTCACACATAATATGTAATTTGGACTAAATGACCACCGGAGGTGGCTATTTCTGCACTAATATATGGCTGCAAATCAAGCTCTCTGCCTGATACCAATATGATTCTTAAAGACAGAAGTCTTGGAATTAGCAGCAGAAGAGAAAAAATTACTTTCCCTCTGTCAGTGACATTCACCTTTTTTATACACCAAATACACCAAGAAACTCTGAGTCATGATTTATTTCTTCTTTTCATTTGGTGGTAGATCTTTGCTACTGCTATGAAATACCAGAGTATCAAATTCTATAACATTAGCAAACAAAATAAAACAAGACCCCCATATGCTTTATGCTGTCAGGTTTACTTACTGGCATGTTTCTACTACTGAAATGGATGTATTGCTCAAAATAGTGGCACTGTTGTGCACTTCTGTGCCAATCATCCCATTTAAGGCAAGCCTGTCAACACAGGGGGTGAAGAGCATTAAGGTCTTCTCTTGATTTTTCTGAACAGTTTATTAACCTTTGAAATCACAGCACAACCAGAAGAGCAGCCTCTCCTCTGTAAGTACAGAGTGTAAAGAAAGAGGTGTAAAGATTGGACAGGTCCCTACGCATGCCCAAACATACCTGGAGGATCATTGGCTTCTTGGTATATTCTCAATTTGGTTGCAGAGCCTTGATCCCTGCACTTTTTCTTGATCATTGGCCCACTTCTCTCTCTTCATCTCCCCTCCTTCCCTGAAACTATACTAGCCAGTATAGTTCATTTACAGTGAAGACACTTACATTGCTTCCAAGGTTTGGAAGAAACCAGAACACAAACATGAAGTCCCAGAAGTGTACCCTAGCTGGGTACGAAGGCAGGGCTTTGCCCCTTTTCAGAGCAACTAGTTGCATCGCGGTCTCTCCTGGGCACTCTGGTCTTAGAATCAAGCTATTTTGTCCCTTTCGGATATTTTTCTATTGATTAAGAAGACCCTCCACATTCTCTAGTCAGTACCATCCGGTTGCTACCAGTATGTAAAATGCCATATCACATGTTACTACTCAGTGACAGGTTAGCACAACCRAAAAGAGAGTTCATAATTATGCAGGCACAAGCTTGCTTAAATGGCAGAATAGCCTCTCTTTAATTTTAAATGAAGTGGCAGATGCAGCTTCCCTCCTGTTCCTGGTGTTGCAGATGTACAGTGTACCTACACAGCTAACCTGCCCCTCAGACCGGATTAATTCTGTGTCATCATCCTGCTGTGACCTCAGCATCAGATAGACATACCCAAACCAGCTTTAAATGACCRTTCAGAAGTTGCTGTGTAGCCACTATAGAACAGAGCTCAACATGGTCTGATTGCCTGGGTGCTTGTCCTGCTTCCTGGACAGATTTTGCAATCATGAGTTTTTTGCTATGGCTTTAAATGAACTCACTAGGTGGCTGCAACGTAAGCATGCTGCTGAAACAGAGGTGCTACGAAGGTCCCTTTCAACTAGCACAGTTCAGATAATATCTTGCAAAACTAGCTTTAAGGAAGTGAAATGCTGTTAGGACAAGCATATTGAACGCAAGCGATCTATCTCTGGTTTCAATATGCCAGTTGCATATTTGCAACCCTTCATCCTTTCCTTTTCATGAAGTCCTATTTATTTCATGGGAAATTTGCTGTTAAACTGCAAGTTTAAAACTTGCAAGTCAGCCAAAGTAAATGTATCAGAACACATCCCTACATAAAGAATAATAAACATTAAATCCTCAAATGTAACTAAGACATAGAAGCTTTGCACTAAAGCAGGTACCTAAGAACTACAGAGCATAGAAACACTGCATTAAGTAGTTTTTATATAGTTTTAACAAATATTTATCTAAAAACAAAAGGTAAAAAAATATTTGCAACATGTATTTGAGCAAATGTCAAACTAAATTGCCAATGTAAAAAATGAATATTTTTTGAATAGCCTATTTGTGCATTAACTTATCTTTCGTTTTCAGTCCATTTGGTGACCTTTCTGAGTGACAAAATCATTTGAAACCTTCTGTTACATCAAAACTAACTGTAAGTGAAACTTTTATGGAGTAGGCCTTCATTCTCTGCATCTAGCAGTGCTCCCACTGTTTTTTGATTATCACGCAAAGTGAAGTTATGATCAATCAGAAAGGTAGTTTATGCTTACCTTGATTACATGAGTTATCCCACTGAAATTGTGAGATTGCTTATGTACATATGGCTATTCACATTAGTCAGAGGACCAAATAGGTTTTAGTTGTTATTGCACTATGAGATTTGTCAGGCATTTAGTTCTTTTTCTGGAAGTTGGACATTATTATAAAATGGTCTGAGAAAAACACAAAAAATGGGAGGGAAAAAGTCTCCAAAATTATGTAGAATACAAAAACTGTATATCCTATGCAGAAGTCTCCAAAATTATGTAGAATACAAAAAATGTATATCCTATGCAGAATTCAAAACATTTGAAATGTTATTATATTCAGTGTGTCTACTGTCTGTGAATAGAAGCGCTGTTTCCTGTGTAATCTGAACCGTCAACTCCAGCACAAAGCAATCTAACACCCAACAGGCTATCCATGAATTTCTAAGGTTTCTTTTAGCTGCTTGCTTCAAAATTTTAATTTTGAGTGATGTAAGAGCCATAGTAAACCACAGAGGATTTTTTTCTAGTTCCCTAGCTTGTTGAGCCTATTCCAGGTGTTCAGAAGAGTTAGCAGAAGTCATTTTGAGATGTTTTTCCAGGGGGAATTTCTACATTTTGTGTGCTTTCTCTGATCTAGGCATAATTATTGTGCATCTGTGTTACTCTCCCAGTGGCCCAAGTTGGATGGGTCCCTGGGACCAGCATTTTTGCAAATCACTATATGCTTGTGAAAGCAGCTGGGTGGAGCAGTCCTTCTTCTGACATCTTCCCTCCCTGCATGCATACACACACACATACACACACCCCTTACTTTAAAATACACTTTTCTTATGGTATATATTCATTCAGCTTCTTCCTGTTTTTATACTGATGATGATGCTTGGCTATGTCTCTTTTAATGTTACATTTTGCTTGCCTTTTTCTTTTATTCCCTCTGTAACTGATAATTTAAAAATGCCCTTTTCTAACCATGTTATCCAAAGGGTGAATGTATTTGAAGAGGTAAGTGATAATAATCATTTGAGATTCACAGCTGAGACAGCAGAGATGGTACTAAAACAGCTACATAAAAATGTGGCAAATGTCATCTACTGGGTACATACCCAGATGGTGTGGCACATGCAGTGTCAGCCCATAAGCACCCAAGGCAGGCTCAATAATGCTGAAAAATCCTGGTGAGGAACCAGAGTGACTGGCAAAACTGCAATCTGTGAGCCACACGCTAGTCTTCATCTCCTGACAGCCTCATGCTCTTAGAAAATCCTTCTTGGTTAACAGAAATATTKTTTTATGTTTTTTCCCAGTACTATTATTCTTTTAGCCCTGATTTGGTTTTTTTAATCAGTTTACTCTTAAATGCAGTAGAAATCAATAGAAAAGTGTAACTTTTCTGTTTGAATTACTTTTAACCATCCTACAGAAGAAAAACTTAAAAAATAACATTTTAGACTATATTGAAGTCTGTGAAACTTCATTAACTTTATATAAAACCCTATGATTTAAGTATCATTAAATTCCATATCACTTTTCAGTTATCTCCTGATTTTCACAGTGATGTGGCACAGGTACTGGAAGGTAGCTTTTGTCTGGATAATGTGGCTTTGGATGCAGCACAACTGAATTCTGGGCCCAGCTCTGGCACTGTGGCACTGTCACTCTCTGCACCATGAGGCATA
Organism: Rhea americana; assembly: GCF_003343005.1. Classification (NCBI taxonomy): domain Eukaryota; kingdom Metazoa; phylum Chordata; class Aves; order Rheiformes; family Rheidae; genus Rhea; species Rhea americana. The sequence goes on from NW_028186344.1 coordinate 180,388, forward strand.
GGACTTTGTAACCGAGCAATGCAGAAAGCAAGGCTAGTTAGCAATGGGCATGGTTATAGCCAAGGACAGTCATGGGCAGGCATTGAGATTTGGAATCGGCAACCTGCATCCTTCGTTTCCCCCAGTGGGTATCTGGAGGATGTGATGTCCCATTGCAGAAGGTGTTTTGTAGCTTGTAAGTGAACGCTTTTGTTTAGTTTAACAACCCTGTTAAACTAAAGCATATGCCCATCTCTAAGTGTATCAGCAGAACATATATATCAAAGGATCTATAAGCTAAGTACATGCCAGCACACTGTGTTGGCCTGAAATAAGTATGCTCAGCAGCATGTAGAACTAGCTCCTGTATGGTTACAGTGAAAGGCTTCCGCTAGGATGTTACAAGACCACAAATGCTGGAGACTGAACAAGAGGCATTCCCCAGAGAGGGTTTTGTAAGAAAACAATGTGGTAATCACTCCTTTCTGAATGGCAAGGGGGCAGCATATGATTAACAGCAAAAACAAGTAAATAAGACAGAAAGTGACCTTAAGAGGTTAGTAGTCCATCCACCTTCCCTGAGGCAGGATCAGCTACACCTTTCTCACTCCTGACAGATGTTTGTTTAGCACTGCTTATAAAAACTACATGTAATGGGGATCCCATCACAACTTTCCTAAACAATTCATTCCAGGACTTTACGTCCATTAAAACACTGATTTTCCCTTATGCTCTAACCTACATTTCTATAATTGAAACTCAATACTTCTGTTCTGATACTCTGTGAAGACACAGAATGCCTTGTTCCCTGACATCTTGCACCATCTTTTGCATTTTTTGATAAATCTTCTCCAGAACAAAACATTCAGCTCTTCCTCAAACATTCAAAACTCATTCAACTTTTCTTCTCAGACCTCTGATCCTTTTTATAGCTCCTCTCAATGTTCCCTGGTCCATGTTTTTCTTGCATAAGAAGCTAAACTGAATATCATGGCTGGCACTGAAAGAAATACACTCTCCACCTCCTACTGGGCTACAAAAATAAGACAACTGATTCTGCTACTCTGTACATTTTGTGCCATTCTGTATGTTAGTGGCTACCCACTCATTCTGGGCTGTCTGCTGGCTCTAATTTAGGCAGTGACCTTATACCTGACTACAACTGGGGCCAGTGGATTTCTTATCTATCACACACTTACCGTTCCTCACTCACCTATGCCACATCCCAGATCAAATCCTAAAATATTCATCTTTCTTTCATATCACAGTCCAAAACGGCATGTAGCAGAAAAGGCAACAACACTACTCCCATTGGTTTGTTCTAGTTCTACATTATTCATAAGCAGTCTAAGAGGAAAGCAAAGCAAAACAGTGCCAAATCTGAAAACAGGTATCTGTGCAAGGAGAGAGAGAGAATTGAGACCTGAGGAAAAATGACTATTTAATCTGTATTTTACTATGAGTTTCTCTTACTTCTGGCTTTGCCAGTTCTTGCATGGAGCCAGTGTTAAGGCTGTCTTGCAGCTGTGTAAAACTGACCCTGCAAAAATATTTTGACTCTTTGAACTTGTGTCTCACCCCCTCATTAATGGAACAGTAGCAGTTGTGCAATTATCATCTGGTTCTCAGCACTCCTTTGATTTGCAAATAAGGAGAATTGCAGCCTCTGATTTTGAAAATGTGGGGCAGATGGAGGGGAAGTATGGCAAAAAAGTGTAGAAACACAATTTGCATAGATTATACTTGATATTCACATTAAAGCCTTTATTATCTGAGACAGGATAACCTCTGGCAAATAAAAATGTCCTTGCTAAATACTTAAAATCCAGGTCATGTTTTAAAAGCATCTATTTTAAGAGTCTAAGAAATACTGCTTATGCTAGTTCCCACCAATACTGGATAAATCTAAAGTAAGTTTTAGTGCAGTATTGACTATCTAGAATTACAATGTAGGAAGAGTTTCTCAATAAGTCATAGCAGAAGTAGGCTTGGTGTGCTTTGCTTTCATGGCACATCAGAGAATTAGAATAACTACAGATGAGAATTGCTCTAATTGGAGATTTGTAAAATCGTTAAAAGAAATGAGGTAGCATCATTTCAAGCCTTACTGGGACTTTCTCTTGTGTCTCAAAACAAAGTCAATGAAAAGTCTATTTTTGTTGTAAAGAATGACATGTATTGGTGGAAAAATGTCTTTCAATTTCAGGCTGAAAAGCAGTCTCTCTTTGTTTAATTTCTAGGCTAGTTTGTATGCTCAGGGRTCCCACAGAGTTAGATTTAAGCATCCAAACCATTATATTCTTCTGAAAGTGCTATAATTCATGGATTTTCTACAGAATATGGTATAAAACTTTTTCTCTGATATCACTACAAGCAAACAGCTCTAGAATTAAACAAATATTTGCATTTTGGAATTCAACTTCCAAGCTTTTCATCCCCAGTAAAAATCAAACTGCCTGATTTTATTGGATTACCATTACATTATTGCATCAAAGTGAATCCTTAAACTCCAGTTTCACTAGCTCAGAGACAAAGGACTTGTACTGTCTTCTTGAGCTATCCAGCTTAGCCTACAGAATCCTGAATGAAGTTTATCATCAAGGCAAAGCAAACATATAGCACAGGAAAGCACATCTCTGAAATATAGAATTATGCAGAAGCTGAAATCCAAAAATAAGTTTGAGAGCTGGAGTTTGGGTTCTTTGGACCTTTAATCCCCAGATTGGCTCAATTTTTCCTCTAATTTATTCACCCAGGTCTAATGACCATTGAACAATCTAGCAGGCACTACCTATGAGATAGGATTAGAAGGTCATGGGTTCAGTCTGTAAGTAGGACCAGTCACCCCTGTCACAAATCTACTCAGTCAACAGACAATTCTTTGTGATGAGTTGGCCACCCATTTGGAGGGTCAACAGAAATCTTACTTATTTTGAAAATTTGACCATGAGACACAAGCTGTCTCTCTGTGTGGGGAAGCCCACCCCATCGACCTCCAGAAACTGCAAAATCACAATTCATGCTATTCGAACTAGATTGTCATATTGCTGCTTCTGTGGTGGTTAGTGTTTTCCAAGTTGATTGCTTTTATTGTGACTTCTCATGTTCTTAAAAAATACTTACAGAATGCTGTATTATCTTTATTTTTAGGAAAAAAAATACAGTGGGTGAACTTAACACATATTTGTTCAGTATTTGTTCTTCAAATAGAAGAGAATGCTTTGAAAGCTTTCACAAAAAGGTTATATAAAATAGTACTTTAATGCCATGTCTTAAAGTATACTTTAGATTCCTCTTAAACATCTTGTTTGTTATGCTTCAAACTTCCCATCAACCAGGGAAAAAAAAATCCACAGCATTCTTTCTGCCTTACATAAGTACAAGAGTAAGAAAATCACTCCTTTTGTTTTTTTCTTTTTTAAAAAGCTTCATGAAGGATCTGACAACTAACCCATATGGTGTACTATCCTGATAATACAATCCAAACATCACAAACCAACTCCCAAAAGCTCACAAGAATCAGTGTCTTTGTTGTAGAACAAAACAATGCAATTTCTCGCTAACCCAAAATCCAGTTCCTCTGGAGATATCAAAAGCCTTTATGATATAATTCATACTCAGAATAGATGATGATGAATGATTATGCATGTACTACATTTTGATGTTGCATTTTCAGAGATGCAGCAGCGGGCTGGATCTCTTGTGGTGTTAAAAATTCTCTGGCATTTTATTTTGAAATAGAGGGCTGATAAAAAAATAGAAAATTATACTTGTCTGTGCAAAATTCTTGCAAGGATTAACTACATACTATATTCTTCCCTTCCTGTCTAAACTGTTTTTCTGCGTTTGCACATATAATGGCCACACCCTGGCAGGGAGCAATAGATTTCTAGTAGTTGAGAACAGATGTGCCTCATGACCAACATAGCTTTTTCCCTGGCAAGGTTGGGGCAGAAAACCCAGCAATTACTCAAATAAATTCAATAAAATTTGCATTTTCATATTTTCCCATTCAGAATTGGATGATTCCACCTAGGAATTTAGGTACGGATTGGTTTTTAACTTTATGGCCTGGTGGGACAGCCTTGCGAGTACAAAATTAAACACACATGTAAGCCTTGACAGGAACAAGGCTTGCAGCTGTAAAGTGTTTCAGGACTCCTTCAGAATGGACAGATATATCTTAGATTCAAATGTCATTATCAATTCTATAGACAGATTCTTAAACTCAAAACCACTCTTTACCTTATTGGTGAAAAACATGAACGCAGACAGTAAGTTTCTTAATGAGTTAGTCTCTGTTCTGTCCAGTGTTTCCTCTACACAGAGGAAAAATCATCAGCCATAAGAAATGTTTTCCATGACTTAAAATCAGCGTTTAGAAGGAAAACATAAATCCAAAAGAGAGAAATGGAGTGGTACAAGATCCTGACATATTGCAGCCCACTACAGTCATTTCTACTGACTGAAGTCTGCAGCAAACTTGGACTGAAATATTAATATCTATCAGGAGTGAGAGAGGAGAGATCAGAGAAAACTGGAACTGTGAGGGGAATGAGATCTGCACCACCAAACCTGCTTCCCTCTGTTGTTAGGATTCCAGCTATGTCCGTAATGTGATCACTGCTGTGACTGCAAAATGGGGAGAGATCTGTCTGAGATACTAACTAGTCCACTGAGCAATGTAACGTTGGCAGAGGGAAACACAGTTTTGTCTAAAGAAGCTGTGTGTTTACTAGGGAGATTAGTCCACAGCAAGCTCCATAGCTCTTGAGCTGTGCTGCTGTTGGTACCCAAGCTAAGCTGGATCTGGTTATACTAACTGTCACAAAGTATGAACATGGCAGCTGTGGCAGATGTGATTGAGCTATTTCCTACAGACCCTGAGACAGGTGACTAAGCATGCAAATGCAGGAATTGCAAATGAAAATAAAATGCTACATAGCCAAGATTAAAAAAAAAAAAAAAAAAAAGGAGAGAGAGAAAGAGAGAGAGAGATTATTCAATTTTATGGGTGTTTGTCTGATGTTTTTTTCCAATTATATATGAGATTCTCCTCCAGCTCTTCCAAGATGTGGTTCGTGTATTGTTTTTGTGCAAGCATGAGAGAAAGAAACAAAATTGGACTGTTCCTTTTGGTGAGGTTCTAGAAGGTTCCCTTATTTCCTTCTCAGTGCCCAGTTACTGCAGTATTCAGTGGTGACCTGGAAAAAATGCCCCTGAAAGTGAAAAGATGATTCTTTTTCAATAACCATTCAGTCCCTGAATTCTGTGTGGAAATTGTCAACAACACAATGGCAGATACCAGTAGCTGTGGTGTTCTGAGCTCTTAGAAATTCTCCCACTGCTGGTCAAGCTCATTCGTGTTTGTCATTTAACTACCACCTTCATCAAGATTTAAATCAATAGTGTGAAAGTAAAAAGCTGTATTGTATTTGCTTTAGGAATTTGTGTTCTTGGTCATTGATTTCTTGTGATGCCCTTATGTCTTTATGAATTTAAATATCTGCAGTAAACGTAGATTCAAACAATATCATCTGTACTTCAAAGCTACTATATTTCTCTTGAACTCACACAGAATTAACCTAACATTTTCAAACTTGTTTTCTTGCAAGCTGTCAGGATCTGAGTTAAATACCCCTTACTCTGAAGCAGGTAGACAGACTGTTAGGAGCATTTGGGGTTGGGGGTTTTTTTGTTCTTTTTTTTCCCCCTTATTGATGGACTGCCTTCCTACTGGCTGGGATCCTTTGATTGGACTGTAAGTTGCTGACTTGCAACCTGAAGCTGTCCTGGCCTATGTTAAGTCACAAGGAAAGTTAAGTAAAAAGCAGCCAAATCATAATCTGACACTGGTAAAGATGACTGAAAAAAAGAAAAACATGAAGAAGTAGGTCCTTGTGAAGATCTTGTGAGTTTCTGCAGTCAGGAACTGACACTTCTGTGATTTTTGTATGGCAACTTTATCAAGTAATTTAGTACTGCTGCAGCAACACTAAACTTATCCTTGCTACAATGAGTTATTTTCTAAGAGCTATTCTTAAACGACATGGGCTATATAGTTGGATCCACCAACACATTCTGACTCTTTCTCTGAGCATGGTGAAACACTATACAAGCAAACCAAGTCATTTTYAGAACCTGTCCTACAAGAATTGACGAAAAGTCTAGGGTCCTAAACATCAGGGCCTGGACATTCCTAGCATTAACAATAGATGAGAATGTGGGACTGCTAGAAATGCAAATACTTAGGCATAGAACTATGCAAAAACCTGTTTGTTTTGAATTTGAATGTGGCAATTCATCCCAAACATCTTTCACTTCACAAATGAACCTTAATTAAAAAAGGAGTTGGGGTACTTTTCCTGTCACTGGAGAAAAAATATCTTAAATGGATCTCCACTGTCTTAACTTAGTGAAATTTGTTGAAATTCAGTTTCTTTGTCAGCTCTTACTCAGCTCCCCAGTGCTTATTGAAATTTGCAGAATTTTCCTCTCCCTTTCTGGGTTAAATGAATCTGACTATTATAGTACAATGTAAGAGGAAGGGGTCACAAACCCACACAGCAGTTTATAGAAAATTGTTAGCTGTAGTTTCCAAAAGGTGCACACCTTTAGACATGATCAAAACCAAATAGGTGCAGCACACTGGACTAAGTTCTTAGTTGTCCACCTGAATGTCCTCCATGCTTTAGAGGTTCACAACTTCTAAATGGCATAGGTAGTCTTCCCGGCATACTCTCTGTGGGATTTTATCTCATTTACCTTTCTATTGTCCTTCTGAATGAGGTATCATAGCACTATAATGTCATATCTGGGAGATGATAGGCCAGATCATCCCACACGTTTAGCATTTGTAACAGGAATCTGAGAAATATTCCCGATGAGTCATTGACTCATAGAAAGTCAGACAATTTGCCCCATTGTGAAATGCACGTTAAACAGGATAGGTTGCAGTAGGAAACTTCTTTAAAGCAGTGACCAAGGGAAATGAGTTGATATTCAAGATGTGAACAGAGTAGCATGAGCACCAAGACTCATTGAGGGAGGCATCGGATAGATGCAGGAYATCTAGAGTCTCATGGCTGTGAATAGGAACCTGGGCTTGTTTTCCTTAGTTACCTCTCTCCCAGGAGGTCCACAGGGGCTTGGATACTGGACCAAAATAACAAAACCTGCTTCTACTTTTGGCTCTGAGCTGACCTGCTATGGATCTTTGAGTAAGCCGCTTCACTGCTTTCTTTCTTCTTCTTACTRCTTCTTTCTTACTTCTTAACCTTTATCTGTTTTGTCTTCCTAGACTGTATGTGGGCCAGGATAGTGACTTGTCTGCTCTTGTAACCTCTGTCATGGTAAGGTCTCAGAGCTAGGCATTAATCTAATAGAGAAATATTAATCGGAAGGCCCATACTCGCCAATTCCCACATATGTGCTGTTGGTAATGAACAAGAGGACAGCAAAGAAAAGAATTAGAGAGTACCATCATTTTTAGTGCTTCCCTCTGTCATCCAAGTTATCTTTTTTGCACACAGTTTTTAATAATCTTGATCTTTTTCTTGTTGTTGTTACTGTTGCTCATTTTTAGGAGAAAGAGTGGTTGGGTTTGGACTTTGTTTTGTATTGCTAGCTGCCTTCATGATTTTTCCTAGCTGAGCTGACATTGTTACCAAGGTAGTAATTCTAAAACAACCCATTCTCTTCACTTGTTCCACAGGTATGTCAGTGTTTCCCAGCTCCAGAGAAGGTCCACCTCTGTAGGTATTAAAATCTTTAAATAGCTCCTTCAAATGGCTCAGCAATACCATCTTAAGGATCATTTTCAAGTTAAAATATGTTAAACAGACTAACACTAATATTAAAATAATTATTATCCTATGTATGGATTACCTCCWTCTAAAGACGAGGAGGACATACAGAATATATCATATCCTAGATTCTTATCATAGGTCAGCTCAAGTATAAAAGCAACAGAAGTTTAATTAATTTATTAGCTTTATATCCCTACTTGGCAGTAACCCACCTCTCTTCTGCTTTGCTCCCCTTTCCTTCCTTGCTTGTTGCAAGTCTTCCTCACAATCTGGAGTAGCTGAGTTTATAAACCAGTGCTTATAAACTACACATTTGAGAAACTGGGAAGAAAGTATGTGCCAGAAAGCCATCCAGGCTTTATGTGAACGCTTGCCAAGATGAATGGCCCATCACCTTTCTTAGTGGTTTGTTCTCATAATTGAAAAAACTACTACAAAAAATATTAGCTGTCATAAAAATTGGATTTATTCAGTTTTCAGCTTTCAGTCATTGTTTCAGATCTTAATGTTTGTCAAATGAGAGCAAATGATAGTCAAAAAGAAACCCAAAACCTCTGCAGCATGAATTTTTTCTGCCCTATGACCCTAGCAGTAGCAWCCTAAGATACAGCCTTCTCTCTTCACTAACTAATCCTGCCATTTTCCCTCTGGCTAGCTAGACAGTGAAATAGTGAATTTAATCCATCGTTTCCCATGGCACAGGTTCTTCCCAGCCACCCACTCTCTTTTTTGCAAAGCATTGTGAGTACTTGCATACCATCCCTAGAAGTTTAGCCACAACCTTGAGGCCCCTGTGAGGGGGGAACTGTTAACTTTTCCTGGCCTCAGTGCTGCCACTGGCAACAGGGGTGTTAATTACTGCTGTCAAGTCACCACATTCATTTTCACCTCAGCCACCAAGCAGTCATGATGTGATAACATCTTCCAACTAATGTGGCTATAGACAGAATTTGGACAGATCACCAGGCAGCTGAGGGACTCTCTGTCCCATGAGCTTTGGTCAACCTCAGCCTATCACTCTTCCATTAGATGTACTCCACAATATCCTGCTTCTGCTATCACCCATTTAAATTTCCCTTGGCCAAACAGAGCCAAGCTGGTTTGCAGGCTGCAGCTTTTACAGTTTTTTTCT
>NW_028186344.1:189320-216213 GCF_003343005.1 Rhea americana
AAAAAAAAAAAAAAAAAAAAAAAGGAAAAGAAAAAGAGAAGCAAAACACTCTGCCTTTGTTACAAACACCTGCACATATCTGTACTCACAAATACCCACCTTGCTTTGCTTCTCCTGCAAAGGACAAGAGTTTGGCCCAACACTTTCTCAGCAGTKCAGGCAGCTATAGAAATTACAACATGGTCTAATGTCTTTATCTAAAAATACACCTTGCTTTAATAAGACTTATAGTTTAAAGGAGATACTGGATTTAACCAAGAATTTGTAAGCACGATGCAGTCTTCAGCAAACCGCCATGTGAAATCATCACTTAGCAGTTTTCCATCAGCTCTATGGCAAAGCTTTAATTCGCCCTGTGAAAGCTGTTGTTTCTTCTGCAATGCACAAAGTAGTTCTTTTTCACCCTGCAAAGGCATCCAAATATGTCTCTTTGTTTACTGAATTGTTGATACAAAGAAGTCCAGTGTAATAAGCTAAGTCTATGTATCTCTTTATTGTGAGTAAGGCTAGCAGGATTAACCTTCAAAATGGAAGGGGTGCAATAAACCAAATACCAAAGTCACGACAGTAATAGAAGGGATAAATTTGGGCAATGCCTCTAAAATCCAAAACTGTTAAGTTTTAGGATTTAGCAGATTTCAATTAGCTTTCTAATTTAAGAGTGATTGAGCTTATATATTGTGATAAGTCATATAGGAAGCCTCAGAAAATCATATATGAACAGCACTTTTGTGCTATAATGCAAATGAAGGACAATTTACATCAGTTTGTTATCCTGGCTCATGCTATCAATCTTTCTATTTAACCACTCTAAGCATTATATAATAGTATCTGATAGAAAGCTACTCCAAAATTGCTCTGTTTCTTTATCTCGTTGTTGTTCCCTGAGTACACCCCAGGCCTTATTAGTGCTTCAGACTCCATTTTACTGAGGAATCCTAAGCTTTACTTTTGTGTGGTGCTGATCAATACAACATCTGAGAGAATCACAAAAAAAAACAAAAAAAACAAAAAAAAAAACAGTTCATGATATCCTTCTGAGGGAAGGAGATATGATTATTCCCACCTTACAGATTTAGCAGGATTTAGCTACAAAGCATTCCGTGATTCAAGGAGCTCCATTTGGCATGTCTTGGGATGCCAGTTTGAGGAATACTTCTTTGTCTGAAATACTGATCCCACTCCCTTCAACTGCTGCTGTAATTGCTCCCCACTTAAGCATGTCACATCCTAGGAATTCAAATCAAGCACTCAAATATGGGAACCACTACTTCTAACTAAAAAGAGATGTTTAAATGACTTAACAAGTGATACATGAAGAGTCAGGATACGGGAAGGAACACAATGTAGTTCCTAGTAGCAGCCTTCAAACCGTTCACTCCCAAGACCTTCCCTCTTCCCTCCCGCAATCCTGTGCTCATCAACACATCTCTCCTTTTCAGCAACCCGTGAAGGAGCTCTTACACACCCAAAGGCACTTTCAGTAAATTCCCCAGCGTGTACACTGCTGATGCAGTGATCTTGTAGAAAAATGTGACCATGAAATTAAAGACCATATGCTAATATATACTCTGACAGAAACCACACCAAGGATTCATAGGCAGTTCTCTGRAAAACTTAGCTCCTAAACTGAAACTTTAATGCAAACTTAGAGCTTTTAAATGCAATTTTGAGCATAACCTTGATACCAATTGCAAATACCTGTTCAAGAGCACTCTAGGGTTTATGAAAGAAATAGTGGTGAAGACAGTATCTTTTTTCTGTAGCCTTTTCTAAGATTAATCTGAACTATCTTATCTGAAATTAGGGAGGCAATCACATAACAGGAAAAGTTCCAACACAACTGGTTGAAGTTCAGCCAAATTAAATGGATAACAACCTCTCCTATAACTTCAAGTAAATATTCTCTCTCTATCCATTAGATAGTAGGTATTGTACTAACTTATAACAAATATGGCCTAGATTCTCACTTCTATATCCACTCTGAATAGTACTCTAAACTTGTAGATTTTGGTGAAACTACCTGAGAATTGATGAAGTCCAGCACTGATAAATCTATCTGAAATTCACTGCAGTCTGTTCTCCAAGAAATACCTTACCCTTTGTAAGAGATATGTTGCTGTGAAGTAAAAAATAGTAAACTGTGATCACCACATTGACAAAGCTCCCCCAAAGCAACTTTTAGAGTTAAAAATGCTTCTGCATAGATTTTAAGCCTCATATTTTGTGCTGTGTGAAAACCAAAACAAGGAAGCAACATAATACTAGCAGGAAATAGAACTTGGAAAAAAAGAAAAAAAAAGTATCCTTCAATGAAATACTTTATGTGCAAAACTTAGAGAGTTATGGAAAGAAAAGCCACAACAGTAAAAAGAGTTTTTCTTCTATTGTTCGTGCATTCTAGCAGCCTTTTAGTAAGAGATTACAGGGGAAAAAAATGACATCTTTCTGGAAAAGTTAATCATTTGATCTTATTGTCCATGCCACATAGTTGCTGCTAATCTATATTCCACTATGTCATCTCCCACAATGACCTTTCCCWTGTGTTCGCAGTCCTGCTATCTCTTATCCCTTCACTCACGTCTTCTTCTTTTGTTCTTCTAACCACAAGAAACAGTTGTGATTTACTGCTTACTGGATTGCTGGTTTATAAAACCTCTTTGGTATTTATGATAAACATTAATATCTATAAGATTCAATTGACTCATACAGCAGCTCTCTCCTCATCCATGGTATTTGCCTTCCACCCACACTGCTACCTTCCCAGAGCTGAGCTTGCTTCTCTTTCTCTCTCCCTGTCCCACCCTGTGATTCATTCTTGCTGCACGGAAGTCCCAAGCATACTTAGGCAGCTCTGGGGATTGTGTTCCCTCTCCCCATATTGCTGCCAAATCCTTTACCTTAATTAGAAAACAGGTTTGTTCTGCCTGCTCCTCAACTGTATGTTGACCGTGGTGTTGGTAACTTATAACAAATGCTGAGAATTTGCTTTGCTTCAGAAACAGTAGTGGGCTGGTATAAGTGGGTCTTCACTGTTTCACCTTCCAAGAAATGCTGCTTTTTAACACTACCAACACTCTTCTCTGTCCAATAGCCTAAAGAGGCGTGCCACTAGAGCAACATAGCAGGACTATTTTAATTTATACTGGGGCTCCTGTTTATCAAACTAAAAATACAGGCAGTGCAAGACTCTCAGTGATGCATTTTCCCTAAACTGCCTGGCATCCACATGCAGTCTTAATGGCAGAATTGAATCATAAGGTTGGAAGAGACCTCTGGAGATCATCTAGTCCAACCCTCAGCATAGCCCATACAGTGACTAAACCCACAACCTTAGCATTAGCAGCACCATGAACTAACCAGCTGAGCTAAACCTGCCCCTAGTCTCTGCAGAGGCACAAAGCAGAGTCTGGGCCTCTGCCTCTGTAGTTTCCCATCTGCTGCCTTCTGGCTCTCTTGCATCTCACCATGACAGTTACCCAGGATAAGTCCAATTCATTTCAACAGCAATTTAACAGATGTATTTGGTGGCTTTGCATTGGGCTCCATTTTCCGTGCTCTTCACAATGCTGCTGGCAGTGCCTGAGTTAGGCAACCAGATGCCTTATGTTCCCACTGCCACCAAGGAAAGTTAGCCACTTCCCAGGATGACTCAGAGCAGGGGTGGACTGAATTACCCCCTTAGATACGCCTGTTTCTCTATTAACTATACAAGGCACCCAGGAAGACCAGGCTCCTAACTTGAATGCCTCTCTTAGTTGCCTAAATTTTGTTGTGTAAATCCACCTCTGCATGTCGCTGCAGATAAACATTCAAATGGATTGCAACACACAGCTTCCTTTGATAGCTCCTTTAGTTCTTCTCTTTGTTAACCTCTTATCATGGAGCAATTGTGATTTCTGTATATTGAATTTTTCAAAGAAAAAATCCTACACACATAAATATGTATTCCAGTTCACTTTTGAAAACAACTAGAAGCTAACATAGAGGCTAATTTTCTGCCCCTCTATAGCAAGCCATCTCTGAGGAGCCTCTCTGGTATGCCTGGGCAGCCTGCTTTAATAGGAGCTACCAAATATGAGCAGAAACTGTGATATCTGCCATCCTTCTTAGGCATGTTAATACTCTCTGCACATTATCAGCCACTCCTGGGCTTGGTCCAAAACCTATTGAAATCAGCAGGAGTCTTTTCAGTACATTAATTGGACTGGGAGGTAAATTCGCGTATCAAAAAATTGCCGTGCATTTTCATCAGGACATGACAGACAGGTGAATTTCAGGATTTTCATGAGAAACGAGCCTGGGCCAAGGCTGGATTGAGGTGTCAGCTCTCCAGAGATCAGGGGCCATTTGGGCCCACTGTTACTGTTTCTGCATCTCTACTTTTTAATGCTGCTTTTGGTGCGCTAATCTTCATTTATTAGGCTGAGGATGACTTGTCGTAACACATGAGTGGTTTAACAAGTGAAGATAAGAGCCTTTTCTAACACTAAGCTCTTCTATATCTGCCTCATACAGCATTCTGCATTTGAATAACAGGGCTGTCAAGTAATCTCAGGCTTGCACTACCATTTATGGCTTAGCTTTTGACTTTTATGCAATTAGCAGAAGTGGTAGCATTTATTTGCTTTCAAAGGAGAGATCCCTTCTTCTGCAACCTCCCCTCTCTCCATATCAATCAGCTGTGTCTTAAACTGGGAGGGAGCTGAAGTAATTTGACACATCTATTAAAGCAAATGATTGTATCAAACAAATGTAGCCTTATCCAAAGTCTGTTTAACTCTATGGGAGTCACTGAGGACTCCAAAGAAATGACTGTCCTCTTTGCAGTAGTTGCCTGGCAATATGTATACAGGAAACTGGGGTCAGTAGCAGCTCTCACTGGGGTTGTCTTAGTATCCCTGTTCTGCACAGCACTGTGCCTTTGTGCATGTTTTTCCCTTTTCTTCTGTGCTAGAGTAACAGTTGGTTTGCAGATGATGAACTTCACTGGTGCTAGAGATTAGCCCTGCTAGAAGTTACTTTGCATAAGCAGTCACATAGCAGAGGTCCATCTTAAAAATAAATACCAAATGTTAGAATGACAACAAATGGTTCCAGCTTTTGGCAGCTGACAGTACAGAAGGGTAGGAGTGACTCTCCCTAAAGCAGAGCTGGAGAAGACAGAAAATAAGGAGTTGTGCCACATCTAATGGATGCATCTCTGCCTGCTGAGGCACTGAGAATGGAGACAGCACTGTAAGTGTAGCCAGGAAATGCAGATATCTTCAACTAGATGTACAGACAGTACTGAGTGAATGAATATTCTCCAGGCTTTCAGTGCAAATTATTCCCTTCATTAAGCTTTTAACAGTGCCAAGGATGATAACAGAGAAAGATTATTAAAAGAAAGTCTGTCTATCACCCAGGTTTTCCAAAAAGTTGGAAGTCAGATTTCCAGCACAAGAGCAGTCTGATTTCCTAAAGAGCTCATATCTCACTTTGGCATCTGAGCAATGTTACGTATTCCAAATATTGCACATTCAGGTCTGTCCCATTCCATTTTGATAATTACAGGCAGATTTGGCAAAGAGGTCTGAACCCCTTGCAGCTCTTAAAAACATGACCCAAGCTGTCCAAGCAAAGGTCTGAGAGCAAAGGAACAAACTGAATGGCCCTGGCCAGAAGGAAAAAATGTAATTGAAAACAGTCTGGTGAAGCAACAGCCCACCCTGGGGAGTGCGCTGTGACTGAAGCACACACGTCACCAGTGGTTGCTGGCGACACTCAGATTTTTGATTCTTGCCCTATGGAGCACACTAGATATGGACTGTAGACGTGCTCTTAAGAGCGTGTGGAAAATTTTAAATATGTATGTTCACTGAGTTCAAATCAGGATCAAGGACATACTCACAGGTTTAGGTACTTTGCTGAATTTAGGTCACAAAACATCAGCTTCCTGCAGAACTAAGCTAGGCAGGAACCTGATATAAAGATCACTTTGTTCAGCACATACATTGATATCACTTACACTGCAGCTATATCAACTGCTGAGCTACAGAACTACCTAATACATTATTTATCCTGCACCTCTCACACTTTTAATCCATTAACCCAGGCTTACTGGAGCAACTTCTAAAATTCCTAACCTAAGCAGAAGTTATAAAACCGCTGGTATATAAACAAACATATTTCCCCCAGATAAGGCATTTCCCACATCAGAGATGCAACAGTCAGCTTTGGGCCATTGACAGGCTTGATGTGTAAGGTCTTATAAGTCATTGCCACTAGAAATCACTGTGTTATACCACTGAGGAGCTAGGAACTGTCTTCTAGCCATTTCTAGGCCTTATACAACCTTATTCTCGGTTTGAGGGGAATCTGCACTTTTGTATAGCTAGCAGCCTTAGATTGCCTCAAGAGGAGTTCTCCCATTAATGACATGTTTTCATTCTCACTCTACCATATGCAGTAGAAGCTTGTTTAACCATATGAAAAGGTAACTGCATTTTAGTGTGGTTGCCAACAATTACACTAGATAACAAATTATCACATCTCACGTTGTGTGGCATCTCATCACCAGGTGAGATGATAAGATGCTGAACTTCACTTTCCTGATCTGCGCTAACTGCCATATTGTCAGGGTACCATCAGTTGTGGAGTCAAACACAGAGCCAGTGCTGGAAAAGTACCTGAATTCATGGTGTTTTAAAAAATGGTTCATGGTGAGTAATAAAAACAGTGTATTTTATAAATCTCTCAGATAGTTCTGAGACAAATCTTTCTCCATGCAAGGCGTCACGCAGAGGGCAGACCCAGCCATGGTATTGCCCTGGGCACTGTGAGGCTACAACTCCACCGCAGGATTCAGGAGTACCTGCTCATGCCCATGCAAGAGGCTCCAGGAAAACCATCCCTGCTATTGGGGATGGGCTATCCCTGATAATAGCAGCAAGGCTTTGCTGGAAGAAGCTTACACACATTCAGCAACACCGTGCACATGGATTGGCAGGCTTTCACCCAGGCAGTGATTGAATCTCAGAATCATAGAATGGGTAAGGTTGGAAGGGACCTCTGGAGATCATCTAGTCCAACCTCCCTGCTCAAGCAGGGTCACCTAGAGCATGTTAGACAGGGTTGCATCCAGGCAGGCTTTGAATATCTCCAGAGAAGGAGCCTCCACAACCTCTCTGGGCAACTTGTTCCAGTGCTCTATCACTCTCAAAGCAAAGAAATTCCTCCTCAGAAGGGGAGGAATTGAGGCCACCTACATTAACATGCCCCTGCTCATTATTTGGAAACTGCAGMACCATTCTGAGCCTAAATATAATTATTTCAGTAGCCTTTCAAAATACAAACTACTGCAACTTTGCTTTTACCTCAAGCCTGAAAAAAGGCTGAAACAATCATGCTCAGAGAAATGGGAGCTGCACAGTTTATGCTGCAAATCTGCTTGTCTTGAAAAATGGCAATTGGTGTGCTAAAGCATTTCACTGCTAATACTATATATAATTAGAAGCTTTTAGCTTCTAAACCATTTTTGGATGAAGTAGCAGATAAAATGGGTGCAGAATGGGGAGGTTCATGTTGAGGGACTGACAGAAAGAATTCAAGTTCTCTGCCTCTGTGCAACAGCCTGGCTCCACCTCCTCTCTAGGAGGTGTCTGAAAGGTTCAAGCCACCAAAAACATTTCCTGGGGGAAGCCTCCCAGATTCTAGAAGTTCCAACTTCTATATCCCTATATCCAAATCTCTGCTTGTCCTCTGACAACTTCTTGTGTTAGGGAGACAAGCAGAAAGGGTTAATATTGCGTAATGAAAATCCAGAGCAATGCAAAATACCATGTATTTTACATATATAAAATAAAGAATGTATAAATTTGTAAAATAAGCTTTTTAACCACACAAAAGGCCATGTACAACCAGGTCTCTTAATGTAGTTTAACTGCAATGTAGCACTGATACTGTGACATATTCACAGGAAACCTGCCTGTGCTGCAAGTATAGGCCAGATGAGCCTATCCACTCTAGTATTTTCTCTCTCATAAAATTCAAACCTCTTTCCAAAGGTACAGCTCTAGTGCAACTGGAGCTTTTGACAAAGGGCTGTGTTAAAGTTAGTCCTTGTAGCTCCAACTCCAGAGGTGGTGCAGTACAGAGAGAGAGAGAGAAAGATATCTCTCTATAACTCTTCTTTATCGAGAAAGTGCTCTATAAATATTAATGAGAACGTGTGTAGACAGTGTCTTAAAGGAAGCGCTACAGACAAGTATCAGGCTGATACTAGTTTTTCCTTTGTGCTCTGCAGGGTGGTTAGCAGCAAAGYCCAGCATTTTCTCATCTGGTCTGAAATGTGCCTGCCTACTTCCAGGCAATTTTTGAAAATTCCTTGCCTCTCGGTAGTTAAATTTTGTCCTTTGCAATTTTCAGATTTCAGACAGAACTGCTGGTGACAGTTGTAATAATATTCTGCAAAATGTTGTGGTGGTGATTCTTTAAATGCCTTTGTGGTTTGCTGTCCAGAGTTATAATAACCTATGTTTGCCCAGATATGTGTTCTCAGTTTGAAAGTGCCAGAGCTAGCATTYACTCTTCTGCCTGGGTGATGGCATGCGTGTGCAGCCATGTTTTGCCAGACATGTGCGTGAGCCTCTCTCTAGGTATTTAGACTGTGCTTCCTCACCTCTRGGTAACATAGCTCTGTGTTCACATCTCAGTGAGAGTGGGTGACTTCAGGTTTATTCGAAAGAGCAGAATGCACCGGTATGGATCATAGGTGGTTTCTGAGCCTCGTGTCAGCTGTGGGTGATTCTCTATTAGTTATCTCCTTCCTTAATTATGTTATTTTAGGGAAAATGATGGAGCGAAGGGAGAAAGAGAAAAATGTAGTTTTGTGATTGTATGATAGGGGACAAGACTCAAACTAGCATAGCTACTTTGGGATTAGTTTTGGTGAAATAGTTTGCTTCAGATGACAAACTGGCTCTGTTCATCTCAAGGACTTTAATTTAAGCTCCTCAAAAGGATGAGATAAAATACCCAGCTTACAATAACATCTGCCTGGTCTTAGTGCTGTGCATGTAAGTCCTTAGTGAAAACTGCTGAGTGAAATCTTGAGAATCAGGCTTATAAGACATATATTGAAATAATATATGCATGTATGAGGCATCCATTCCAGCTAATATTGGGTGAAACTTTGGAAGGATAATTCTAAACAAGGCAAAAAAAAAGCATATCCAAAAATCACTTGAAGTCATAAAGTGCCTTCTCCCGAGTCTTTCTATAGCTTCTAAATCCCTTATATATATACATATATATATATACATATCCATGAGGAAAGTAACAGAAAAGAGGAAAATGATGTGAAAGATGCAAGGTACTGAACTTAGTTTTATATAAATAAAGGTATAACCCAAAATACTTTACAAAGTAAGAAACTAAAACAAATAGTACATGGAGCCAAAGTCTCTGTTGTGTGCCAAGCAATTGATCCTATGTATATTTTAAAAACAGGAACCTAGTCAGCTGAAATATTCAAGAGAGTTCTAGTGATGGCAAGAAAGGAGCTGGCTTTAATTTGAGAAGAAATCATGGTCTGGCTGTATGCAAACAATGCTATACCCTCTGAAAGCTTGTTTTTTTAATGAATTCATGCTCTAGAGGAAGGAAACACAGAGCATCCCTCAGACTGTCTGAGTTCACACTTGCATACCAGGATTACACAGCTTTTGATCTGATTGAAGAATTGTGATAGTATGTGTTCACATTATGCACTACAGTTGTGGGATCTGAGGTTAAAAACTATGTTTTCTCCCTAGTACCCCAATACTCACAAATTAAATCTTGTAAACAGACTCTTTAATCCATGGTCCCATTATTATTGTATCATTATTGTACTTCTAAACTTCAAAGTGCACCTTCATAAGACATTGGGACTTTAGGTTTAGTGGATGATGGGATATTGGGATACTAAAGAGTAAAATTGTCCTTGAGAGTTTATATTCAAGAGCCTTTCACCAGACCCCCAAATCCTGCAACCTTAAAGCTAAGCACAATTTATGTGGAGCAGCCACGCAGAAAATCTTCTTCCAAAGCCAAATTCTCGTATTGATGTAAACTGTGCTTTGTCTTTCATCTCTTTTACATCCCCCCTCCCGCACCTCTGCCCCCTCCCTCCCTCCTCAAAAGGGGATCATCCTTTGCTTACTGAAATTAGCCCTTTAAGTAGTCTGCTCTGGCTTTTGTTGTCTCTCTTGCTCCCCAGGGATGGTCAATCACATCCCTCCTCAGGGACAATTCAGATGGTCAATCACATCCCTCCTCAGGGACAATTCAGCAGCAGCGGTGGAGCCAAGTATCTCTTGGGTGAGATCGGTTTCTTGAGCTGCTCTGCTTATGCTTTCTGCTCATATTTCCTACCTCTGTGCTTGTCTCCCAGTTCCAGACTACACTCTTTCCCAGCCTACGTTCCTGATAATGAGTCGTAAAAATGCACTCTCAGGTAATTAAACTTCAGATCAACTGATAGGGCCATGGCTTTGGCCAGCACACAGGTTAAAGGACGATCGGGCTAGAGGCTGAACTGCCTCTCTGTCTCTGACAACCATCCTAAAGCCCATTTCATTCTCCAACTCTGTCTTTTCTAGTTTTCATAATTCCCCAACCTCCAATTTTCTTCCTTTCTGCTATTACGCTTTGTCACCTTTGCTTTTCCTAATTTGCTCACTCTGCTTTCCACCTCACACTTCTCGCTGTTCTCTCTCTTCTGCGCAGGGAATACACAGGTCCCTGGCCCTTGCTGTCCCCATGTTTGCTTTCCCTCACTTCCCCCACACACCATCCCTAAGCTCTTGGGTTTGGTCCTTTGCACACAGCCAAAAGGCTGAAAGGAAAAAAAATGCCATACATAAACTCATAGATCCAAGCTGAAATTTCAGCAATACTGTGTGCTTTCAGCTCTTTTAGCTCACTTTTCATGTGTTTGCTAGCGAAAAAGTAAAACTGAGAGTTACCACATAAATTTAAGACCCAGTGTAGGAAGGAGTTAATCGTGTCAAAATCCCTTTTATTCAGGGAAGAGCATACAAGGGTGCTGGGCACTGCACACATGCTATGTTTTCTAGATTTCAGTAGTGGTCTGCCTAAATACATGCATGTAACTACAAGTTCTCTTAAGCCAGCATGCTTAGATTTCTCCATGTGCTTTCTTCTGTTTTATCCTCAGTTGCTGTTGAAAGGGAAGTTTCTGTTCTGAAAATAGAAACTGAACATAAAAGGACTCCAAATAAGCAGAGAAACTTTAAAAAGTGGGCTTTTTAGTGATACATTTATTTTTTTAAGAATTAAAGAATTAAGTATTCTATACATATCTATATCTCTATATAATCTTTCAAAATTAATCTTTTCCCTACTCTTTACAGCTTCTTTAATTTCTCCTAATAGAAACAATTTTTAGCAGTGGAAGGATACATTGAATAAAGTAATTTTTTGCTTATTATTTTAAACAAAATAAAAGGAAGTCTAAAATATATGTTTCACAGTCTAATAGCAATAAACCACTGTGAGATATCTGGCATTTTTCTTGTGTGATAGAAAACAGATTCTACCAAGACCTAGCAGTTAACTCCATGCTTAACATAGCTTATCAATTTTTTCCCTCTGCGTACTGCATCTGATCATGCATAACTGTAACAGATTTGCTCATGATTTTTAACAGTCACTCCTTTGATATGACAGTATGTTTAACTTCCACATATTATAGGGAAGATGGTAGGTGACTCATTGTTCTGAATAACTAATGCAATCAAAATAGTGCCCTAGTGCTAGCACAAATGTAAATTACTCCCTAGGAAAAAAAACGGAAACAAAAAACAAAAAAGAAAGACAGTCACCTCTTTGGCTTTAGTTCAGCTCAGGGGAGATGGTGGCAATACTGTACAGATTCATACTAGCCAAGAAAGGTCAGAATGACATTTCTTCAGTGTGCTGACCATGTGGTTCTTATCCCAGACATTTTCTCAGATGAATTCTCTTTTGAGCATCCACATGCAACCAAATGAGGCAATAATATTCATTGCCAATTAAATTAAGAATTTCAGCTGTCCCTACCTCTGCTGAGAAGGACTGCGTAATGGCTTGAGGGTGAGGCTGTAATCAGGAAAACTCCACTCCCATTCCCTGGCCTGCATGATTTGAGCCAAATACTCAATGAGTCTCTGCTCAGTGAGTTCAGTATCTGTGAAATAAGGCATTTCACTACAACCTGGGCTGCTAAATCTTGTAATGGGTTCAGAGACTGTAGTCAGAGGGACCACAGAAAATTCAAGCAGCAGCTGGAAGTTAGCTGGTGCCATAGATCCAATATAGGTATTTAGGTATCYCAGAAAGAACAAGAGCAAAGAAGAACGCAGTGTGATCTTCAGTTTAACAACGGTTTCCCCACTGAGGAACTGTTCAGTAAGTGTGGAGGTTTAAGATCAGCCATTTGAGGTGCCAGAGTGTGCATCTCCTGTCTTTGAGAGCTCATTTTGGATCACAATGCATGGATCTGCCACCTGCCATCTTCCAAAATCTCTCCCTGTACCTGAATCTCTTATAATGAAGTAATGAAGATTATACACCTTAAAAGGGCTAATCTGCACACTGAAAAACAGCAGATCAAAGGGAACGGGGAATTTAGGACAATATAAAATGTTGCCCTTCTTTAAATATATATATATATATTCCGGGAAACTGTATGGCTCAGGGGATTGGTATTGGGATATGGAGCCTTTCATTGCTGATCCAAACATGACCCAAGTCAGTACTGACCAAAAAAATGGTTACTGTTTGGCAGATGTTTTGTGGCCTAGAGTATTTGAAATGAGTTGATGGTCTTAATCCAGTTCCCAGTGGACAACTATCCACATCACAGAAACCACCACCACAATTGGCACCCTTCTTGGCAGCCTGAGCAGGCTGGCCAAGGATTAAATAAGTACAGAGACTGAGCCACCCGCTTATGCCTAGCTAGAGGTTGCCCCTCTAGGTCATGGATGAGACACAAGGATGGGGTGGAGCGGGGAAGCTCACACACCCTCTGCTTGTGCTGCACTGGTTTGTGGCTAAGGAGAGGAATTCATTTTCCAGGGCTGTGATTCAAGCACTCTTCGTGAGCACTATATTCATGTATATGTTTTTAAACATGAATTTGAAAAGAAGTCAGAAATTGAGAGATTTTCAGGATTAGTTCTCAGAACAACAAGGGGCTATATTCATTCCTGGGGAATTCATCAAAGTCATGGTAGTTATACTGGGGTTACATTTAACAAAATATGTAAAAGCAACCAGTAGAAGTGGCTCCACTTTGAGAAACATTCCTTTCACGGTGTCATGTTGTCAGTCATCGCTTTAATTATCTCACAAGATGTCTTAGCGTGAATGTAATCTGTGCCAGCTATTGTCAGAAAGCTAGAGCTGATTTCTAATTAGGTATATACTAGCAACTACCTTGTAAGCAAAGATTTGATACACCTCAGAAAATGTGTGTGACATACGAAGAAAAGCAAACTGAGGACTTTTGCTACCACTGAAAGTGGTTTTATTTTCAGAGGTAAAATACGCTCTGTTAATCCTTATCCAACAGGGGAGATCTTCCCCAGTGAGCTGATAGACTTATATCATTTCTTTCCAACAAACAGCAGTGTCTTGACAAAGTGCTTCAAGCCAAATCCTGCAGTCATTTAGGCAAGGTTTGGATGGAGCCAAAATTTGTAATTATGTGTATTGTAACACATTGAAGAGCACCTAACCAGGCTGAGCAGAGGGCAAAACACACAAACTTTGCCCATGTTTTGCTGTACAAAGGTGTAGAGAGAGAGATCATCCCCTTGCAGCCTAAGTAGACAAGGTTGGAGTAGGAAGCACAGTGCACAGGCAGAAAGATTTCCCARAAGATATAGTGAAGCACCTGGGCAGCACTAGAATTAGAAACTAAGTCTGTACTATTTCTCTTTTTATGTCTCACAGTACTACAGCAGATGTGGCAAGCAACAGCAGCTCTGTCCAAATAAAGACATGGGGAAACAATTCTGCAAGCAGCTGCCCACCATCTCCTATTCACCTCAGTGGTAGCGAGGGAACCTCATCACCTTTGGGGCTTTATAATATCAAGTCTTTAATAAGAAGGAACCTGCATGAGTATCTATCTGATATTTTTCCCTACCTGACTGATTGCAACACATAGCTTCCATACCTACCTATAGTGAGATTGAAATGCAAGCCAGCCTATGAAAGTAATGCATTTCCTACCTAGAAGAAGGCACAGCCATTTGATATTCATTGCAGTGCAGTGTTTGTGTGTTTTGTTTCTTTAAAGCATTCCCTGTAAAATGGAAATTCCTGGAAGCAAAAGTCACAAACTCTTGAAAGATTACTTGTCCATGACACACCTTAAATGGAGTGACTGGTCCCAGGAACCCATTCCTATTTGTTTATTTCCACCTGAATTAATACTCAGATTTGTGAATCTTCATGAGAAGAAACAGAAAGGGAAGGTCCAGGCTTGGGAATAGGAACAGAATAACAATCTTTATTCAATTACAATCTCTGCTCTGTTATTTGCACATAGGTACACAGCCTAGCACCATGCATTGCCTGACCAAGGACATCCACATGTTTCTGCTGTGCCAACACATGTCAGATGTAAAGAGCACCCTGATATGAGTACTTGACCTAAACTGAACAAATTTCCTAATTGCAGTAAAACAACACTTGAGGGTGTGGTTACCACAGAAGATCACACCCATAGACAGATTAGAAGCACCTGGATGCACCTCCTGCCTCCTCATGCCCCAGGGCCATGATTATCTCATCAGGGGCTACCTGCCAAGTCTTGTTGCTGAGGAGCTGGCTTTGGCACACCATGGGCTTGAGGTGGAGAAAGGAGTACATCGGAGCAGGCACATATGCTTGTCCCAAGTGCATTCCTTAACATCAAGTATTTACATGGAGACTGTACCTTGCTTCAGCTCTGAAGCCCAGCTCCACTTAGGAGTTACAGAGCAGCATAACATTGTTTCTAGGTCCTGTCCTGCATCCCTCACATTCTCAGTGCAGGTTGCAGTGTGTGTTACTGGGCGTTACTGGGGGTTGCCTTACAACAGCTATGGTGTCCCTGAATTTGTCACTCTCCAGCCATTGCTTTTCCAACCACTCAGTGCAGCCTACAAGAGGATCTAAGGAGGTGGATGATCTCCCTGCTGGCAATTTTCAAAATATTTTGCGCTTCCCTCTCAAAAGGGGGCAAAGGCAAAGTGAGACACAGGCTTTATGACTACCAAAGTGGTCTGACCAGGAAAACAGCATGCAGACTTCAAAGTAGGCAGCATGTGTCCAAGTTAGGTTACTCTATGCATATTGCCTCTGCATGCAAGTCCTTCCCACTGCTCCTCTTCTCTTTCATCCCCAGTTCAAGGCGTGAGGCCTAACCTTTACAGCAATTAGCAGATCATGGCCCAACAACAGCAGAAAGACCAAACCTCTGCCTCTGCCAAGCCTGTTGAGCTTCTCTGGAGCAATGAAGATCGTAAAACACAGGACAAAGCTCTGAGCCCAGAGGTAAGTTACTCTCGGTTGAAAGGATATATCTGGGGAACAAACTTTCAGAGATTAGACTAATCCAGACTCTGATGACCTTAGGTCACAGTGCAAGAACTTCCTCTTTGATATATCTTTTGCAACATAACCAGAATGACATTAACAACAATAACTTGACCCCAGCCCTCCCCTCGAAAGCACCTACCCTCAACAGAGCTTCGCCATAACAGAGGAGGAAAGAACAAAAGACTCCAGGAAGTCTACTAGGGATGTGCCAATCTCATTATTATGGGTGGTGCTCAGATACTGTGATGAGAGGTGCCAGTAAAAGAAAACAACCCCAAACTGTAAAGCTAGATGATGTACCCTTCAGGCCATGGGAGCGGAGAAAAAGGGTTTTACTGTGAATCAGAAGAAGCCCTGTTTATATGTACCCCTACCTTTGGCCCTTATGATAGCATCGAAGTCCACTGTATTTGAAGTTACACTGACAGATTTAGCCCACAGCAGCAGAGAATAGGTTTAAGCCTTATTCTTTGCTGTCTGTTCACTGTACTGTAAAGCAGTGCTATTCTCCATCCAGCAAATCTTCCTCTCCTTTAAGGCTCAGCACAACAGGTCTGATTCAGAAATGTTCCCCTTACTGTTCATTCCCCTTGAATTTCTCACTCTGAGTCATCAGTCTACAATATAACTTTAACGTGGAAAGTTTTGCGGGTAGGTTTTGTTTTCTTTTAAGTTCAGAAAAGAAAAGGTACAACCAGAGGCGGAGGGGAAAGTATCTCATGGTTGAGAGGACTCTTTTAACCAACCAGTCACATGGCTCCCTGGCAGGCAGCCAAAGGAGTCATGAGAGATGCTGCCGTTCCCCTCCACGCTCCCTTAACCATGTCCTGCCTGCTCCTCTGCCGAGCCCCTCCTGACTATTCCCATGGGTGGATAGATGGACGGCCTCATGGAAGAAGGAGGCCCTATCCCAGATGACACTTAGGACTTCAGTATGTGGCGCTTGCCTGCACACTCCCTGAGACTAGGCTGCCGCACCAGCCAGGCTTGCATGGTGGCTTGTAGCAATGCCATGTTTCAGAGAGGATGCAATCATGTTATCCTCAGCTGGTTATGGTCAGGAAAGAGWCACTGAAAGTCACAACACGGCACTTTAGACTACATTTTCCACTTGCAAAGTGCTGCAGCAGCCTTCATTCCCCAGCTCCCCCMCACACACACACTCCTTAGCTATGCCAGCCTCCTTATTGCCCCATTAAAGCTGTGGGAAACTCAGGTGGGCAGAAGTCAAGCTACTGCTATTCAGTGTCAGAGGCATCCATTCAGTCTCAGAGTTTGTCTTCACTGCAGAAGAAAATCTGCCCAGAACAGTGTAACTTGTAGAGGGGCTATCCCACTGCCCTGGCCAGGCTCCAGCTCAATTAGAGATGGACGTGGGCTTCTCCAGGTGCTTCCTCAGGCGGCTGCTGCGGCTGCCAGGAGCAGCTTTGGTTCTGCGTGCAAATACAGCTCTGTTGCACGCTATTAGGCAGCTGCTGCAATCCACCCCAGCGGTGAGTGAAATGGTCTTTGCCCAGATCACTTGAATATCGGGAGGATTAATTCACTTACCATCCTTGAATGAAAGACACTATTATTAAATAGTAGTCACATTTTACAGTTATGTCTCACTTTGGCCAGATTAGAAGGGTGTGTATGATATCCAGTTCCAGAACTGCTGTGCTTAAATAATTTTAAATTAAATACACCTCAAATTGTTTTCCAGGCCCTACTTGCAGGCAAGCAGTGCTTTATATCTTTATGGCTTACGTTTACTTCTAGAATGAAAGCTGGGCTGGTCCACAATGGCTTGCACATAACAAGCAAATGCCACAGTGCTTTTGAAGTGTTTCTCTCCTCAAAAAATAAATAATGTTTTGTTTTTATGTCAGTTCTTACTGGCACCAGAGGCCATAATGATTCTTTCAATAGCCCATAGAACTGATTTGGGGTTTTGCCTAACATGGAGGAATAGCCTCCTATTAATATTGCTTTCGCTGTATATTCTTGGGAAATAAGGCTACATTCCCTTTAAATTGTGTAATACAGTAGCTTATGCCAAGGCTGTGCTAGAACAGATAGTGGAAGAACAAGACTTGTGCTGGCTTCATGTTTGACTCTCCTCTCACTTGCACCAGAAACACTCAGTTGACTTAGCAGAGTCATTCCCACTTTAGTAACTTAGTGGACTGTGGATGTAACCCTTGGCGAGAGGTGCCTTTGGGCCTGAAAAGGTGAGATACAAGCATGCCAAAGTGATGTACAAATTTAAAGTGAATGGCCCTCCAGAAGAAAATGTTTTTGAATGTGATGCACTCCAGGTATGTCCAGAGGGAAGAAGCAAGTCATTAGTGTCATCTTTGCATTTTGCATCTTTCCAAATTGAAACTGCAAATCTGCTAGTAAAGTGCCTGGAGTTCATGCAGTTTTGAAAATGATGCCACTGATTAGCAGCAGGGTGGCTATATCACAAATAAACAGTTCGGGAGACACAGTATGATCACCAATGGACTTGGTGGCACTTCAAAGAGGAAAGTTCCTATGCCACATTTTAAATACATGAGGCTAGCTCCTGCCCTCAGTTGCACACTTGCAATGCCACTGGATGTCCTTTTTCCTAATTACTTAGGAACTCAGGGTGAAATTTGACCTTGGACAAAGAGCTGGAACAAAGACTATGATGATTAAGTGGGATTTTTGCATAAATGTGAATTTTATCCTTTGTGGGTTTCTGCCACTGGGGAAATCTGACCCACAGGCATAGGCTGAAAAGAAAATAAATATTCAAAACTGTAGCTACTACATGGGTACAAACTGTATGTACTATTATTTCCAGAAAAAGATACAACTATCTAATTTAGCCTGTCTTCAGATTGCCTAAGGAAGATATGATTTTGTTGTAAAATAATTATTAGGTGATAATTATCTTGCTGTCAAATCCTAGTGGATTTTTTTTATGATGATGAGAGCAACTCCTTTGGCCTTAGCCTTAACTTTAGAAAATCTGTCTATATTTCGTTAGAACTGAATGAGGTAGCTAACTCTTGCTTCAAAACACCTACCTTCTAGAGGGAAAATAAAGCCTAAGAAAAATGTATGGAAAAGATAATTTAGTGCTTTGTATAAAGGTTTATCATAACAACTTGAGGTGGATTGAGAACTAGCTGAAAGGCAGAGCTGAGAGGGTTGTCATCAGTGTAGTTGGAGTGGCTGACACACCTGAGAGCTGTGCTGCCATTCAGAGAGACCTGGACAGGCTGGATAGCTGAGCGGAGAGGAACCTCATGAGGTTCAACAAGGGCAAGTGCAGAGTCCTGCACCTAGGGAGGCATAACTCCATGCACCAGTACAGGCTAGGGGCTGACCTGCTTGAAAGCAGCTCTGCAGAGAAGGACCTGGGAGTGCTGGTGGACAACAAGTTGACCATGAGCAATGTGTCCTTGTGGCCAGGAAGGGCAATGGTCTGCTTGGGTGCATTAGGAAGAGCATTGCCAGCAGGCCAAGGGAGGTGATCCTGCTGCTCTTCTCAGCCCTGGTGAGGCCTCTTCTCGAGTACTGTGTCCAGTTCTGGGCTCCCCAGTACAAGAGAGAGATGGAGCTACTGGAAAGAGTCCAGTGCAGGGCTACAAAGATAATCAGAGGACTGCAGCATCTGCCCTATGAGGAATGGCTGTGAGAGCTGGGCCTATTTGGCCTGGGGAAGAGAAGACTGAGAGGGGATCTTATCAGTGTTTTCAAGTACCTGAAGGGAGGGTGTCAAGGAGGTGGGCCCGAACTCTTTTCAGTAGTGCCATGTGACAGGACAAGAGGCAATAGGCTCAAACTGAACCACAGGAAGTTCCACCTGAATATGCGGAGGAATTTCCTTCCTGTGAGTGTGACAGCCCTGGACCAGGTTGCCCAGAGAGGTTGTGGAGTCTCCTTCTCTGGAGATATTCAAAACCTGCCTAGATGCAATCCTGTCTAACATGCCTAGGTGACCCTGCTTGAGCAGGGAGGTTGGACTAGATGATCTCCAGAGGTCCCTTCCAGCCTTACCAATTATGTGATTCTGTGAAACTTTTCAACAGTAACAGAAGACCGAAGTCACAGAAGTATATCACATATGGGGCAAAGAACTATACTCAGAAAATATTTGGACCTTCTGTGTCTAGAATTTCTTCACATTTGCAACAGTCAAAGTATTTGTAATACTCCCTCTGCAAGATTTTAGCAAGAGCAAATGCATAGGAGCTGTCTTGACAAGAAGTAGCCACCAAGTCCTATGCCATTCTCTGCAGTGGAGTGATGGGGGGGATGTATCCTTTTGCCTTTTGGGGAGGATTGAACTGAGAGTAAAAGAGAGGGGGAGAGAGCTATCAGCCTTAAGAGGACTAAAGAAACCTCTCCAGGAGGCTGCTATCTGCAGCTTTCCTTCCAAAGCACTCCTGCACCTGAACTCTCAATCTTTCTGAGCTTCTTGAGTGATTCTGGGCTTCTAAATCTGCAGCGGCCAGTAACACATTTGTTCAGCTGCTTGCCAGTGTATTCACATGTGCACAGCAAAACCCCAGAGCCCAGAAGTCATGGATATTTTGCTTTCATATGGATATTCTAGGATCTACCGTTCTCATGACTAAAGGCCTGGCTAGTGCTCAGTTCCATTCTAAGACTCCAGAGGAGTCCGAGATTCTGTTGCTATATTTTTTTCCTGTAGCTCTTCCATGTAAATTGGTAACATAATACTATGAAAGATATATGCTTGAACTTGGGCAGGCTGGGGTAGCACTGCAGAGATGCCTCATGAAGAAGCATCAAGGAGGAAGGAAGAACAAAAAGAATGAAAAGAATCAAGCAGATAGATGGACCTCGAGTTGCAAAAAGGCATCAGTCAGAGGTGCACGTAGAGGTGTTTTGCAAGCATACATGGAAGCCACACTGGCAAGAGTCCACTGAGGGTAAAACGACGTGCAAAAGGCAATGGGCTGAAGTCAGACTTCCAACATTAACCCATTCTATAATGCAGGGTGTTAGCACATCTGCAAATGCTTTTGATCTATAGCTCTTCCCGGTTTTCTGTTGCTTACAGGGACTTGGGAGGACTAGGGTGTTAAATTGTATTTTGGGGATTAAGAATCTTTCTGACAGTATTTCCGTCTAACTTATGCAGCCTCATGCACTGAGAAAACACTTGGAATCATCCTCCTTTTAGAAAGCTATATTGCCAGCTACACATGGCGTATTTTTCCAGTTCCCTAAAATGTGTTTGTCAGTCTAACTGTATAATTGCAGCTCGCTTTGTTTAGCTCTTTAATAAATCCTTTGAAAGATTTTCTTCTGAGGGATTAGCCTTGTTCTTTGTTTAATATGCTAGGATATCTGCAATATGTCTTACTCATTCATTTGAATATTTAATATTACTTTATACACCTTTGTAATGTTATGTTAATAAAGCAACGTATGTAAAAATTCCAAGCTATCATCCTGCCTATTCTGGATTCTGCATAGTGCCTTTCTTAGTACTGACTTAAATCATGACTTTTTACCTTTTTTTTAGGGTGTGCTAGATATCTAACCATCCAAATTTGGTTGCCACAAATGAAGCAAAAAGGCAGCTATATCCAGATGCATTTGAATTCAGGGATATTCAAAATGTGAGTATCTGGCCTAGACCATGYCAAGGTGAAGGCCTGCCCATCGGATGTTTACAATCTGGATACAAGGTTTGAGCTGAGCAAAAACTCTAAGGTTTTGGACAGAGAGTTTTGTTTTGGGCTGCCTCTGAGAGAAATGGTAGATATATGCTTTAGAGCTACCTAGAAGCCATATCTCTATCACCAAGTGTCATAGCTTGTGTGGTAGCTTTAATACATGCGAAGAGCCTGTGTCGTAGGCCAAGCCTACGAAGACTTTGACAGCCCAGTGTACAAGTCTTCTTCATCCTTTTTTGTTCCTCCTGATTAAAAAAAGCCTTAATTTTAGGTGATCCTGGAAATAGTATATATCCTTCTGAGTTTCGCCTGTTCTGTCTCTAAGCCAACACACCTCTGGACATGTTCAATTCTGAAACTGAAGTCCTGTTCCAAATCCTCTTGTAAATGGTTATTATGACAGTATCATGTAGAAACAGTCAGTATCATGTAGAAACAGTAGAGATCCCAAAAGAGTTTTTCTTGTGCACCGGACACTACACAAATGGGGATGAAGAGCAAGACAACTTGCCATAAAGAGCACACAGCTTCAGTCAATGAGCTGAACAAGGCACAAGAGCAGAGAAATGAGGTGAAGTAGCTCAGACTGAGCCAGGGGCAAATCCAGTTCCAAAACCAGCCAATTTTATTACAGAGGTGGAGATAGCTCTGATATAACTGGGATGAGAAGAGTGTAGCCATGACTACTGCTGTACCTGTTGCACAGATTGGTGTTAAAGGGGATGCTGTGCCCACCATCCTCTTGACTGGGCTGCACTTAAGAGCATGCCATCCCTTCTCTGTTTGTGCAGCTCCCTCCTGCCCTGCACAGACTGAAAGACAAGCTTTAGGGACTGCCTCCAGCAGTCCTAATCTTTACGGATTAGGCAAGAGTATTTTCCTGAAGGCACATGCAAAACACTTATTCCTTCTAACCCACTTCCCACAAGTGTGGAGGAGCACCTCTTGCAAACTGGAATCAGTACAGACATGGGAGCATCAACAGAAGAGATGCAAAACACAGATGCATTTTTCTCCCTCTGCATTTTGTAACCTGCCAGTACAAACAATCTGCTCACTAATATACATTATTTGCTATATTATGATGCTAGAATATGTAGTAGCTTTGAAGATTTATGCAGCTATTGCTATGTACATGCAGTCTCTCTCTTACAGATTAGTCCCAATCACTTTTTAGCAAATAACTGAATTAACTCTGTCTATATACTGGTAGATAATCCCCAAAATAAGCTTCTTAAAAACTGAATCTCATGTTGGTAATGAATGCATCCAACCCTACAGAAGAACAGTGAAAGGCATACACAAATGGGAAGTTAGAATAGCATCATCTTCTTTAGAAGAAACTAAATCGATATCTACGTATGTATATAGATACATGCAGACTCAAACATGCACTGCAAGAAACAGTGCCAAACTGTATTATATATAATCCTGTTTGTTAGACATTTATACTAATTACATTGATATTATTAAATGTCGGTTTTATACTTTAAATATGTAATTGGATTACCAAAATATGTCCAAAGCATTAAAATCCATCAATCATCCTACAACCAGCTATTTTATCTGTAGTCAGTTTTCTTTTTCAAAAAGTCACAGACTAATTGCTTCTGGTTGTAAGAATGTTTACAGTGGCTCAGAGGCCAAAGGTTAGTAGGCAAAAGCACACTAAAAAAAATGACTTTTATAGATGGCATACTTAGAATATAGAAATCGATTTCGTAAAGGCGTGTGTTTCTTGAAATAATTAATTCTGAGTGTCATCTCTCATAATTTCATTTTCTACCCAGCTATCGTATGCAAAACATTGAGGCCCTGGTGCCTTTTCCATTCTTCTGGTGGGATTTTTGCTTTCCAGCTTTTTTAGCAGAATGAATGAGCTGTTCCCCCCCACCCCGATCACACGCACTGGTGCAGGCGGCGCACRGAAACCCTGCACTCTCTTTGCACGTCCCCTGCATTCTCCAGTACGGTTTAGTTTTTAGCATTGCAGTACCAGATCATTYGCAGAGCCAAAAGACAGTCGAGATCTCGGGCAAAATTAACATAACCATTGACAGTGCCTGAGAGTAGACTAAATAGCAGCCTGGGTTGGGAAGCATCCTCCCCTCCCGAGAGCAAGGACTAGCAGAAGCAGACACCAGAAGATAATACTCGAACAGGCTCTACTATGCTTTAATCTTCAAAAGCTACCATTAGTAAGCCAGAGAAGTATATTTACCCACAAGATAAACACCACAAGTTCGCTAGGCTACTATCCATTAAGCACTGAAATAACTCCTCTCTTTTAACTCTGAAACGCGAGGAAGGCGAAGCTGCGCGGCGTGCCCAGCTCTCGCTGCCCGACGGCTCCGCGCTTGGCGGAGGGATGAGCCGCAGCGAGCCGCGGTCCCGGGGCCCGCGGAGGGATGCGGAGGGATGCGGAGGGGCGCGGAGAGCTGCAGCGGCTGTCTCCCCAGCCAGCCGGCTCTCAGCAACCTGCCCGCGGCAGGATGCGCTGGCCGTGGCACAGGCAAAGGCGCTCTTCACCCGCGACACATCCTCGTCGTCGCAGACCGGCACTCCAAAACTCTTTCCAGAGCAGCTAGCTCCAAATAAAGCAGGCATTGCTTCCCTTGTATTTCCCCCCTCAGCAGCAGGCGCCTTAGTATTATTATTATACTTCTATAGCTTTTGCTTTCGGACCTTATAATTATGTCACACAGCAAGGGAAACCGCCAGCATCCCAGCATCTGGTGTGCGGTTTAAAACTTTTGTTTCAAGATTCGAACTATTTATAGAAGGAAAACTTGGTAGGATAGTAATTTCCTACGGTTTTGAGAAAAAAATATGGCTGCGTTTATATTAAAAGGGTGTCTTTATTTATTACAACTCTCTCCCCCTACTTAAAAAAAAATAGGGTAGCTTTTTTTTTTTTT
Organism: Rhea americana; assembly: GCF_003343005.1. Taxonomy (NCBI): domain Eukaryota; kingdom Metazoa; phylum Chordata; class Aves; order Rheiformes; family Rheidae; genus Rhea; species Rhea americana. Next base: position 213,529 of record NW_028186344.1, read on the forward strand.
TTTTTTTTTTTTTAACCAAGCAAGTGGTCACCTACCAGCAGACATACCCCTCCCCCTCTGTGAATAGAAACAGACTGCTCTGGCTATTTGGTATATCAGCAGTAGCATCCCACTAAATTAACGTGTTTCTGTAAATCAAGCGCTTTTAAAAAAAAATCAGCAGCCAAGGCATGTGCGTTTCATTAAGAATTAAGAATGTAGAAATAGGCGTTTAGTTTCTTTTTATGGGTGTGTTTATTCCTACTTTTCTTGCATACCGGTGGGTTATTTTTTTCCCGTAGCCCGCAAAAAAAAAAAAAAAAAAAAAAAAAAAAAAAAAAAAAGACATAYACACACACAGAGACGCACACGTGCTTGTTTATGTGCGAGTACATGTGCTCGCGTGCATGCATACAGAGAAAAAGGTATATATTTTTGTACACATACACACACACACATATATATAGATATATAAATCCACACCCAATTCAAGGGTAGGAGCTTAAATTTTGCACTCGCCTTGGGAAAAAATGTAAAAAGGTCTGTGCTCGCGGTGGGATGGGAGAAAAGGGAAATCCGTGCCCACCCCGAAGACGAGGTGACTGTGAGGTAGTCAAGTGAAGCAGGTTTTCCCCCGCTACGTGCCCTTTGCTGCAGCAGCAGTGAGCCTCTCCGGCCCTCTCTCCGCACAGCCGGGCCGGGCCGACCTCGAAGCGGCCATCACCCCCTGTCGCTGCGTTCCCTGGCCCCGCTCCTGAGCCCGATCCCCTGCGAGGAGGGACACGCCAGTTCCCACGGCCGAGGCTCAGGGGGAAGAGGGATGCTCGAGGGCGGGAAAGGGTCCAGGTTTTAACCGAGCTCCGCAAGCTGGGTCTGTTGCCCCAGCGCCCTCGTCTTCCCACGGCTGCCCCCAAAATGTGCGGACTGCGAGAAGCGCTTGACACTTCCCCCCGCAGCCCCTCCGCGCCTCGGCCGCGCCCCGCGCAGCGCAGCGCCGAAGAGAGCCGGGCTCGCCGGTGCGGTTCGGGGTGCCCTGGTCCCGCTACCCCGGCAGGGCCGGGGAGCTGCCGGGGGACCAGTGGCAGCGCCGCCGCCAAGACCCTCTCCAAAGCCCACGCGGAATCGCAGACGCTATTTATGCACCGCAACGTTAGATACAGATATAGATATTAAAAAACCGAGCCCGAAACTCCTTGCAGTCCCACCCACCGACTCTCATTTCCCCCACCCCTACCTCCACCCCCTTCCTCACAAGGAAAAGCTCCTGGAGCCAGCTCTAACTGCCGGAGTGCCGAGCCCTTCCTGAGCAAAAGCACCCAGCTCGCAAGCGTCTCCGTGGCCGCGGCGCTGGGGCTGCTGCTGCCCGGCGGCTCGGCGCGGAAACGCGCTTTGCGCAGCAAGCGGCGAAGCCGCAGCTGTGTCCGGCCGCGCAGGAGGAGGAGCCGGCGCCGCGGTCCCCCGGGGAGCCGCCGGCCGCCCCGCGCTCCGCCGCCGCCGCGCTGCGGGCACGCCGGGCCCCGCGGGCGAGAGAGCGGGCGGGAGGGCGACTCCGCGCCCCGACTCCGCCGCCGCCCAGTTACCTGGCGGTGCCCCCGGTGCCCCGGCAGGGTCCGACCAGCGCCTCCGCCGCCACCACCATCCTCAGCACCGCGCGCTGCACGGAGCTGCTCGCCCGTGCTGGCTGGTCCCGGCTCCCTCTGCTTGCTTTGCCAGTTTGCCCCTAGGTAGCTACAGCGGGGTCATTTCAAACCGTATTTCAGAGAGAGAGAGAAAAAAAAATCTGGATCACTTACAGGTAACTCCCACTGGTAAGGATGAGGAAAATCTGAGGGTAATACACTGAGAGTAACACACTGCGAGATGAAAAAAGGATCATGGCTGAATCCCGTTTACACTCGTGGAGTTCGCTTCCTTGGTTATTCCTTTCTGGCCCCCCCTGGTCGTAATTCCCCACCCTTTTTGGTGTCAGCTGTGGCTTGAATCTGAGTTGGAATCCAGTCCCTTGGGCTTGGGGGGCTTTGTCTGTCTGTTTGTTTGTTTGTTTGTTTGTATTGTTGGGTCTAGGATTCCCCTGGTGCTAATGCTGCTCCCTGTGCAGAGTATGTGCGGCTGCTGCTGCTCTCGCTGCTGCTGCTGCCTCTGGGCTCCTGCCTGTCATGTCTCAGTGGTTGGAAGTTGTTACAGTGGGTTCTCGTGTTGGAATGAGGATGGTTTAAGGGATTTGGATGGCAGAAAGTGCCTCGCTCTAACTCTCCTGAGACTCGGGGCTGCCATTGGGCAGTCAGTCCCTGCAATCCGCCTACTTTCTCTCTCTCTCTCTCTCTCTCTTTTTTTTTTTTTTTTTTTTAAGGGGAGGATGACAACGGAAAGACACTGATCTATCCCAGGCTGCAATGAAGCCGGGCTCCCCGGCCGAGCCCTCTCTCCTCTCTGTACGTCTTGCTCTGCCCGCAATCCTCGCCCGCTTCCCAGTGCATTTTTACACCGCTGCCGCTGCGCTCGGGGGGATGCTCACCCCGGGCGTATGTAGTGGCACCCCTCGGCTCGTCCCGGCACATATCCTAACCAGGGAGCTGGCAGCTCCCAGCCCCGGTCTCGGCTAATTGCTTTATTACGAGAGGCTGCCGCAATTCCCCCGAAGGGCTCCGTGCTCCCTCCAGCCTCGGCAGAAGCTTGGCTGCAGTTGCGCCTGGTGTTGAAAAAATG